>NC_136966.1:35638159-36058159 GCF_032717465.1 Coenobita brevimanus
GAGAATACACTCACTCGCTCACTCAAAAGCCAAACTCTTAAACCTAGGAAAAAACAAAAAGAAATACTGGTCAGAGAGTGGGCTAAGCAAAATGGACTGGGCGTCGTTGATGAGGAAGGACACTGCCGCTCTCGCTGAACCTCTCGCTGGCTCACACTAGGTGGAGACTTCAGGAACCCGCTGAAGAACGACCTGGTCTCACGGCGCTCAATCCTAACTGAGTTCAAATTGTGAGAGAGAGAGGCGAGAGCGGGCCGCACTTGGTAACGGCTTAACGAATTTAGTGTGAGCGATACACACTCACAATAAATCACTCAGCGGAAGTGCTAATGTCGCGCACAAAGACGATCACTTATGAAACATTGAAAAATGGTTCTGAAAACACTCCCGATCGGGTGAATACATGGCGGTTGACTGAGTGATGCATACTGGGATTCCACTAGAATTCGCGGTTTCCCACCAAGTTCAATGTCACGAGTTTATTTAAACAGAAAATCGCGCCGACTCGTGACATAGCTAAAGACATCTCACCCTGTGGTATAGCACTTTTTATGAGGCTTATATCTCGATCTTAAGGGTAAACATGACATCCTCACAACAGCAACAACAAGTCTGTCATCGCCAACCAAGAACTTTTCGTGACAAGAAAGATGTGCTTAGTGAACTAAGCGATGCAGAACTATTGAAGAGATGACGCATGGACCGTGCTGGCATAATTTTTATGACTGATTTAATGTGGGTTGACCTTTGCAAACCCAACTGCAAGGAACAAGGCACTCACTCCAGTAATGAAAATAATAATACAGTCCAGTCTCGTTATACATCAATTTGTTTTGTGATGAACTGCTACAGTAATAATTCAAAAGTTATAAATTTTTCAGAATAATGATAACATACTGGTCACAATTTCCCTAGAATGAGAACTGCGATGGCCACTTCCGAAAATCTTGTGCGGATTCAGTGATGCATGCAGGCCAACAGTCAGTTGTTTGAGCCAACATGGCCACTCAGTGTTTACATGCGCAGAACCCCCATCTCAGGTCTGCACAGGCGCCAACTCTTTGAAGACCCTGTCTCGCTCGCCTACTCACGTGTCCCGCACGTGTGATCGTCTCCTTTAAGTTCTCCGACTTACCCAGCTTCCTCAACGTGTAAGACCTCTGCAATGCTATTGCTTTCACCAAAGTAAGGATGCAAGTATGCTACAAATATTGCTGCATATTATAGTATATCGAGGAGGAGCTTTTAGTGAGTAAAATAAGTGACTCTCAACGTGGAAATCATGTCTGATGCTGTCCCCAGCAGAATTTGTGGTGCTACTGGTGATGCTGAGGGCAAGGCATAGCCTTTTCCTTGACGTGAAATTAGACATTGTTTAGCGCCATAAGGAGAGGCAGGGACCAAGCAAAATCACCAGTACCCGAAAGGTTTCCCAGCTGACGGTCTCGACGATCATAAAGAAATCAGACACTATAATTGCGGCGTCGCAGAACGTGCCTTCCCTGACTACTAAATGACTAACCAGAGCTAGCTAGCCTATCGTGGAGGAGGTGGAGTGTCTCTAGCTCTGTGAGCTGAACCAAGCAAAGCAGCCTCTTCACCGCACTTTCAACTGCAGCAAGGCTCTCAGTCCTTAGAAAGACCTCAGGGATAAGCAACATATGGAGACCAAGGAGGAGTTCAAGGCCAACACAGGTTGGTTTGAATAGCTTAAGACCCGTGCTGGCCTTAAATACATATCACCATGGTTGGCAAGGCTGCTAGTGCAGACCAAGTGGAGGATGTGGCCTTCCCTGTGAGGCTGGAGGCAACGAAAGAGGGAGAGGGATACTTTTCAAAACAGGTCTTAAACTTTAATGAGAAGGTTCTGTATTGGAAACGGATATTCAGGAAAACTACATCAACAAGGAAGAATGACGTATCTTAAGGTTTAAGGCAGCCATGGACAGCCCCACCTTCCTCCTTGGTGCGATGCAGAGGGGGACTTGAGGCTCTAGCCACTCCTGGTTTACCACTCGGACAACCCCCGAATATTGACAGGGTTCGCGAAGGAAAACCTTGGGGTTATTTGGAAGTGCTACTACCACCATCACCCACCCTAGTGTGTCCTTTGGCAAAGTTCTCCTCATTGTTGTGACTTGTACCAAGTTGTAAAGGAAGAGCCTAAAAATATATTACTTGACTGGAAATGTATTCCAGGATTTGGTAAGAATGAAAAATATCTTCAGAGATAAGAAATGACAGTATGTTCCTTTACACTGGATACTCTGATGATAGTTTCTCCTACTTTTGTCTTTTCTTGCCCTATTTTCTGGATGCTGACTACCCTATGTGCAATATATTAGCTGGATACCGAGTTAATAATCTAATTGACTTCTCCAGTTAGCTGTCACGGAACCACATCCATTTATAGTCTGCTTTAGCAGCAGAGATAAGTTAGACCGATGATGATGATCATCCAGCCCTGTCTTTTCATATTAATGGGACTATCAGAATTCACAAACATGAACAGGAGAGCACAAGAATACAATAGAAGCCCACATCAGATTTCTACTGTTGTGGTGGCCGATAGCGCTAGGGTCTGAAACACTGTGCGGAAAATTGGTGCCACTTGACTCAAGTATCCATTCACCATTCGTTGGTTTGTAGGTAAAATAAGTAGCTAGGGAAGGTAACTGGTAGCTTGGATGATGTAGTGGGTTCTTATTCCACGATACTGTGCGACTAACTCGCCACAAGCGCAAAGGCCAAGTGATGGAAAAGAGCACACCAGCTGAACACCGCATGGTGTCTTCTTCTTTTTTTTTTTTTTTTCAAGTGAGATAAGCCATATATCCATGAATATTTCACTCTAGCTGTTGATATACTGCTCGACTTCTCTCCTGAGATCAGAGGTCTCAATAAAATGATCTCCAGATATTTCAATCCCTAATAAGTAACAGCCTCTCTTCCTTCAACACAGTTCCCTCCACTAAGCCTATATTTTCTCCTACCCTACCTCCAGCCGCCTCACTGTCATACTCTACCTTATTACGTGTCCATCATTCACAGATTTAAAGCAATACTGTTCACAAATGTCATAACAATTGGCAACACTTCCATCACACACACACACACACACACACACACACACACACACACACACATACACACGCACACGAACATTTCTTTGTCTTTGTTCTACCAGTGACGAAATGTACTTGGTGATAGGTAGTTAGGAACACTCAAAAACATCCAGTAAAAAAACCTCGCTTTTACTGCGAACAGTGTCGCCGGATTTAAAAAGACTTTGTAGTATTCTCACAACAGTATCAGAATGACGATATGTTTGTATTTCCTTTAGGAGTAAAGTATGCCTGACGCAGTCACTACCTCCACCTCCACGATCACCTCTACCACCAATGCTGCCTTCCCTGCTGCTACTCCTGCCCTGCCTCTTCCGTCCTTGCCATCCTGGGTGTTGGACGAAAGAGAGGCAGCAAAAATTGCCCGGCGTCGACGTCTTCTGCAGGAACGCGCTGTTAGGATCCACCAGCCACGTACCACCTCCATATCGGTATTGTGCACTATTCGTATCCTTTTCCTCCCACCCACCCCCCTTCTCTCTCTCTCTCTCTCTCTCTCTCTCTCTCTCTCTCTCTCTCTCTCTCTCTCTCTCTCTCACTGTATAAATATATAGTAGGATGGATTTCTTTTTTTAGATGTTAATAAAAATGTTACATGTTAGTGAATGGTAGCTTATGAATGCGTGTGATGTGAATCTGGGCAGCTTTTTCTTGTTGAAGGTGGATGGGTGTTGAGAGTGAGATGATGGTGTAACTGTCAGTTAATGTGAACTATACGATAAAATAATAAAAGATTTGGCTAATGTTGTGCAACGCTGGTTAAACTGGCCAAGCAGACCCATCAACAGCAGGCAAGCAATCGCTCTTGCTGGACCGTCATATGCAGTGAACCAATGTTTCCTTGCGACACACAGTACCTTGCCACATGGAGGCGCGGGGTTTGGCTTTAGGATGGACGCCGCATTTGCATGTCTCCATCCAGTTAACAGGGGCACCAAATTAGGCTCCACATCATCCAGTTATTTGTTTTATGTGGTTACCACCCAGAGTTTTAAATGGCTTTCGGGGATACATAAAACCATTAGGCTTGCACTCAGAGTAGAGTCACTTGAAATGGAGAGAAGGGTAATAAAAGTGACATGATAGATGGTAGAAACTGAAAAATAATGATTAAAGGAATGAGTGGGCAGGTCTACATCAAGTGGGTGAATGAAAGATGTGGATCAGTCACTAGTGGCGAGTTATTGGCGTGTAAGAATCACTTCTCCTTTTGGCAGACTTGTGTTTTATAATCCACAGAAACGTCCGGAAGATAAAGATATTAGTCACTCAACTTCGGCCTGATTCGTTAGACTTTAGCTTCAAGATTAGCCTAGCTTATGATCAGTACGCAGCGACTTCCAGTGTTTCTAAAGATTAAAGTAACTGGAAAAATTAGAACACGAAAAAATTCAGATGGTTATCTATCTTTCGAGGACCTGGAGAACATGCACGGACAACGATTTCGTTCTACTTTTTAGTCGAGGGAATACGAAACTGACATAAGATTCCAGTAGATTTGCTGGGCTCCGGAAATCACATTACTGGATTTTAAATTAACTGGATTTTAAGTTACTGATTACTATTTTATTATATATATATATATATATATATATATATATATATATATATATATATATATATATATATATATATATATATATATATATAGTAAAGTCCGCAACTTTACCTGGATTGTCAAACCACGTGATTTAGAAATAAAACATATCGACACTGTCATTCACAAGGTGAACTCACTGATAACTAAGCGGTTCTCGTAGTTAATCACTGTTCAGAAGTAAAAGCATAAAAAATCTGTGGACCAATGTAAATACTGCTACAAAATTCCACAAGCTTAGTGCAGCGGATGAGTCAGTTTCATTTCCTCTCCCAAGTTCAGACAAATGTGAAGCTGGTTTTAGTCCCGCAAATGTTCTGCCAAGGCAAAGGAACAGATTTTACTTGCAAGAGCTTGGGAATTAACAGCTAAATCCCACCAGTTTCCATCTGAATTTCAGTGCATTTGTTAATACCTATTAAGCACGTCCTTCCAGTTCTTGATATAACTGAAATCAGTAGCAAAGTAATGCCATTATTTTAGTGTGCATAGTATTACTGTACCTACTTTTCATATCAGAAGTTTTAATCTTCCTCCTCTTCCACATCACCATCATCATCATCATCATCATAATTATTATTATTATTATTATTATTAGTGATCCTGCGAAGCATGATGTTATCGTGTTCGTCAACTAGCCCTATAACTTTGCGCGAGATTCAGTCTGTGTGTGTGTGTGTGTGTGTGTGTGTGTGTGTGTGTGTGTGTGTCCTAGGTTATTTGATAAATATGAATGAAACTTCTCAGGGGTGTTCGTCTCGTTACTCCGAGTTTTCAGTACTTTATGCTATTTTCCAAACATGATTTTTATGGAAGGGTCAGCTTCATTCATCTTACTCTGAATATTCATTACTTTATACTATTTTCCAAACATGATTTTTATGGAATGGGCAGCTTCATTCATCATATTAAAATTTCCCCTGCCCCCCAAACACACACACACACACACACACACACACACACACACACACACACACACACAAGAAAAGGAGAATAGATATGTCTTTGATATCTTAGTACGTGATGTACACTCACAGAAAAAAACAATCTTTACACTAAACTCTCTAAACGTTCTGGACGTGGGTCGAAATCTTGTGATAATATTTGCATCCACTCAGCTGCGATATTGGTAACCCTGCTGGAGGTCGCCAAGCATATGAATCGAGTCTTCCAATGAACCCCCACCATTAAGACAATAGTGTGAACAACCTTCATTTATATTAGCATATTCAGTTGCCTCACGATATACAATCTAAAGATAATAGTATATGATAATAAACACCTCAGTGAAATTAGATATTATATTATGATTAACTCAACACACACAAATACATAAACGTGAAAACTCTCTCTCTCTCTCTCTCTCTCTCTCTCTCTCTCTCTCTCTCTCTTGAACGAGGTTTATCTTGGTCTCTTATCTCAAGAAGCTGTAGTGTCTGTATTCATCCTATGACAATCAATAAGCCCATGTTGCACATGGCTAAGACGTTGACATTTTGTACCCACTTGTAACTTATTTATTGTATTACAAATATCTGTTGTATCGAAATGTATTATTGTCAGCCCGCATCCACTCTGTGGGGCGGTAAATAGAGATTGTCACGTTTCTCTCTATCTCTCTCTCTCTCTCTCTCTCTCTCTCTCTCTCTCTCTCTCCATATATTTGTATTTTTTAATATCTCTCTCTCTCTCTCTCTCTCTCTCTCTCTCTCTCTCTCTCTCTCTCTCTCTCTCTCTCCATATATTTGTATTTTTTAATATTTCTCTCTCTCTCTCTCTCTCTCTCTCTCTCTCTCTCTCTCTCTCTCTCTCTCTCTCTCTCTCTCTCTCTCTCTCTCTCTCTCCATATATTTGTATTTTTTAATATGGCTCTCTCTCTCTCTCTCTCTCTCTCTCTCTCTCTCTCTCTCTCTCTCCATATATTCATAAGCTGGTATTTTCAATACTTTATATTTACATATAGATAGATACACCCTCATTTATCTCTGTCTGCAGCCCAATTAGGCTGTGTCAACATCGATATAAAGGATATTCTGCAGGAGAGTAGTAATAGTGACCCCCCCGCCCCCTTTTTTTTTTTTTTCACACAATTAGTAAAGGGTGCATGAGCCTCCTGCACTTAAAACATAATTAAACCTTTTAGGCATCTGACAACTCTTCCAGCAATGTTTTACTTCAATACTGACCCACTTTTGAACACAATGAATCCCGAGACAGTTCGGCTATTGTTTACAAAATGCTTCAGTAATATAATAGGAAATACCTGTAATAATCATGGATGTAAAATATAACAATGTAATATGTACATTTGTAATACAGATACGTGTTCATGTCACACCCTCAAGGTAGGATGCTTATATCAGTTATCTATAGACTTATGCAGGTGTTTCTCAATGACACGTTTATGTGAGACAGTCTTACTCAGGCCAGGGCCAATTGTTGGAGATCTCACTTGTCCTTGACTCAGCATTCCCAACATGACAGACTGATGTTTTACCCGATTCATTCCGTTCACACAAATATATATACAGCTTACCAGTGTAAAGATTGCTTTTCCGCCAGTGTACAACGAACTTTCATGCGTAATGCGATATTTGGGGGGCATGTCCCCCCACAGTGATTCTTGGAAGGATCAGTCCTCCTCCCCCAAAAAATATAGTTTCAAAATGGGACAGTGAGCACATGGACTTCAACGAAGATTCTCAGATCTCGTTCCTTGATAGTGTCATCCATTACATAATATCTTCCACCACTTTTTTAAGGAGGCTAGGTCCCTTCAAAACTTATAAAGGATACAGAATAGGGGGAGGTCAGATATCGCTTTTTTATCTAGTTACATGGAGTAAAATGGGCTCCCATATGCTGTTTCTTTTTGAAGCTCGCACCCACAGAATAGATTCCCCTCAAACTTCAAAACCCAGTAGTTCAAGTCCAACTGTCACAGACTTTCTTCGATGGAGGATACCTGTAATCTGGTGTATGGATTATCCTCTGCTCATCATCTGTACTGCTACTACTACTACTACTACTACTACCGTACTGTCCTTCACATATGCCACCATTGCGATCATGTGATTTTTACATTCAGTTACTAACTTCTTCTATGGCACAGTGATATTATTTAGTAATTCTTTCATATCGGCATGCATATCGCAGGACTGGGTAAACAGTTTCTATGTTAACTCTGAAGGCACAGGAAACAACTGAACATCTAATTTATTATTATGTTAGACCAGGGGTTCCCAAGTTTTTCCTAGCACGACCCCATTCAGCACTTTCAACTGTTCAGTGCGACCCCAAGTTAATATATATATATATATATATATATATATATATATATATATATATATATATATATATATATATATATATATATATCCCGTGTCTATGTTCACTTCTACATTAACAGCACGATTGTGAATTTTTGGTCATATGATGGTATATATGTAAAGTATTTATATAAAGGAGAAACACAGTAAACATAATAAATTGTATTTACAAAACAAAAGGTAATCATAAATGAAATTCTCAAAATTGGCAATTACAAAGTGGTAATCCCATTTTAACACCACGTAACATGCTACTCAGTAATTACCTCTATTGCAAGTATCATACTGCACCTCATGGCTTTCTGATATTATGAGTAGCCTACTATTTGGGTTTTGGACTATTTGATCAATTTTCTGTATCTGGGGGTGTATGGTGTCAGGCAACATATCATACAATTTTCCAAGTTGATGTTTGTCATACGGCTACGATAGTCATTTTTAATGAACGCAATTGATGAGAATGCTGCCTCACAAACATAGGTGGTTCCAAATTGTACAAGAACCTGCAAGGCTCGATTTCTTACTGTTGAATGCTTATTTGCTAAATTAATCCAAAACTTTCCTATGTCCTTATACACATCAAAGTCCACTCTTGCTTCATTGTCAGCTTGTAATTCTGCCATTCCAAGTGCAATAGAACCACACTGCTTTGCATCAGTTTTGAATGGAAACTGCACAAAATCAATAGACTCGGTTAGCAACTCTGGGAATCTAGCATTCATATTCCCCGTCAGATTCTGCAAATAATCCAGTAAATCCTGTTTCTCTTCTGCGAGATCTAGTGCTTCATTAAAATCAATATCCTTTGTAGCTGTAAATTCCAAGTAGTGATGGAAATGAGAGTACTTATCAGCTTCAGCTTCTTCTCGTAGTATCTGCAGCTTGCTGACAAAAGCCTTTATTGCACCCTGAAGGTCGAACACAAATTTCCCTTTCCCTTGAAGTTCTGTGTTGAGCTTATTAACGTGCTCAAAAACGTTAGTCAGATGTGCAAGGCGAGCAAGAAAGTGTGGATCACAAAAATAACAAGCATTCTTGTGCCCCTGATCTTGCAAGAATGTGGCCAGTTCACGGCGAAGAAGGAAAACTCTTTTCAAGGTTTTTCCTCTTGACAGCCACCTGACAGCAGTATGCATTAGCAGTGTGTTATGATTAGAATTTTCAGTGATGCACAACTGTTTGAACATGCGAGAATTCAGGTCCCTAGCCTTCACATAATTGACAGTGGAAATGACTACCTGCATCACATCAGAGAAGTTCGGAGACATGTCTTTTGAAGCCAAACTCTGACGATGGATAATACAGTGGTTTATTTTAATGTGAGGATGTTTTCTTGATAGAATTCCACGCACTTCAATATTCTTGCCCATCATTGATGGAGCACCATCCATGCTACATTCAGTTACTTTACTCCAGTCCAGGTTGTTTTCAGTGAAGAACTTATCTATAGCATTATATATATCCTCACCTCTTGTTGTACTTTCGAGTGAAATGCAAGCAAGCAGTTCCTCAGTGACAGAGCTTTCCTTTAGAAATCTTCCGAAGATTAGAAGTTGCGGTTGTGCTGTAATATCATTTGACTCGTCCAGTGCCAGGGCTGTCCATGGGGAATTTCTGAAGTCTTCCAAACTTTGCTCTTTCAGGTCTGCTGCAATACCCTGGATGCGTCTTGTTATGGTATTATTGCTGAGAGAAACCTCATCCACAGCTTCAAGGATCTTTTTAGCAAATGGTTCACCCTCAAATACTTCACAAAAGTTTTTTAAAGCAGGCTTTATGATAGTCTCACCCTCTGTGAAAGGTCGCTTTTGCTGAGCAATGAGGAAAGCTGTCTTATACGAAAACATTTCCATCTTTTCCTTCTGAGATAATGCTCTGCATAAAATTGCCTGAGACTTGGTTAGATTTTCATAACGATGATGAAAAATTCTCTTGCGGGCCTCTTCTGAGAGAACAGCAATATTTGCGTGCGTTTCTATGAGTCTCTGTAGTTTATTAGGCTTCAGTGATTCCTCAGCAAGTTCTTTAGAACACATTACACATATACCTTTACCACTGACATCAGCAATTCCATACTTGTCGAGGAATGATGGATTAATAGAGCGTTTCCGTTTCTTGGCTGATGTTTCAGATGGTATCTTTAAAAACCTCTCCATAATGCCTGGAAGAAAATTGCACGTATTACTAAAAATATTTTACTTAATGTTATTAATTACTAATGCAAATAAAGTATCTTCAAAACAATGACGCAACATCATCACTTCTCTTTCCATTATAATACCTCCTTTGCTGCACAATATCATAGCATTGCACCATCTTACCACACTAAAATACCACATTAAATCACGAATTGTCTGCAGTATATATATATACGTTCCACACAAACCCCAGATTGCAACAGTACTAATGTATTCCTCTCAAGCTCAGAGCACAACTGGTCAATGTCCAACTTCCAACTAACAGTACCTAACAGTACACTCATAAAAATATAGTTGCATCATAGTTTTGAGTTAGAAAAAGGCTAAGTTTTAAGAATATTAATAACATAATTTCAATGATTAAAATTTCTTTTGAATATTATTTCGTTTATTTAACACCATGTCTTGTACCCGCAGTTACGAACCAGTACAATATACCATAAAAAAACACACTTCACTAGCAACACGAACCTGTCACTCCAAAGCCCAGAATACAAATTGAGAGTCTGGGGCTGGGCGATCAGCAGCGCCAGTCATATACCTGAACACGTATTGTACGCGTATAACTGATGACATATGAAACACGTTAAGCCTCACCCATGTAGTTAGATATAAAAAACGAGCCATACACAGCACAAGCAACGCCAGACCTACACGTCTCACCACGCCACACCAGTGACAACCCGCTTAGCCCCAGTCGGCTGCCGCGCCAAACAATCAGGCGACACGCAGTCAGCTGACGCCATGAGCACACACACACACACACGCACCACGTCGCCCACTTGGCCGGCTCAGGACAGGACAGTTCGCCACACACACACACACACACACACACACGCACCACGTCGCCCACTTGGCCGGCTCAGGACAGGACAGTTCGCCACACACACACACACACACACACACACACACACACACACACACAAAGCGACACCACTGAACCACAAACCTGCAGGTACAAGCTGGGTACTGGTATCAATTATGACTATTTAATTGCATAATTGTTTTTAGTTAGAAAACGGATAATAATGTAAAATAAATACCTTAAGTATAATACGGTACCTGTAATGATAATCATACGGTAATAATTTTAACTATTCATGGCATGAAGCTTATGGCTTAGATTCTGTTTCGTACCCCCAGGCCTTATGGGTACCTCAACGACCCCACCGACCCCATGACCTGCTTGTGACCCCACATAATGAGCATTCCGACCCCACTTGGGGTCCCGACCCCTGGTTTGGGAACCCCTGTGTTAGACAATCCATGAGAGCTGATGAAGGGTCAGGGATTTAATGAAGTGGTCGGTAGACCAAAAGAGTAGGGGACACCTGGTTTCCGTAATGGAAAGTGTCTGTTCTTCACAATTGCATCCCTCTTAGCGATAGTAGTGATATTTATGACAATGATGGAGATGGTAATAACAGTAGTTATAGTGGTAGTGATTACGACAGCGTCAGTGAATTTTACTGTCGGTGTATGGGCAGAAAATTACAATGACTACCTGACCGCCATCTTTTTCAAAGACTAATAACATTTTACCTAATAAATCATGAGCAGACATTTTTTCTCGATATGGCAGGTCGACTATTTCAGTTTTGTATTTTATGGTCCGCAAAACCATAATCGCACCATAACACTGTCCAGTTTCCAACAAAAACAACAACAACAACAACAACAACAACAACTAATAATAATAATAATAATAATAATAATAAACTGCTTGTTGAGTATGCGGTGGCTGGGAAATCATTTTCAGAACATTTTTTGCTGAGCGTTTTTCGGTGCGTAAATTTACTCAGACCGTTTTGAAACCTATGTCAGGAGACGTGGCAAAAGAGGATTCTTCACTTGGATGCATAAAAGATACAATAGAACGTTTAATAAAGAGCGTTTTGACGAGAAGGATTCAAAACCCCGGGGTAGCGCTAACTTCCGACTCTTCCTGTATTGCCGCTAATTTATGTATGTGTATAATTTCGTACTGATAGAAAGAAAAATTATTTCTGAACCCGATGCAACAAACAGAAATGGGTCAAACCGCAAATGTTCCGAAGCTATAAGAAAAAAAAAAAAAAAAAGTTGTGAACGAAATACTTAAAACACACTGTACTCGTAATTAGTATTTACCTACATTTTTTTGTTTTCTAAATTGCAGAAGTTTGTATCAAATTTAAAGCCGGAGAAACTGAATTTTGAAAATGTCACTAAGAAACACTTCCCTTCCTTGTTCTGTTATCCATGTTTTCGCGCTTCCTATTGGTGATAATGACAGTGATGGTTGACCTAAGGATGGTAGTGGTTGTAATGATACAGACAGCTGTGATACAGGTTGTGTGTGTGTGTGTGTGTGTGTGTGTGTAATTTTTTTTTTTCACCGGGTCGGTCAGGATCACTTGATTGTCGTGATCGTCAGCTTTTACCCTCCCGGAAGGGAGCTGAGAGCTCATATAATCCGATCTAAGGGCAAGGCTGTGACCTTCACACACACACACACACACACACACACCCGTCCCCTTGCTCAAGGAGGACAGTAACCACCCACTTCATCAGTGAAACTTTTCGCAACCTGAGCGAGGCGCGAACTCCCGTCCACCAGTTGGCAAGCGAGAACGTTACCACTGCACCAGCGAGCGGTGTTGTTGTTCCATGATCAATACCTTATAATTACTTTTCACTGTATATCATAGTCAATGCCGCATATATTTTTATAAGGAAGTTGCTTACAGGATTTAACGACACGCACAAAATGCTGACGGTAATCAAGTCCCTAATAAGATTAGTCTGGTATGACAATCATGAAAATGCCATGTTAATGAAGTCATTGAGATATGCAAGGACCATCCATGGTCTAGTCCAAGGCTTCAGATTACCAAAACTGGCAGAGGCCACCCGAACACACACACACACACACACACACACAAACTTGTCTAACAATTGTCTCCTATCCCCCTGTCCCATCCCACCTCCTCCCACATGACTGCGCCATCTATTAGATCACACATGAACCAAAACCAGATGCGTCACAGGCACTGTATCAGTGGCTTCGGGGTTAGTATAGAGCAAGGCGAGGGGCGTCGGTTTTGTCGGGCACTGTACAGTACATTAAATTTGTTCCTTGATAAATACGCCACAAACTAGATCAAAGACAGCAAAAGGAAAATACGTGGTCCAGTCGACGCACCTTCGATCATTACCGGACCAGGAAAAATAATTAGGCATAGCAGGTAAAAGCTTCTTAGCAACAGAATGTCCAGCAACGAACTGCCAAAATTCCTCCTTAAAAACAGAAATAATGCTCTGAACACCATTATATCTAGAAGTGTAAAAACTGGACTCTGATCCATGCTAGTGCAGAAATGGACTATGCCGTTAATGGTAAACTTGAATGTAAATTAGGTTAAGAAAGAGGGGGGGGGTGAATAAGACCAGATTTTTAAAACTCAAAGTTATTCTGCAGTAAATAGATAATTATTTCTTGGAAAGTACAGAAAAAAAAACATAAGTACTCAGATCATTTGATCCACAATGATATATATATATATATATATATATATATATATATATATATATATATATATATATATATATATATATATATATATATTTGAGGAAGAAGGAACCAAAGGCTAGGAGCCCGCAAAACAGTTCACTCCAAGAAAAAAACAAAAACAATACAAAAGAGAGCCAAATTCAAGATCCGTTCATTTCGACATGCCTGGACACACCGTATCTGAAAGACGGAGATCATAGGAAGTAGGAAATACAAACAGAGGGAGACAGTTCCAGAGTTGACCTGTTGCATAAGTGAAGGACTGTGAGTAATGGGTTACTCTTGCATTATTATGTTGGACAGAAAAGGGATGAGAGTTTGTTGCTAGACGGGTGCTATGCACCCGTCGCAGTAGTGGAGGGATGCAAGCAGACAGTTCAGAGGAGCAGTGACCACTGAAGTAGTGATAGAAGAGATAAAGAGGCAACAGTGCGACGAAGAAACAGAGGTTGAAGGGAGTCAGTAAGAGGAGGAGAGTTAATGATACGAAAAGCCTTTGACCCCATCCTATTGAGAAGAGCTGTATGTGGGGAGCCTCGAAGAGGCAGAGGTTAAAGAGAGCCAGTAAGAGGAGGAGAGTTAATGAAACGAAAAGCCTTTGACTCCACTCTCTTGAGAAGAGCTGTATGTGGGGAGCCTCCCCACACATGAGAGTTGTACTCCAAACAGGAGCAAATAAAACCCGTGTATAAAGTCAACAACTGTGCAGGGGTAAAGAAGGTACAGAGTCGGCTTAGCACACTTAATCTCTTGGAAGCAGATTTTACAAGAGATGTAATATGATCTTTCCAAGATAAATCCCGAGTGAATGAAACCCTAAGAATGTTCAAGGATGATGCAGAATTGAGCTGGATATTATGAAACACTAGTGGGTACTCCAGTGAAAGATTTTGTCGGATTGATAGGTGTTCAAACTGAGTCTTTGATGCATTAAAACAAGATTATTGTTACCCCAGTCAGAGATACGAGCCAAGTCAGATATTAGGTGTGCCATAGCCTCATCCTTTGTTTGTTGAAGTAACTGCTGAGATGGACGTCGTGGGAATCGAATAGAAAGGTGAAGGAGGGAATCATCAGCGTACGCAGTACGCATGGATAAGGTTAGATGTACAGCTTAGAAGATCATTGATGAATAAAAGGAAGGGAGTTGGTAATAGGACAGAGCCCTGAGGAACACCACTGTTGATAAATCAAGGAGAATTACGATGGCCGTTAACAACAGCGGCTATAGAACGACCAGAAAGAAGGCACAGATAGCAGGATGGGAACTGTAAGAGGGCAGTTTAGAAATTAAAGATTTATGCCAGACTCGACCAAAAGCCTTTAAGATGTCAAGTGCAATGGCAAAGTTTTCGCCAAAGTCCCGAAAGGAGGGTGACCAGAAGTCTGAAAGGTAGGTTAGAAGATCGCCAGTGGAGACGATCAGAAAGAAGGTTGTGATAGGAAAGAATCTTTAAAATTTTTCTGTTTTTTAGATACAGGATGTTAAAGCAATTGGACGATAGTTAAATGGTTGGGAATGGTCACCCTTCTTTAGGACTGGCTGAATGAGAGCAAACTTCCAGCAAGAAGGAAAGATACAAGATGAAAGACAAAGGCGAAAGAGTTTACCTAGGTAAGGTGTACGCACAAAGGCACAGTTCTTATTGACAACAGGAGGGACTCCATCAGGCCCATATGCCTTGTTAGTAATGAGGCCATTGATGGCAGAAAATACGCCGGGTGAAGAAATTTTAATGTCAACCATGAGGAAGTCAGACGGGGGAAGTGATGGAGGAACAGAACTGGAATCATCTAAGGTGGAATTGGAGAAGAAAGTCTGAGCGAAGAGATCTGCTTTATCAGTAGAAGAAATTGCTACAGAACCATCAGGGTAGAAAAGAGGAGGGAAGGATGATGAGGTAAGGTTGTTAGAAAGGTTTTTAACAGGGTGCCAGAAGGAGTGGGAAGCATTCGAGTTGGAGGGTTAAGAGCATTTAGTGCGGATGAAGGTATTTATAGCAGAGCGAAGAACAGAAATAGCACAATTCCTGGAAAAAACATAAAAAAGATGTGATTCAGGGGTGTGTTGGCTCTGGTACCTTTTATAGGCCATCTCCTTGTTGTGGACAGCGTTAGAACAAGCGTGATTAAACCATGGCTTTCTTGCATTAGTCAGAGGATATAAGAATGGAATGTATGCTTCCATGCCCAAGAGAATAACCTCCATAATGTGCAAGGCACATTCAGATGGCTCCCGGCCATGGAAGCAATAATCATTCCAGGAACATCAAAGAAGTACTGCCTGAGGGCCTCCCAATCCACAGCTCCATAGTGCCACAGTCGACGTTTCTTTGGCCGGTCCACAGGCCATACCGGAGCGATAGAACAGATTAAGGTAATAAGGTTGTGACTTGAGGAGCCCAACAAAAAGAAAAGATTAACAGTGTAAGAAGAAGGATTAATTGTAAGGAAGAGGTCAAGTACGAGTATGTTGGAGCTCTCTCGAAAGCCGTCAGAGATACGGGTAGGGTGCTGTACAAGTTGCTCTAGGTCATTAAGGATAGAAAAGATGTAGGATTGTTCACCAGGGGGATCAGTGAAAGGAGAGGAGAGCCAAAGATGGTGGTGAACATTGAAATCTCATAGAATGAAAATTTCAGAGAAAGAAGAAATGGATAGAATGTGTTCCATCGTAGAAGTAAGATAGTTGAAGAATGTTTGATAGTCATTAGGATTAGGGGATAAGTAAACAGCGCAGATATATTTTGGCAGATAATGACGGAAGAGCCAAAGCCAGAGAGTAGAGAATTGAGAAGAATCAAGTTCAAGAAAACGAGAGCAAGATAAGTCGTTGTGTACATATACACAACAGCCACCTTTGGCTTAAAAATGAGTATAGAGAATGTAGGAGGATACAGAAAAGGCTTTGCTGTCAGTTGCCTCAGACAGCTGAGTCTCGGTTAA
Source organism: Coenobita brevimanus (assembly GCF_032717465.1). Lineage (NCBI taxonomy): Eukaryota > Metazoa > Arthropoda > Malacostraca > Decapoda > Coenobitidae > Coenobita > Coenobita brevimanus. The sequence goes on from NC_136966.1 coordinate 35,654,908, forward strand.
AAAGGGAAGGTGAGGTTTAGAGGAGGAGAGGTGGTGTTCAACAGAGAGAAAGTAAGAGGAATGGCCGCGAATGTTGCAGAAGTGAAGAAGTAAGTCAGACAATCGTTCTAGACAGCTCGTTGAGTCGTCACCGGGAGAGGGTCGGATGGTGTGGACATCTATGGTTCCCCTCCTGGGGACTCCGAGGCATGGTTAATGTGCACCATTTTCCTTTTATAATTTTGAAAAGGAAGTGTTGTGTGTACTGTGCATGTAGGCTGGTGTTGACAGTTATCTATCTATCTATTTACCTATCTGTGTGTGTGTGTGTGTGTGTGTGTGTGTGTGTGTGTGTGTGTGTCCCAAGCGCATAAGAGTGCAAAAAGAATATGGAATGCAATCTTGCTCGTGTTGTGCCCTGTTGGTGCTCCCCATCAGAAAATTTTATGCAAAATTCAAGAATGATTGAAGGATAATTATTGGTCACGACAATTGAATTCTTCATTTCGCATCTTCTATGTTAGCAAAATGAAACAACTGATACTGACTTACAAATAACACAGTACTTTATTTCATGAGTTCCTTTTCAGCAAAACTGAATGAAACAACTGACACTCTCAAAAATGAATAATTTACACAAAAGTCCTCAACATCATTTAAGTATCAATATATATTACATAAACACTTGCTTCATGAGGTCCGCCTTCTTTCTCCTTCTCTTCACAGTCCATCGGTGGAAATGGAGAGTTCTTAGAGGCCTTCTTCGTCATGGCACATAGGTCTGCATTTGAGTTTCTCAATGAGGGTGATGCCTCTCTCTGCAGCATCACTGACCACCTTCAGGTCTTTTGCTCACTTCTTTGCAAGATGGAGGTTATCGTCAGAGTGTCATATTGAATGGCCTCTGGCATGGAATGTGGGCTCAACTTGGAGAATGGAACAGTTTGGTGGACCGGCTCGTCACCCATGGACTCAGACAGCCATCCATTTAGAGCCTTTTGCTTTGGACCCACTTGAGTCCTCTACCTGGGCACTTCAGGTTCGGCGCCATATCACACTTCTCATAGTCGTCAACCAGTGCATGACAGTTCAAGTCTTCCGAGCTATACCACAGGTGATGGGGCATAGCCTGGTGAGCTATGTTACCAGTGTCCTTGTCAGGGTACAGGCACAGTACTTTACAAAGGTTGGTGTCATTTTTAGGTGCTTTGATGGCTACTGGAGCCTCGTGCCGGTGACGCACCTATGCAAGAGTCACAAAAATGGCCATACCGCACACTCCCTGCCACTCTTGGTGACTGAGTTTGGTGAACTGGGACTGAAGAAGAGCTATCACGTAGTATACAGCTTTTGCCATCCACCTGTCCTGATGATATGCCCGTATGGTGAAAACTTGTAGTATCCTAAGTCTCCCTTGATGTGCAGGGGACACAGTCAAAGTGGCTCTTCATAGTTCCCTCAATGATAGTTTCTGGTTCTCAGAGTGTTGCGTAGAAAATCCATAACCTCCAGTCGCATTTGTGAGAGGCAGGCATCACCATTAATGAATGCTCAAGCTACTGGGTCACTATCAAATGCATCCAATTGATGGTGGTTCACTGATGGCCAAGCCTCTGTGAATCTCTTGAAGAGCGGGATTTCAGGGCTGGGTGGTTTTCTTAGGCAAAAGAGGAAAACATCTGTGAGGAGAATTTCAACAACGTGATGACAACAAACTAGCAACAGAAGAGATCACCTCAACTCCTCCTCCAAACTCATGTACTCACCCTGCACTACCCTGTGTTTGACGCTGTCGTGTCGAACATCAGGTCCATGATCTTATCGTCAATCTTTGCTGACGTGAGAGCTTTATAGACTGCCTTTGCCACTTGCTGTCGCTTTCCTTTATTTTTGGTACTCTCAATAGCTCTTCCACGTCATCCTTAGTCACTATAACAGCAATCCAGTCAACTGGGTTGTGGTAGCGTCCAGTATCAGGAACTAGTTTCGAGTCCCAGTGGAGATGCAGTCGAGGCTGAAATTGATTGAAGCGGCCAATAATCTGAGTCCCTGCCACTGATTGCCTTTTGGCGAAAGCGGTGGACCGTGCTCTTCGATGAAAACTTGTCAAGGCCGAGACCCATGGATTTTGCAGTTGCAGCATAGGCTGCTGTTGCCTGCCAAAAAGAAAGGCCTTCACGATCCTAAATCGCTGCCAGGTCTAGATCACTCTCCTTCAGGCAATCATTTCATGGAGCTTTAGGGGGATTTGGTCCACAAGCAACAGCTTCACCATCATCAGCCAAGGATGTGCTACTGCTGTCATGGAATGCCTCATTGGTGACTCCAACAGCTATGGCTTCTGTTTGTCGCCGGTGAGCTCGCTTTAGAGAAATTTCCTTTTCCTGTCTCTTCTGTACAGGTCACTTGAATCTGCAATCCTCAGTGCCCATATAACTCACTTGTGGATCAGCCGTTTTAGAAATGAGAAATTTATTGTCTTCATGAAGTGGACAGCGTCAAAAATGTCCTTCATATCTGCCAAGATATGTCGATTCAGAGCATCTGAGTGGACAGTGTCAAAAATGTCCTTCATATCAGCCAAGAATACTTCCTGCTGCATGTTGTAGGTCATTCCAGTCTTGCTCTTGTTTCTCTGTAAGTTTCAGCACCTCTGAATCAAAGATCTCATTTTAGGTGAAGCATGAGCGAAGGTAGTTGCCATATTCGAGCTGGCTCAAGACCACGCTTCGAAGACAGTCGTTTTGACAGCCTTCATGCCTTGTGAATCTGTCTACTTTTGGATGTTGTGATGATAAAAGAAGAGGAGTAACACATTCATATTACTTGGTTAACGAGATTTTCCCAACTCAGATATTGGAGACTTTTTGAGAAGCCACACACTGGTATCTGACCTTGTTGTTACCACTATCTGTGAATTTAAAAATTGTTCAATCATCGAGATCTCTAAATATCATCAGATCAAGTAAAAAATCAAACAGCAATCGTGTTTTTTTTTTTCCAAAACCCAATCTGATCGAGACACAAGCAGCCAGATCCTATCAATATCACAAACTTGGGACACTCTTGTATATATATATATATATATATATATATATATATATATATATATATATATATATATATATATATATATATATATATATATATATATAGCAAAAGTCCATTAATCCCAATGGCAGTGGACCGAGAATCATTCAGATTATCAGATTTCTCGGAATTTTGGGTGGGACCCCTGAGACACTTAATTTCATGTTTAAACTGAAATTTTACCGAATGGACCACTTTTCATTCATTCATAATACAATATGGCACATATTAACAATACTTTACGTATTACACAAATTAATAATGTATTACTGAAGACACGAACTGTAATTGGTAAGTTAAGAGACGTTATGGGTTGTTTAACTCACCAGTAATGCATAGTGTTGAAAACAGCAGTTGTAGGCAGGTAAATCCATTTAGAGAGAGTAAGTACAGGGTTAATAATAATATGCACGAATTGTAAAAGCACAATTTGCCGTCAGACAATTTCGCCGTCAAAATATGGACGATTCCCCGTCATTCATTTACATATCAGTTTATTTAGCAAGTACTCTAGTTTTTTAATATTGTACCTCTTTAAAGTCCTTTTACAATATACCCAGGATGTTGTAGTACCAATGGGAAATTAATGAAGACAGCTATGGGTGATCCTAGAATATAATTCAAAGTCAACTACAGTGAGGTAGAAACAAGTTAATTATTGTCTAAAAGTGAAACTTATAAATGATATCCAAAGCCTACGCTATCGAATGAACATAGACTTTGATAGATCCCCCTTAAAATTGGTAACTTAAGTATCAATTAATCAATGATTAGTAAATTTATAGAATGATGGGAATCGTCCAGGGTGCGAATTGTCCTGACGGCGAATTGTCTTGATATTGTTGTGACGGCGACTTGACTTGACGGAGAATTGTCCCGAAACAATCAGTGGATTTACCTACTTGGTTTCTCATGCACTTCAGCCAGTCACCGATATCAGCCTGCCTGACAGCCTGCGCACGTTTCTTGTAGAACTCGTTTCGCAAGATATGGAAATTGATCACCATAGCCCCATTGTAATGATTATTTTGTTCAATGAAATGCACCAGTTTATCAAAGTATACAAAAACTTCCTTCCATGAAACTTCCATGACCACACCGCTCAACCATTCGGCGCATTTGGCGCCCAGTTTGAATTTTTTAATTTGGATTTTTTTTCTTCTGGAGTTTTCGTCAGTCTTCTTCAAAAATTTGGATTATTGGGATATTCGGATTATCAGTGTTTGGATTAATGGACTTTCACTATATATATATATATATATATATATATATATATATATATATATATATATATATATATATATATATATATATATATATATATATATATATATATATATATATATATATATATATATATATATATATATATATATATATATATATATGGGTGACTCTACATTGAGTGACAAGCCAAATGATATCCTGTACACCAGGAAACAATTTCTATGCTGGGTGGTAACCATATAATCATATTTTGACGCCTGGTGGTTTAGTGGGTAATTACGGTACTCCATTCGGATTGAGCCCGTGAAGGTTTATATCCAAGGGATGGTTGGTATTTATTGCTCACGCAATGCCACTCTAGGATGAGTGAGGCTGGTCACTCTCATCTTAAATGTCAGGACCAACTTGCCTAGCCCCGGGCTTCTATGCTCCTCATGGGGCAACTTAGGATTGGATGATATATGTACATATATATATATATATATATATATATATATATATATATATATATATATATATATATATATATATATATATATATATATACATATATATAAACATACAGCCTATATATATATATATATATATATATATATATATATATATATATGGAGCCTCTGTGGCACAGTGGTAGAGTGTGCATTTCGTACACAGATAAGCCAGGGTTCATGCCCCGCCAGGGTAATAAACTTTGGGAGTGTTCATCCAGCCATATACTGCATTGGCGGACACAAGGGGTGCTGCGGTTGAACCAGTGTCGCTTACTATAAAGTTTGCTTGCACCCAGTCGGCTTGCGCGGGCCGATTACATTTGGTTCACAGACTACACACACATCCAAAGCCCACTCCAACACTACATTTACACTTACAAGCACTTCTCACCCTACAAACAATTTCTACCAGACAGCCTAAGCCACTTGGTAGAGATACATTGGCTGTATCGTCCCGACTTCGGTTGGGATAGGCTAGTCCTGCAGTGGATACTCAAACGGCTGATATATATATATATATATATATATATATATATATATATATATATATATATATATATTGTTACATAGCCTATGATTTCATCATCCTTTGTGTAATTCTAACGTACAGTGTGCTGCCTGTTTGATCACGAGCTGTTCTGCCTCAGTCCCCCCCTTCTACCGTTATAGTAGAGTAAGTCGTCCTTTCTGTTGTTCAGTGCGGGATTTTCAGCTCTTTGTCCCCATGGCTTCATTTGCGCGTCCTTCTTACAAGTTGTATCAAGCTCTGCTGGCACTTATATAATGAGCTCAGTCTCTGCATCATTGCCACTTAGATCTACTCCTCATTTTGCTCGCATCTCTGTCCTCCCCTGTACAGTTATTATTATTGTGAATTTCTCAAGATGTCTCCAATCATCTAGCAGCTGTGTGATTTGAGTATGTTATTGCATTTTGTTCTTGTACTGTATAGCATAAGGTTAATTCTTAGGCCTGGAAAGCTTTTGTAAATTGTGTAGAATTCATTTTGTCAGCAAGTGATAATAATATTTCTATCTGTAATTATTTATCTTGCATTAACTGAGCATTACCCAGTGTTTTTCATTTCATCAGGGCTGACTTAGATAAATTTACTCATGCTAATTTCGTGTTAATAGAGGCTATTGCAGTTAACCATATATTTAACCTGTTTTTTGCCATTACATTACCTTATGAGTCCTGAATGTTTTGTTGTTAGTTTGAGCATTAAACTTTAACTTGTAATTTTACCTAACTCTTTGTTTTGAAACTGGAACTTTACGGGACAGTAGTGATTTTTAGTATTCTCACTTAAAGTGTACATTATCTTTCTCTGTTCCGTAACATAAATTTGGCGACCTCATATCAGGATATTCAGGATATTTTCATAAGGATATTGCTTGATATTTTGTGACTGTGATTTATTCATGATGTCTACTATTTCTACACTTGATGAAGCCAAAGATTTTTTGTCAAATGTGCAAAGAGTGTGTGATATAGAAAACAGAACAAAGAATGAACTTAAGCTCGTTGCTCAACAAATGGGAACTGCTGTTTGCTCTTATCATTCTAAAGATCAAATTGTTGACATGATTAATGAAAGCTTGTTTAATGTAACTCCTCCAAATGAGCAAACGCAGATTGAATTAGCTAAGTTACAGCTAGCCCTGCAGGAGGCTCGTGTGAAGGAAGCTGAATTTCAAGCACGTGCTAAGTAGGCTGATGTTAAGGAGGCAAATGCTCGTATTCAAGAGGCACAGGTACGGGCTCAGGCACAAATTGAACTTGCTAGGATTCAGGCAGACCATGAGTATCGCATGAAACAAGGTGGAACTGGATCATCTAGCTCTGATGATTTTGATGTGGCTAAAAATGTTAAACTTGTCCCTCCTTTTAATGAATCTGATTTAACCAAGTATTTTCAGTTGTTTGAGAGGGTAGCTACAGGTTTTAATTGGCCCAAAAAGTATTGCCCAGTACTCCTTCAAACTGTTCTCACCGGTAAAGCTCAAGTAACTTATGCATCTTTGCCTCAGGATCAATCTGATAATTATGATGTAGTTAAGAGCTTGATTCTTAAGGCCTATGAACTTGTTCCTGAAGCCTATAGAGTAAAATTTAGGACAACTTACAAGCAAGATAAGCAATCCCATGTTGAGTATGCAAAAATCAAAGAAGATCTGAAAGAGCAGTGGTTAAATTCTGAGAATGTGGATTCTGATTTTGGTAAATTTAAGCAGATGCTTTTGCTGGAGGATTTCAAGAGGTGTATTAGTAAAGATGTAAGCCTATATCATGATGAGAGAAGAATAGATAATTTGTCTGATGCTGCAGTTTTAGCTGATGAATATGTTCTCACTCACAAGAGATATTCTAGAGAGAAAAGGAAAGCTGAGAGTATGTGCGTTGCCTCTACTCAGAGTACAGGTAACAGGAAAGAGAATAAAGAAGATGTTTCTCAGGAAGTAAATACCAGCTTCACCTCTAGATTTCAGAAAAGTAAATATACTTATTGTAGTAAGCTTGGTCATACTACGGAGAGATGTTTCAGGAGACAGCGTGATGTGAACAAAAAGGAGTCTTTAAATATTCAGTCAATTGGTCTAGTGTCCACCCTTGAGAGTTCCCAGAATTCTTTAACTGAGTTAACTGAACCTGCTTTGAGGGGTAACTTAAATTCTCATGATGGAGCTCCTCTTTTGAGCAGTAACGTGGGTGACACTCTCAAGAGTTCATGTGCTAATTTCCTGTCTGATGGTTTTGTCAGTCCTCTGGACAGTAATGACAGGAAATCAGTTAAAATATATCGTGACACAGGTGCTTGCCAATCCCTTATGCTGACCAGTGTTCTAGGCTCTAATGTTAATTCTTCTGATGAAACTGTAATCTTACAAGGTGTAGGGAATAATTACTTCTCTGTCCCTCTGTGCAGAGTGAATTTAGAGTCTGGTTTTGTTAATGGTTCCGTTATGGTTGAGTTGGTTGAGACACTCCCAATGTCAGGTGTAACTTTCTTACTTGGAAATGATATTGGTGGAAGTCAAGTGTGTCCAGCTCCTCAGTTGTCTAGTGAGCCAGTGGCTGCGTCCCAGGATTGTGGTGTCCCTGATGTGTTCCCTGCATGGCTGTCACTAGGGCTAAGTCTAAAGTTACTGGTGATTTAGAGGATAATGATGATGATGATGTTATCCTAGCTGACACTTTTCTTGCTAATTTGGACCACTCACCAGATGAGGCAGTACCCCGTAGTGTTGATAATTTGTCTCGTCAAGAGTTGGTTGAGTTGCAGGTTGCTGACCCTGAGTTGAAAGGTCTAGCTAACTCTGCTTACAGTGAAGAAGAGTCAGCCGGTGCTTCTACTTGTTATTATGTAAAGTCAGGAGTACTTATGAGGAAGTGGAGACCCCCAACAGCATCAGCCGACTGTGAATGGGAGGTTGTACATCAAGTTGTCATCCCTCGTGTTTGTAGGCAGGATATCATTAGAGTGGCTCATGATTCCAGTTTGGCAGGACACCTTGGAGTGAGGAAGACTGTGGCACGCATTTTGAAACACTTCTACTGGCCAGGTATCTTCAGGGATGTTTCTTGGTATTGTAAGTCTTGTCACACCTGTCAAGTTGTGGGGAAGTGTAATCAGACCGAAAAGGTTGCACCTCTAGTTCTCATTCCTCCTTTTGAGGCGCCTTTCACCCGTGTGTTGGTGGATATTGTGGGCCCTCTTCCTAAGACTTCTTCAGGATTTTCTTATGTGTTGACCCTGATTGATATGGCTACTCGTTATCCTGAAGCCCTTCCACTTAGAAATATCTCAGCAAAGAATGTGGTTAAGGAAATGCTAGGGTTCTTCACAAAGTTTGGTCTGCCCAAGGAGGTACAGTCAGACCGGGGAAGTAATTTCATGTCGAATGTTTTCAAGCAGTCTCTGAAAGAGTTGGGTATCACCCAGATCACGTCTTCAGCTTACCATCCCCAGACCCAAGGAGCGTTGGAGAGATATCATCAAACACTCAACTCGATGCTCAAGAAATACTGTTTGGAACATCAGAAAGACTGGGATAAAGGTCTTCCATTCGTTGTATTTGCTGCAAGAGAATCTCCAAATGAATCACTGGGCTTCTCACCTTTTGAACTACTGTTTGGCCATGAAGTAAGAGGACCCCTTAAGCTACTCAAGGAATGCTGGCTGTCGGAGGAAGATGACGTCAACCTGCTGGAGTATGTGATTAAGTTCAAAGAACGGCTGTCCACTGCTTTACAGCTGGCGAGAGAGAATTTAGGAGCTGCTCAGGAGAAGATGAAGACTTGGTATGATAAGAAGTCCAGGTTACGCCACTTTCAGCCAGGAGATCAGGTTTTGATTCTGCTACCAGTTCATGGGCAACCTCTTCAAGCCAAGTTTAGTGGTCCTTATTTCAAGGAGAAGAAACTCAGTGATGTCAACTATGTCATCGCCACACCAGATCGTAGAAAGAACAAGCAACTATGTCACATCAACATGCTAAAGTTATATCACAGGCGGGACGAAAATAATCCAGTCTGCACTGTAGCTGTTCCACCCGAGTCTGCAAGTGAAGCTCTCCCATGCAGCATGAGCCTGAGTGATAGTTTGGGGAAGAATCCTGATATCATGAATGATCTCCAGACTAAGCTTTCTCATCTACCTCCCGAGGAAAGGCAGGAGTTTTCGGCATTACTGCAGGAGTACCCGCAAGTGTTCCGTGCCACTCCAGGAAGAACTACTATGTTGATGCATGATGTCGATGTTGGAGACGCAAAGCCAATTAAACTGCCTCCTTACCGTGTGAACCCAGTGAAAGTTCCTCTCATCGAGAAGGAGCTTGGCTACCTGTTGGACCACATGATGATTGAGCCCTGTCAGAGTGAGTGAGGTTCTCCTGTCACTCTAGTCCCTAAGCCAGGTGGGTCACAGCGGCTTTGCATTGACTACAGACGTGTTAATCAGATAACCAAAACAGACACTTACCCTCTCCCTCGCGTGGAAGATTGCATAGACAAGATCGGAAAGACTAGGTACATAAGTAAGTTTGATTTGTTAAAGGGATACTGGCAAGTACCTATGACTGAACGTGCTAGGGAGATCTCATGTTTTGTAACATTAGGAAAGACTTTTGCATGTTCTGTAATGCCATATACAGATTGTTTTAGAGTAATAAGAAATTTCCTTTGTAAATTTCTTTTTTCTTTGTGGGGAGGTGTTACATAGCCTATGATTTCATCATCCTTTGTGTAATTCTAACTTACAGTGTGCTGCCTGTTTGATCACGAGCGTGTTCTGCCTCAGTCCCCCCCTTCTACCGTTATAGTAGAGTAAGTCGTCCTTTCTGTTGTTCAGTGCGGGATTTTCAGCTCTTTGTCCCCATGGCTTCATTTGCACGTCCTTCTTACAAGTTGTATCAAGCTCTGCTGGCACTTATATAATGAGCTCAGTCTCTGCATCATTGCCACTTAGATCTACTCCTCATTTTGCTCGCATCTCTGTCCTCCCCTGTACAGTTATTATTATTGTGAATTTCTCAGGATGTCTCCAATCATCTAGCAGCTGTGTGATTTGAGTATGTTATTGCATTTTGTTCTTGTACTGTATAGCATAAGGTTAATTCTTAGGCCTGGAAAGCTTTTGTAAATTGTGTAGAATTCATTTTGTCAGCCAGTGGTAATAATAGTTTCTATTTGTAATTATTTATCTTGCATTAACTGAGCATTACCCAGTGTTTTTCATTTCATTAGGGCTGACTTAGATAAATTTACTCATGCTAATTTCGTGTTAATAGAGGCTATTGCAGTTAACCATATATTTAACCTGTTTTTTGCCATTACATTATCCTTATGAGTCCTGAATGTTTTGTTATTAGTTTGAGCATTAAACTTTAACTTGTAATTTTACCTAACTCTTTGTTTTGAACCTGGAACTTTACGGGACAGTAGTGATTTTTAGTATTCTCACTTAAAGTTTACATTATCTTTCTCTGTTCCGTAACAATATATATATATATATATATATATATATATATATATATATATATATATATATATATATATATATATATATATATATATATAGATACTTCGCTTCACCGTGAAGATATGTATGCAAAATAACTACAGGAGAAATGAAAAGAACGACAGTGAGTACTCTCGTATAGTACATCTTCAGACAGAGTAAGACAGAAACGTAAAGGGTAGAGATCTGTCATGCACACCCGCAGCAGGGAGTGGCACACAGAACAAAGGATGACCTGAATTTTTACCTGCGGCTTGATTTATGGACACATGCAGCAGGGAGTGACACACAACAAAAGATGACCTGATTTAAAAAATGGACGATGCACAGAACAATAGGTACCTTTCTTTTTTCATTCATAGGGATGCACCTGACAAAAAGGGGGGGAGGGATAAATACTGCGGCTTAAGACCTAGAGGATGAATGCTAGGTGTGTCCCACACTTGTGACTACACTACAAGGAGACGACAGGGAACAATCAATTGCTAGTCAGGGGGATACTACTTGAAAATTAATTCAGTTAACAATTAATCACACTTAAAATGACCATAGCTCATGTTTACCTTCTTTTCATATGTGCCAGAAATTAGGCAAGATTCTATTACATTTCTTTCATCTAACCATTTTGATCTTGCTGGAATCTTATAGCCTGTCCAGTCAGTTTGGTGACCACTGGATGTTTTGTACTGAAATAAACCACTACACTGTTGGGCTGTCCTTACACTGTATTTATGTTGTGAGATTCTAGTTTCCAAATCTTTTCCAGATTGTCCTATGTAAAATTTGTTACAGCTTTTACACGGGATTTTGTAAACAATGCCTGATTTACTGAATGGGCTGTTCTTGATGATTTTTTTTTTTATGGTGTTCTCATATTTTAATACTACTTGCATATTTTCTTCAGTATGTGAACATCAAGAAAATATTCATGGAAGGGGAGGACAAGGGTTCTCTGAATATTATGGCGATTTGGCTTATTAGTTTTCCCTTCAAGGAATCGTTTCTTGGCTGTATTGTGGCACTGAGTTAGTATACTTGGTGGATATTTTAGCTTCTTTCCAGTGCTCTGAATCATTTTTAGTTCATCATCTAAAAATTCTGGGTCTGAAATTCTATGTGCTCTTAAGTACATGGATATGAACACAGATCTTTTTACATTAATGTGATGGTTTGAATAATAATGCACATATGACATAATATTTGTAGGTTTTCGGTATACTTTAGTCTTCAAAACATTTTGGTCCCTGATGGCTTTACATCCAAAAATGGCAATTCATTATCCATTTCCATCTCATAAGTAAACTTAATCGATGGAACTAACGAATTTAATTTCAGGAGAAATTCATCAATGGGAAGACTGTTAGGCCAGAAGCACAGGATATCATCAACGTATCGGAACCAAACTATGTTTTGCTCCTTTACGGAGGTCAGTAAATGTTTCTCAAAGTATTCCATGTAAATATTTGCCAGAACTGGGGAGAGGGGATTACCCATGGCCATATCAAATTTTTGTGTGTAAAATTTCCCTTTTAAAGGTAAAAGATGAGTTCGCAATGTACAATTTAATTAGCTTGATAATGTTTTCAGAGGGAATACCATCAGTGTTACTAACCAGAATGCTTGGTAGGAAATTTAGAACATCATCAACAGGGACATTGGTGAATAATGATATATCATCAAAGCTGACTATTGGGGAACATGACATTTAGAGATTTTAACTTTCTTACCAAATCCTCATTGTTATGTACAAATGAATCTGAGATAGTGCCTACAACAGGGGACAACAGTGTTACAAGCCACTTGGAGAGCTTGTATGTCTTAGAGCCTACAGAACTTACAATTGGCCTGATGGGGTTGTTTGGTTTGTGGGTTTTAATCAAGCCATACATGTATGGTGCAGATGGGTTTTGCACCGAGAACTATTTGATCAAGTCATCCCTTCCTCATAGCAAAGTCTTGATTTCTTTATGGAATTTTCTACTTTGTTTTTCGGTTGGATCACTTTTTGGTTCATTGTAGGTGTTGGTGTTAATTAGCTGGTTTAGTTAAATGTAGGTGATCGACTCATCAACATGCACGAATAGCCATTTGGAGATTACGAGAAGCTTACCCTGACAAGATCCATTGCCAACACTAGAGAAGGAACAAACAGCAAATTTAAAATTTCAGACAACAAAAAACAGTGTAATAGAAACATTATAACACCAGAAAATCAACACACAGTTTTCTCTACACTGTTATCAAGTTCTCACCAATGAAACTATTAGTGTGACACGTAAGCATGAACAGAAATTAAAAAGACTGACTGAAAACAGCTATTGGAACATACATATGAATCCAGATTGGATCATAAACCTGTCATCTAAAGAATTAGATGGTGATACCTTATGTACCCTAGTTTATGGGTTATAGTTTTCTTATGGCAAGAAGATAAGCCAGTGTAGGTTGGAAAGTCCTTGTTTCAAATGGAAAAACAGTCAAATGAAAATAGTGAGATTATTCGTGGCATTTTATATGGGGCAGTGTTTAAGAAAGATAACAACTCTGCTCCTAAAAGGTTTGTGAATGCCTTGGAGAAATTGAAAAAAGATGACACCCTGCATATAACTACAGCTGATAAAAGCATCACTGAAGTAGTCATGAACAAATGTGACTACAAAGAAAAGGCGAGTGAACTATTGCGTGACACCAACACCTACAGTGAACTAAAAAGTGATCCAGCTGAGAAACAAAGTAGAAAATTCCTTAAAGAAATCAAGACTTTTCTAAGAGGAAGGGATGACTTGATCAAACAGTTCTCGGTGCAAAATCCATCTGCACCATATATGTACGGCTTGATTAAAACCCATAAACCAAACAACCCCATCAGGCCAGTTGTAAGCTCTGTAGGCTCTACGACATACAAGCTCTCCAAGAGGCTTGTAACACTGTTGTCCCCTGTTGTAGTCATTATCTCTGATTCATTTGTACAAAACAATGAGGATTTGGTAACAAAGTTAAAATCTCTAAATGTCATGTACACCCACAGTGACCCCCCCAAAACTTCCACATTTCGAAAGGCTGTAGCATTGGCAGTAGTGAGGCAGGAGGGGTGGGGCTAGGGTTTGTTGGTAGCCCAACCCCAACCGTCCTCAGTCGTCAACATGGCGAGGTCAGCAGCACACCGTGCGTTCGCTGTCGAAGCGTTCTTCACAAACAACTGTTCCGTTATCGTCGTGCAGAGGGCCTTTCAAAAATGTTTCAGTATTCCACGGAACCAAAACGTTCTAGATCGGAAAACCATCTTACGGGTTGAGAATATCAGGTCAACAGGCTCAGCTTTAAAAAGAAAATCACCTGGTAGACCTAAGAGCGCTCATATGCCTGAGAATTTTGAAGCATTGAGGTGATCTGTTGTGCAGTCTCTGAGACGTTCTGCACAGAAGCATACTTTAGCTGTAGGGATATCCAGGGAAACTGTAAGGAGAATCTTGCACAAAGATAGCCACTGTTCCATCCAACATCATGCGTCAAGCAATGGCAGCCTTCAGAAATCAACTCCAAGCGTGTGTAGACAATGACGGCCACCATTTGGAGGATGTCATATATAAAACATGAATAAAAACTGTATTGAATGAAGTTTCATGTGTGCAAATAATATTTTGGTTATCTTTTACCATTTTTTTTTCATTTACCTTTGAAATGTGGGAGGTTTTCTGGGTCACCCCGGACGAAGTAGTCAGCTTTGACGTTATATCATATTCACAAATGTCCCTGTTGATGATGTTTTAATTTTCCTGTCAAGCATTCTGGTTAGTAACACTGATGGTATTCCCTCTGAAAACATTATCAAGCTAATTAAATTGTGCATTGCGAACTCATCTTTTACCTTTAAAGGGAAATTTTACACACAAAAATTTGATATGGCCATGGGTAATCCCCTCTCCTCAGTTCTGGCAAATATTTACATGGAATACTTTGAGAAACATTTACTGACCTCCGTAAAGGAGCAAAACATAGTTTGGTTCCGATACGTTGATGATATCCTGTGCTTCTGGCCTAACAGTCTTCCCATCGATGAATTTCTCCTGAAATTAAATTCGTTTGTTCCATCGATTAAGTTTACTCATGAGATGGAAACGGATAATGAATTCCCATTTTTGGATGTAAAAGTTATCAGGGGTTAAAATGTTCTGAAGGCTGAAGTATACCGAAAACCTACAAATATTATGTCATATGTGCATTATTATTCAAACCATCACATTAATGTAAAAGGATCAGTGTTCATATCCATGTACTTAAGAGCACATAGAATTTCAGACCCAGAATTTTTAGATGATGATCTAAAAATGATTCAGAGCATTGGAAAGAAGCTAAACTATGCACCAAGTATACTAACTCAGTGCCACAATACAACCAAGAAACGACTCCTTGAAGGGAAAACTAATAAGCCAGATCGCCAGAATATTCAAAGAATCCTTGTCCTTCCCTTCCATGAAAATTTTCTTAATGTTGTTCACATACTGAAGAAAATGTCAAGTAGTATTAAAATATAACAACACCATAAAACAAAAAAAAAATCATCAAGAACAGCCCATTCAGTAATTCAGGAGTTGTTTACAATATCCCGTGTAAAAGCTTTAAAAAATTTTACATAGGACAATCTGGAAAAGATTTGGAAACTAGAATCTCACAACATAAATACAGTGTAAGGACAGCCCAACAGTGTAGTGGTTTATTTCAGCACAAAACGTCCAGTGATCACCATATTGACTGGGCAGGCTCTAAGATTCTAGCAAGATCAAAAAGCTTCGATAAATAAAACATAATAGAATCTTGCTTAATTCCTGGCACATATGAAAAGAATGTAAACATGAGCTATGGTTAAGTGTGATAAATTGTTAACTGAATTTTAAAGCACTATCCTCCAGACTATTAATTAATTGTTCCCTGTCGTCTCCTGATAGTGTAGTCACACTTGTGTGGGACACACCTAGCAATAATCCTCTAGGTCAGGGGTTCCCAAGTTTTTCCTAGCACGACCCCATTCAGCACTTTCAACTGTTCAGTGCGACCCCAAGTTAATATATATATATATATATATATATATATATATATATATATATATATATATATATCCCGTGTCTATGTTCACTTCTACATTAACAGCACGATTGTGAATTTTTGGTCATATGATGGTATATATGTAAAGTATTTATATAAAGGAGAAACACAGTAAACATAATAAATTGTATTTACAAAACAAAAGGTAATCATAAATGAAATTCTCAAAATTGGCAATTACAAAGTGGTAATCCCATTTTAACACCACGTAACATGCTACTCAGTAATTACCTCTATTGCAAGTATCATACTGCACCTCATGGCTTTCTGATATTATGAGTAGCCTACTATTTGGGTTTTGGACTATTTGATCAATTTTCTGTATCTGGGGGTGTATGGTGTCAGGCAACATATCATACAATTTTCCAAGTTGATGTTTGTCATACGGCTACGATAGTCATTTTTAATGAACGCAATTGATGAGAATGCTGCCTCACAAACATAGGTGGTTCCAAATTGTACAAGAACCTGCAAGGCTCGATTTCTTACTGTTGAATGCTTATTTGCTAAATTAATCCAAAACTTTCCTATGTCCTTATACACATCAAAGTCCACTCTTGCTTCATTGTCAGCTTGTAATTCTGCCATTCCAAGTGCAATAGAACCACACTGCTTTGCATCAGTTTTGAATGGAAACTGCACAAAATCAATAGACTCGGTTAGCAACTCTGGGAATCTAGCATTCATATTCCCCGTCAGATTCTGCAAATAATCCAGTAAATCCTGTTTCTCTTCTGCGAGATCTAGTGCTTCATTAAAATCAATATCCTTTGTAGCTGTAAATTCCAAGTAGTGATGGAAATGAGAGTACTTATCAGCTTCAGCTTCTTCTCGTAGTATCTGCAGCTTGCTGACAAAAGCCTTTATTGCACCCTGAAGGTCGAACACAAATTTCCCTTTCCCTTGAAGTTCTGTGTTGAGCTTATTAACGTGCTCAAAAACGTTAGTCAGATGTGCAAGGCGAGCAAGAAAGTGTGGATCACAAAAATAACAAGCATTCTTGTGCCCCTGATCTTGCAAGAATGTGGCCAGTTCACGGCGAAGAAGGAAAACTCTTTTCAAGGTTTTACCTCTTGACAGCCACCTGACAGCAGTATGCATTAGCAGTGTGTTATGATTAGAATTTTCAGTGATGCACAACTGTTTGAACATGCGAGAATTCAGGTCCCTAGCCTTCACATAATTGACAGTGGAAATGACTACCTGCATCACATCAGAGAAGTTCGGAGACATGTCTTTTGAAGCCAAACTCTGACGATGGATAATACAGTGGTTTATTTTAATGTGAGGATGTTTTCTTGATAGAATTCCACGCACTTCAATATTCTTGCCCATCATTGATGGAGCACCATCCATGCTACATTCAGTTACTTTACTCCAGTCCAGGTTGTTTTCAGTGAAGAACTTATCTATAGCATTAAATATATCCTCACCTCTTGTTGTACTTTCGAGTGAAATGCAAGCAAGCAGTTCCTCAGTGACAGAGCTTTCCTTTAGAAATCTTCCGAAGATTAGAAGTTGCGGTTGTGCTGTAATATAATTTGACTCGTCCAGTGCCAGGGCTGTCCATGGGGAATTTCTGAAGTCTTCCAAACTTTGCTCTTTCAGGTCTGCTGCAATACCCTGGATGCGTCTTGTTATGGTATTATTGCTGAGAGAAGCCTCATCCACAGCTTCAAGGATCTTTTTAGCAAATGGTTCACCCTCAAATACTTCACAAAAGTTTTTTAAAGCAGGCTTTATGATAGTCTCACCCTCTGTGAAAGGTCGCTTTTGCTGAGCAATGAGGAAAGCTGTCTTATACGAAAACATTTCCATCTTTTCCTTCTGAGATAATGCTCTGCATAAAATTGCCTGAGACTTGGTTAGATTTTCATAACGATGATGAAAAATTCTCTTGCGGGCCTCTTCTGAGAGAACAGCAATATTTGCGTGCGTTTCTATGTGTCTCTGTAGTTTATTAGGCTTCAGTGATTCCTCAGCAAGTTCTTTAGAACACATTACACATATACCTTTACCACTGACATCAGCAATTCCATACTTGTCGAGGAATGATGGATTAATAGAGCGTTTCCGTTTCTTGGCTGATGTTTCAGATGGTATCTTTAAAAACCTCTCCATAATGCCTGGAAGAAAATTGCACGTATAACTAAAAATATTTTACTTAATGTTATTAATTAGCAATGCAAATAAAGTATCTTCAAAACAGTGACGCAACATCATCACTTCTCTTTCCATTATAATACCTCCTTTGCTGCACAATATCATAGCATTGCACCATCTTACCACACTAAAATACCACATTAAATCACGAATTGTCTGCAGTATATATATATACGTTCCACACAAACCCCAGATTGCAACAGTACTAATGTATTCCTCTCAAGCTCAGAGCACAACTGGTCAATGTCCAACTTCCAACTAACAGTACCTAACAGTACACTCATAAAAATATAGTTGCATCATAGTTTTGAGTTAGAAAAAGGCTAAGTTTTAAGAATATTAATAACATAATTTCAATGATTAAAATTTCTTTTGAATATTATTTCGTTTATTTAACACCATGTCTTGTACCCGCAGTTACGAACCAGTACAATATACCATAAAAAAACACACTTCACTAGCAACACGAACCTGTCACTCCAAAGCCCAGAATACAAATTGAGAGTCTGGGGCTGGGCGATCAGCAGCGCCAGTCATATACCTGAACACGTATTGTACGCGTATAACTGATGACATATGAAACACGTTAAGCCTCACCCATGTAGTTAGATATAAAAAACGAGCCATACACAGCACAAGCAACGCCAGACCTACACGTCTCACCACGCCACACCAGTGACAACCCGCTTAGCCCCAGTCGGCTGCCGCGCCAAACAATCAGGCGACACGCAGTCAGCTGACGCCATGAGCACACACACACACACACGCACCACGTCGCCCACTTGGCCGGCTCAGGACAGGACAGTTCGCCACACACACACACACACACACACACACACACACACGCACCACGTCGCCCACTTGGCCGGCTCAGGACAGGACAGTTCGCCACACACACACACACACACACACACACACACACACACACACAAAGCGACACCACTGAACCACAAACCTGCAGGTACAAGCTGGGTACTGGTATCAATTATGACTATTTAATTGCATAATTGTTTTTAGTTAGAAAACGGATAATAATGTAAAATAAATACCTTAAGTATAATACGGTACCTGTAATGATAATCATACGGTAATAATTTTAACTATTCATGGCATGAAGCTTATGGCTTAGATTCTGTTTCGTACCCCCAGGCCTTATGGGTACCTCAACGACCCCACCGACCCCATGACCTGCTTGTGACCCCACATAATGAGCATTCCGACCCCACTTGGGGTCCCGACCCCTGGTTTGGGAACCCCTGCTCTAGGTCTTAAGCCACAGTAATTATCCCTCCTCCTTTATGTCAGGTGCATCCCTAAGGAAGAAAAAAGAAAGGTACCTATTGCTCTGTGCATCACCCATTTTTAGATTCAGATCATCCTTTGTTGTGTGTCACTCCCTGCTGCAGGTGTCCATAAGTTTAGCCGTAGGTAAAAATTCAGGTCATCCTTTGTTCTGTGTGCCACTCCCTGCTGCGGGTGTACATGAAAGACCTCTACCCTTTACGTTTCTGTCTCACTGTGTCTGAAGATATAATACACGAAAGTACTCACTATCGTTCCTTTCATTTCTCCTGTGGCTATTTTGCATATATATATATATATATATATATATATATATATATATATATATATATATATATATATATATATATATATATATGTATAGATAGATACATAGATATATAGATATATATATCTAGATAGATAGATAGATATAGATAAATAGATAGATAGATAGATGTAGATATAGATAGATAGACAGATAGATACTGTATATACATATAGATAGATAGATAGATACGGTATATACATATAGATAGATAGATAGATACCGTATATACATATAGATAGATAGATACCATATATATATATATACATATATATATATATATATATATATAATTTGTTGTAGGTGGGGGCACTCACCATCCACTCACTCGATGTAATGCTGCTGTCGGGTGTCTGCCCTCTCTTCTCCTCCAGCCTTCTTTCCTTCCATGCTCTTCTGTCTTCCTTTCCTTCATTCTTTACTTGTCCTTCTGCCTACGGGTAACTTTACACTCCCTCATCTGTCATTCTTTTCTTCATTCTTTCGTCTTCCTTCTGCCTGTGGGTGACTCTACACTGAGTGACAAGCCAAATGGTTTCTTGTTCACCAGGAATCCATTTACTAAGCTGAATGGTAACCATATAACCAAATTTTAGCGCCTGGTGGTTTAGTGGGCAATTATTGCTCTCCAATCTTACTGAGCCAGTGAAGGTTTATATCCAAGGGGTGGTTGGGGTTGATTGCTCATGTAATGCCACTCAAGGATGAGAAAGGCAGGTCACTCTCATCTTAAATGTCGGGACCAACTACCTCGCCCCGGGCTCCTACGCTCCTCATGTGGCAATGTAGGATTGGATGATTTTATATATATATATATATATATATATATATATATATATATATATATATATATATATATATATATATATACAGCCTATATATATATATATATATATATATATATATATATATATATATACGGAGTGGTAGGTGGTGGCGACCATCACCCACTCACTTGAAGTAGTGCTGCCTACTTCTTCCTTAGCCTTCTATCATGTACTTTTTCTCTGCCTGCCCTCCATCTCTTCCTATTTCTCCCATCTTTTCTGTCACTTCTTATTGCTTTTCTTTCCTTTACAGGTGGCTCTTACATTGAGTGACAAGCCTGGTCTTCCTGGCCAAGAAACCATTACGACCTCAGTATATAACCATACCATGTGTGTCCCTGTGTGTGTGTGTGTGTGTGTGTGTGTGTGTGTAGAATTTCCCAGGAATTGAGGCACTAACTCCTAGATGTGATTCCTGAAGCCATTCTAAGAAAAATGTTCTATGATCATATAGAACAGGAGCTCAGAGGGGTCAGGCTAGCTAAGAAGTTGTCCAGTATCTAGGGGAATAAGCGTGTATGCCATGGGTCCCAGTATTAGGAAGTGGACGTCTGCCAAACATCCCCTGGTGAGTGTGGTAATGAAAGCTGTTGAAAAGGTACCTCCAAAATGCAACCACTAGATGCTACCATGTAAATAATGCCCGCCATCGCTGCAAGCATGAAACTGGGGTGCCAGACAATTTCGATGGTGGGAACATCCAACCAGATGCAATAATCAGGGTGTCCATAAATGAGCTAGATCAGCTTGCTGATTATCCATACGAAACTTGGTGCAAAATGTTCAGTATAACTCCATGCAACATGAATTACTGTCACCAAACATTTCTGTGGTGGGGTACCCCCATCAGAATTATTACTGCCAAACATTTTCTGTAGTGGGGTACCCCAAACATACACTCTCAAAATGGTCACCCCCCAAATGAACTTAAGCAGCTATTTCATTAGCCATATGACACTTGGTCGTTAATGTTCTACATAACCCCAGTCATCATGAATGACTATCATTAGGGATATTTATGTGTGGGGGTGCTCCAGCTAGACGTCCCCAAATATCACCCCAAAATGAGCTAGATCAGTTCATTCAGTAACCACAGGAAACTTGGTCGTTAATGTTCTGCCTAACCCCAGGTATCATAGAAGAGCATTTTTTTTTGTCATGGGGTACTCATGTCAGATGCTCGCAAGATGCCCTCCTTCCCCATCTTCCCAAGTTTGTGTTAAATCGGATCACTTAATAATCATATGAAACTTGGTCCAACTTGTTCAGCATGACAATTCCCAAACATTTTATGAGGCAGGGTATCCCCTAAAGACGCCCCCCCAAAAGCCCCCCAAATGACGCATTTTAAAACAAAATATACTATGGCAATTATTGACACAATAATTAAACATACTGTAAAAGTATATGAATTTGAAGATTAAGAAAACTGACACTTGTTAGGGGAAGGTTCATAGACAGAAAATATGGGATGAATCATAACAAATAATAGAAGACATTACAAAGACGACAAATTGTACCTTTCTTCTTTTTTTTTAATCTTACTGTATGTTTGAAATGATGGAATTCAAACTAATAATGTTTAACAATGATTTTTTTCAATAAGGAAATTTACATTGTGAGCCAAATGATCTGAGTACTTAGGTAAATATTCTGTACTCCCACAGAAATAGTGATCTGTTTACTGCAGAATAACTTTGAATTTTACATATCTGGTCTCATTCTCCCCCCCTTCCGTTTCTTAAACTAAATTTACATTCAAGTTTAACATTAACATCATTGTCCAGTTCTGCACTACCATGGATCAGAATCTAATTTACACTACTAGATATAATGGTGTTCAGAGAATTATTTCTGTTTTTAAGGAGGAATTTTGGCAGTTCGTTGCTGGACATTCTGTTGCTAAGAAGCTTTTACCTGCTATACCTAATGTTTTTTCCTGGTCCAGTAATGACGCAATGTGCGTCGGCTTTACCACACACTTTCCTCTTGCTGTCTTTGATGTACTTATGACGTATTTACCAAGAAACAAATGTACTTCCTTCGCCTTGCTAGAGCAAATCACAGAAACTATTTGAGCAACTAATGCATTTAGTGCACTGGTGCTTGAATGTCAGGACAGAATGGAGAACAACCCCACTGTCATAGACAATGGAGTACAAAAGAAGGCAAACAGCAGCAAACCTGTTGGTATAGGGAAGGTTTTAACTAACAAAACTGTTCTATCAGCTATAGTCAAGGATATAAAACCAGGAAGGCTTCCCCCCCACCCACTATACTTCACTCAGACTGAACTGAAAACCAACTGAACTTGTTCTAGTCTCTTATTCATCCTTATAATATCTTGCATTGTTCGAGAATCATCTACTTCTCCACAATTCTGAAACCTGCTGGTCTTGTACATGCCCCTAGCAACAACAGTTACCAACAAGGTGACATCAAAACATGCTCGAGTTTTCCTACATTACATAACACTAAATCATTTACCATACGAACTTAAATTACATAATTTAACAAGCAATCACTTAAATAAAACTTTATAAAGAAAAAGAGCACAAAAAATTAATGCAAAACTTATGAAATAAGTATGCTCACAAACAGCAGGCAAACTGGCAACTCTGACTCATACCAATACTGGAATCAGCCTACTGTAAACATTGGGAAACATCAAGATGCTCCTCAAGCATCTAACTGGCATATCTCGCTTCTTAACACTACCCCCTCCTTTGTCATCCTGACAAAGCTATACAACATAAACCTTAATCCTATTGAAACATATATCTATACACAGAATAATCTTTCAACTTATCAAGTCTTCTTTGGTGCTGCTTCTGACGATGTCCTTGCTCCTCCACACAGTCCACCCCTTCTGGAAGGTCTTGGTCCTCTTTCTTATTCACTTCTTCCCTCAGGAAACTCACCATCCTCTTGCACTTCAGCTCCATGGTCCTCCTCAACATCCTTGGCCGTGGGTGAGCACAATTCCTCAGAGACGTCCCAGGTGTCCTGTCCCGGCCCATGGTACTGCCACAGACGGTTCACATGTACCACCTTTGGACGAGACTTCCTGCCTCCCCGAATCCGATACGTTATGTCTGATAGGTGATCCAGCATGGTGTAAGGCCCATCCATGGGCTTTGCAGCTTCAGTGACTGTCCCTTCTTTCGCTGAGTAACCAAACTTGGTCACCATCCTTGAAGCTCACCTCACTTGCTTTGGTATCATACTTGCACTTCATCAACTCTCCTGAAAACTTGAGGGCTCCTCGCACTTGATGATGTACCTCAGTCAGCCTTTCCTGAAGGTGCTTCACATAGCTGGTGGTGTCTATAGGCAGCTCTCCACCAGGTAGTCTCCCCATTAACCCCTCCCATTTGGGTGGCATGTATACATGACCACCTGGGGACATCCAGGTGGCATGTATATATACATGATCTAGTGTTCTGTAGCATTATTGTTATTGTAATATTGTTATGATCACTGCATCATCTTATAATAGTATATTATACTATAATTTTATATTATAGGTTTAGCCGAGAAATTACGGTTTTAAATAAAGATGATTTTTTAGAAAAACACCTGCTGGTAGTTTGGGAGGTGAAAACAACCCCCGGACATGATGGGTTAACAAGTCAACAGGTAAGCGTAACTTGTGGGCTAACATCAGTTTTGCAGGGATGTAGCCAGTAGACTCATGGGATGCAGACCGATATGCCATCAGCAATGCAGGTAACTTCTGGTCCCATTCTATTTGTCCACTAGGGCAGTTCTTGTCCCAGGGTCCAGTTGAATTTCTCCACCATCCTATCTGACTGTGGCCTTAGCGGGATCGTACTGGTCTTCTTGATCCCCAATAACTTGCAGCAGTCTTGGAACACAGCATACTCGAAGTTTTGTACCCTGGTCTGAATGTAGCTCTTGTGGCATCCCAAAATGACAGAAAAATGATCAACCAGCACCTGAGCAACAGTCGCAGCCTCTTGATCAGGGATAGCATCGGCTTCTGGCCACTTTGTGAAGTAGTCCATGGTGACACATATATACCGGTTTCCTCTTTCAGTGAATGGCAAAAGTCCAGCAATGTCCAATGTGACTCCCTCCATCGATGCACCCACCTGGTACAGCTGGAGAGGGGCACAACCACGCTTGTTGGGTCCCCTCTTGGCACAGCACACATCACAGGCCCGACACCATTCTTCAACATCTTGACGCATGCTAATCCAGTAGAACCTGTGTTGCAGCCAGCTCAGAGTTGTTGTCACTCCCAGGTGCCCATTAATGATCTGGTTATGGGACTCATCCAAGATCTTGGACCTTCTCTTCTTCGGAACTACCAGTTGCCAATACTTGCTGAGGCCATTGGCTGTCTCCCACTGACGCTCCAGTATTCCGTTGCAATGAAGAAGGTCCCACTGAGTAGGTGTTGCTGTGAATGTAGCGGGCTTGGGGGAATGGGATGTTCTATTGGTAGGCAAGAGAGGGCTTGGGAGAAGGGATAGACAAAGTTGAAAAGGCGAGGGAAGCAGAGGTGGGTCAAGAATGGTGCTGTGTGGATAATTGAGAGAGATGACGGTGAGTTAGGAGGTTGATGCAAATGGCTAGGATGGTGGGGGATAGATGGAGACAAGGCAGAGGAGGGAAGAGATGGGGAAAGGAATATGATTTCAGCAGCAGTGTCTGCTCTAGAGACTCTGCTGATAAGGGAAGGAGAAATAGCAGTGCAGAGGGAAGCAGTGGCAGGGCAATCAAGGATGTAATGGAGTTGGGGCTAATCGTCTGTGTGGTGACAGTGTGCACAAGGCTTAGGGTTGTTGCGGGTGATTTGAGTGAAACGGGTAACCATGGTGGAGTCAATGAAAGTTTCATTAGCAAGTTAGATGTATCTTACATCTATGATGGAACACATTCTATCCATTTCTCCTTTCTCTGAAATCTCCATTTTAAGAGATTTCAATGTTCATCGCCACCTTTGGCTCTCCTCTCCTTTCGCTGATCCACCTGGTGAACAAACTTACATCTTTTCTATCCTTAATGACCTAGACCAGTTTGTACAGCACCCTACCTGTATCTCTGACCACCTTGGAGAGAGCTCCAACATACTTGACCTCTTCCTTACAACTAATCCTCCTTCTTACACTGTTAATCTTTTCTCTCTGTTGGTCTCCTCCGATCACAACCTTATCACCTTAACCTGTCCTATCACTCCGGTACGGTCTGTGAATCATCCAAAGAAACGTCGTCTGTGGGACTTTGGAGCTGAAGATTGGGAGACGCTCAGGCAGTACTTCTTTGATTTTCCTTGGAATGATTATTCCTTCCATGCCTGGGAACCATCTGGGTGTGTTTTGCATATTTCAGAAGTTATTCTCTTGGACATGGAAGCAAACATTCCTTGCTCATATCCTTTGTCTAACACAAGAAAGCCTTGGTTTAATCACGCTTGTTCTAATGCTGTCCACAACAAGGAGAGGGCCTATAAAAGGTACTGGAGCCAACCCACTCCTGATTCACATCATCTTTACGTTTCTGCCCGGAATCGTTCTAAGTCTATTCTTCGCTCTGCTAAAAATAATTTCACCCATACTAAATGCTCTCAACTCTCTAACTCGACTTCTTCCTGCTCCTTCTTGCACCTTGCCAAACACCTTTCTAACAACTTTACCTCATCATCCTTCCTTCCTCTTTTCTTCTCTGATGGTTCTGTAGCTATTTCTTCTACTGATAAAGCAGATCTCTTCGCTCAGACTTTCTCCTCCAATTCCACCAAAGATGATTCCGGTGCTGTTCCTCCATCACTTCCCTCCTCTGACTTCCTCATGGCTGACATTAAAATTTCTTGAGCTGATGTATTTTCTGCCATCACAGGCCTCAGTACTAACAAGGGATAGGGGCCTGATGGAGTCCCTCCTGTTGTTCTGAAGAACTGTGCTTCTGTGCTTACACCCTGCCTAGGCAAACTCTTTCACCTTTGTCTGTCAACTTGCTGGAAGTTTGCTCTCATTCAGCCAGTCCTTAAGAAGAGTGACCATTCCCAACCTCTAACTATCGTCCAATTGCTTTAACATCCTGCATCTCAAAAGTTTTCGAGTCAATTCTTAATAGAAAAATTTTAAAGCATCTTTCCTATCACAACCTTCTTTCTGATCGTCAGTATGGGTTCCATCAGGGACGCTCCACTGGCGATCTTCTCACCTACCTTTCAGACTCCTGGTCATCCTCCTTTCGGGACTTTGGCGAAAGCTCTGCCGTTGCAGTTGACATCTCAAAGGCTTTCAATCAAGTCTGGCGGTTCCTATCCTTCTATCTGTGCCTTCATCTATAGCTTCCTTTCTGGTCAATCTACTGCCGCTGTTGTAGACGGCCATTGTTCTTCTCCTAGATCTATCAACAGTGGTGTTCCTCAGGGCTCTGTCCTATTACCAACTTTCTTCCTTTTATTCATCAGTGACCTTTTAAGCTGTACATCTAACCCTATCCACTCATATGCTGATGACTCCATACTTCACCTTTCCATTCGGTTCCTGCAATGTCCATCTCAGCCGTTACTTCAGCAAGCAAGGGATGTGGCTATGGCACACCTAATGTCTGACTTGGCTTGTATCTTTGACTGGGGTAACAATAATCTTTTTATTTTTGATGCATCAAAGACTCAGTTCTTACACTTATCAACCCGACAAAATCTTCCACAGGTGTACCCACTAATGTTTAATATTCAGCCTAATCCTGCATCATCCTTGAACATGCTTGGGGTTTCATTCACTTGGGACTTATCTTGGAAAGATCATATTACATCTCTTGTAAAATCTGCATCTAAGAAATTAGGTGTCCTAAGCTGACTCCATTCCTTCTTTACCCTTGCACAATTGTTGACTCTATACACAGGTTTTATCCGACCCTGTGTAGAGTACAACTTGGATGTGTGGGGACGCTCCCCACATACAGCTCTTCTCAATAGGGTGGAGTCAAAGGCTTTTCATCTCATTAGCTCTCCTTCTCTTACTGGCTCCCTTCAACCTCTGTCTCTTCACTGCAATGTTACATCTTAATCTCTTTATCGCTGCTTCAATGGACACTGCTCCTCTGAACTGTCTGCTTGCATTCCTCCACCTTTACAACAGGCGCGTAGCACCCGTCTAGCAGCAAACTCTCATCCCTTTTGTGTCCAACTCTCTAATGCAAGAGTTAACCATTACTCCCAATCCTTCATTTATGCAACAAGTTAACTCTAGAACTGTCTCCCTCTGTCTGTATTTCCTGCTTCCTATGATCTCCAGTCTTTCAAATGCAGTGTGTCCAGGCATCTCGAAATGATCGGATCTTGCATTTGGTTCTCTCTTGTATATTGTTTTTTTCTTGAAAGGAACAGTTATTGCATGTTTGTGGCCTTTGGTTCCTTCTAACATAAAAAAAAAATTGGGGGGGAAAAGAGGTGGTTTATAAGCTGTGGCTCTGGCGAGCCAAGTGGCTGAGTAAGAACCCTCTGCAACAAGGGCCTCGTGATTGGCAATGGTGAGGTCGTGGGTGGAGTGTGCAATTATATGGCATATGCATGAGAGACTGGCTGGGAGAGGGAACATAATGTGGGAGAGAGTGGTGGCAGCTCGGGCAGCAGCGTTGGCATCCTCGTTACCCAAGATGCCTACATGTCCCGGCAGCCAGTGCAGGACCCCCGTTGCGAGAGATGGAGTCAGCTACAGCATGAATTGAGGTCAAGAGGTGAGCAAAGTCGGTGAAGCGTCTGGTGTGGAGACCATACAGAGAAGAAAGTGAGTCAGTGTGGATGACTACATGGAGCCAACGATGCAGTAAAGCATGACGCAGGGCACCTAAAATGGCAACCAACTCTGTTTTGTACGTGGTGGTCCCAGTGGGGAGCCGCCAGGTCTCGACCAGACCATCACAGACGAATGCAGCACCTGCAGACCTCTCAGGTGAAACATCTGTGTAATATTTGGAGGTGTTTTGCAAGCAGAAGGATGAGATTCTCTCGAGGCTTTGCTGGCGGAGAAGAGTAGGAATAGATGCTCTGGGAACTTTGCTTGCAGGGGCCAGACAGCATATGGCAAGGGGTTGCCAGAGAGGAGGGGGGGGAATAGTCAGGATTATGTGAGTCAGGGCCTTCTTGGAGTATGGGCAATAGGCCTAAGTTGTTGATTATATGGTGATGCAGTGTGCCCAGTCCTTTCCAGGATGTGGGTTAGGAGGTCATGCTATGCTTCTCTGCAGAAGGATGTAAACAGGAAGCTGAGTCCTGTGTAGGCATAGTTGAGCTACGGTTGCTGCCAATCAACTTCGGATCTTGTGCATAAGGGATGGACAGCTTTCGATTCTAAGGTTCTCCAGTTGCATCCACATGGGGGCTCCCAGTATGACATGCAGCGCCCTGTTCTGCAGGGTCTCCGAGGAGCGGGACTGAGCTTCAGAAAGCCCTACAAGACAGATGGCACCATAGTCAACTAAGGAGTGTATGGCATGGGAGTAGAAGGTTTTGAGTATGTGACTGGAGACCCTTAGAGATCGGCACGCAAGTGCTGTAATTGCATTGATCCTGGGGGCAACTCTCTCCAGCAGAAAGCAGATGTGAGGGCTGTCAAATCACACTTCCAAGTATTGGTGACTGCGAACTAGGTCCAAACGATGTCCCCCGAGAAGGAGAGGGCGCTCTGGAAGGCGCATGCTGAAGTACATATATTTGGTCTTGTCGAGGCTGATTTTCAGACCAAGCTTGCGGCACCTATCATGGAGGAGGGTTAGAGCAGCCATGGCCTGATTGTGCAAGGCTCTGCGGGAGAGAACAAGCACCAGGTCATCTGCATAGCAGAGCAGCATGGCATTGTGGCTGAAGTTGATGGGCAGCAAGCTTCCTATTAGGGTGTTGAAAAGGAAATGGCTGAGCACACTTCCTTGTGGAGTTCCGTTAGAATGTGGGTAGGAAGGGGAGAGCTGACCCTGAAAGTGGACACAGGCAGCACGATCAGTGAAGAAATCCCTGATCCAGGAAAGGAGTCTGACACTGACTCCCTTCTCAGCAAGTGCTGCAAGGACGGCTTCAGGGTTGGCTAACTCAAAGGGTTTCTCTAGATCAGGGGTTCCCAGCCTTTTTAGCACTGCACCTGCCTTTGGTCAGGACTGCATTCATGATGCCCTCCACCCAGGCCACCCCTCTGACGTCTAAACAACGATGCATTTATCTGATCCATATGGATGCTTAAGACACTAGATGGCAACACTACATGTGGTTGCTTGAAACGACGATTGCGAAGTTTTCCTATCAAAGTTTCTTATTCCTACATATCTTCGGGAATACCCTGTATGCATTTGAATGGCCTAGTGCTATGTTGAACCCTGATTACCCCATGCCCCCTCTAGCAATCTCAAACCCCCCCCAGTGGGGCACGCCCCCCAGGTTGGGAAACTCTGCTCTAGATCGAGAAAGATAGCAGTTCCTCTGCCACTTCTCAGCTCGCCTAGAAACGAGGCAAGGCACTGGGGAGCACTATGGCCAGGCAAGTAGGCAAAAAGCTTAGGGTGCAAAGAGCCTAGTTTCCAGGCGAGGCAAGAGAGGAGCAACCTCTCAGCTGTTTTGACTATACAGCTGAGACGTGATAAGAGTCTCATGGCAGCAGGGTCTTTGGGCTTAGGTATGGGGTGAATAATTACATTCTTCCATGATCTAGGAAATCTTCCTTCCTCCCACAATCGGTTAAAGAGATTGAGTAGAGAGGTTTGGCCCCTCTGGCCCAATCTTGCTAGTAGAGAATAGGTGAGGCCGTCAGCCCCAGGGTCAGTGTCCTTTTTGCTGAGGCAAACATTCTCCAGTTCTTCAAGAATGTAGAGGCAGTCAGTGTCATCAGGGCGTGAGCAGGCAGTGTCTATGGAGCCCCTTCTAGGGCCTGTGAGGTGCACCTGCTCATCCCTGATGGACTGGGGAAGGTTGGTGGGAGAGGTTCTCTCGGCAAAGAGGACAGCTAGATGATTGGCTTCTGCAGGATCGGGGTGAGAGGGGGGGAGGGCAGTTTATTGTGGGAGACTCGTCTGATCATCGTCCACATCTCCTTCAGGGAGGAGTGTGGATTGAGAGATCTGCACCATCTTATCCAAGCCTCTTCCTTTAACCCGCGCTGTCCCGAGGACGTACTTCCACGTCCTCACGTTTTGTCACAGCCAGTCCCGAGGACGTACTTCAACGTCCTGCAATTGCAAGGTTCATAATTTCCACAAATTTCAAAATTCGCGGGAGATTTTCGTTTCGCCCGGGTACCCAAGCCTCCCCTACCTGCCGCCAGGCGGGCAGCGTCCTAGACCCCGCGTGACCCGCGCTCGCCCTTGTCTCGGTCACTCACCTGCCAGCAGTGACCCAGGTCAGACATGGCGCGGAAAGGTCTCTCAGATGAGCAAATTGCATCCGTCCTGGAAGCCTTCACTGGAGACAGTGATTCTCCACTCGATGATGGTGTGGTGGATCGCGATTACGTCCAGCCAGAGGAAGAAATAAGTAGCAGTGATGAGGAGGTCCCTTCGCCCCGAAAAACGCGGTATGTGACATACCGTAAGGCAAGGGAAGGCCAGGCTGCTCCCCAACCACGTGCACAGCTATCTCTCCATCACGATTCTGATCAGGACGAGGATGAGGACGATGAGGATGATGGAGGGCTAGGACGTGATATCGCCGAGTGGTTGGGAAAGGAAAAAATATTACCACGTGGATCAGAAGGTGGGGCGAGACGACACCTAAGGTATGGTTCAAGTACTTTGTCTGGGGAAGTAGCAAGTGGTGTGGTGGGATTGCTGGGAGAAAGGGAAAGTGTTGTGGCGGCAGCGCGGGGTGAAATTGAGAGTGGTGTGGGGGTAGTGCGGGGTGAAGGGGCCATTGGTGGGAGGGAGGCAGCACGAGCACGTGGTGCTCGTAGGCCTAGGGGAGAGGAGGTTGAGTCACTCCCCAGCACTTCTTTCGCCCCTGAATATGCCCAAACTTCCTCCCCACAGCCCCAGGATGTGGGGAAAGGAAAGAAAGGGAAGGGAAAGGGTAAAGGAAAAGGGAGAGGGAAGAGAAGTGCGAGTGATGAGAGGCGCCGCTCTCCACCTCCCCAACCTCCCCCACCACCCTCACCTCCCTACCCTGACGAAGGGGACGATGGTGACGTGGCTAGAGACGGTGGTGTCAATTGGAACTGGGAGGATGGGAGTAATTTTACTCCCATCATTCACCAGTTCACTGAGGAGTGGCGGTCAGGTTGCACGGCTCCAGGTGTAAATGCTGGGTCGTCACGTTTAGATTTTTTCAATTTGTTTTTTGATGAGGCGTTTGTTGGGCGCATAGTAGAACAGACGAATATATTTTCACAATCCCAGCGCCTTGAAAGTGAACCACAAGCATGCAGAACAGTATGACTTTCCTGTGACTATATCAGAGATGTTCCTATTTTTGGCCCTGGTAATCTTGATGGGTGTGGTGAAGAAAAATCAAATTCCTGCCTATTGGACAACGGACCCAATCATCCTAACACCTTTCTTTGGAAAGGTGATGGGTCGTAATAGATTTCAGTTTATTCTCGGCCGCCTCCACTTTTTTGATGCAGATGATCCAGCCAATGCAAATAACACCGATAAAATGAGGAGAATTAGGCTGGTATTTGATCATTTACGGAAAATGTTCCGCTCCTCATTTTATCCCTACAGAGACCTCGTCATAGACGAGAGTCTTGTATTGTGGAGAGGCAATATTTCCTTTAGGCAGTATATACCCAGCAAGAGACACCGTTTCGGGTTCAAGATCTTTGTTATGTGTGACTGTAAGACTGGTTATGTGCAAGACATAGTCTTGTACACGGGCGCACAGACAGATATAATAGAAGATCGGAGTATAGGACTCTCTGGGGCCGTGGTGAAGACAATGATAGAAGAGTACCTTCATCGTGGTCATGTTTTGTACCTGGACAACTGGTACACTAGCCCTCTTCTCGCTAGGTTCCTCCACCAACACGACACCGGAGTCTGTGGTACAGTCAAGAGAAACCGTCGCCATATGGTCAAGATAGGGAGGAAACTTGACAAGAACGAGGTGGTTTTCTTCCAGGCCAATAACATCCTTGCAACCCTGTGGAACCACAACAGGGAAGTTTGCCTCCTATCAACTGTTCACAGCCCCCTGATGCACCGCACAGACTCCGTGGATCACCGTAGCGAGAGGAGGCGCAACGTATGGAAACCAGAGTCTGTACTTGCCTATAATCTGAACATGAGGCAAGTTGATCAGTCAGACTCGATGATTTCAAGTGTTGACTGTGCCAGGACAACGATGAAGTGGTACAAGAAACTCTTTTTCCACTTGCTCGACATCACGGTCCTGAACGCCCACTACCTGCACGCAATGACCACCGGAGTATCCGAGACCTTTGAGGGGTTTGTGAGGGAGCTGGCACGTGAAATAATCGCCAAGCATGCCCAGGAAAGACCCCCACACCGCCCCCGCGCCCCCCGTGCTGCTCAGACTCCCCTACGTCTTGCAGCCCGCCACTACCCCAGCGCAATCCCTTCCGAACCAAACCGTCGTAAACCCCAGCGTCGTTGCCATGTATGTAAGCACTCGACAGTCAGACCATCAACGCAGAGAAAAGACACAAGATACGAGTGTGTCGAGTGCAATGTTGCGTTGTGCCTTCAGCCTTGTTTCAAGGAATACCATAATCTCGTACACTTCTGAAACTGTGTGGGAAGGCGAAATGACGCTCATGGTAATGGTAAGGCCAGTCAGTAGGTGCTAAGTCAAATATAAAGTTGAAACGGGTGTTATTTTTTCAGAAAAGTAATGTATAAGATGAGAATTAGTGTAAGTGGAAGGAATTGTTATCAAAACTACACCCACTGTGTAAATCTGGTCAGTAAATATGTGATAGCAAGGAAATAAAGTGGAAACGGGTGTAATGTTAGCATGAATAAAACGTATAAGTTGAACATTACTGTAAGTTGTCATAATTGATGTCACGATTACACCCACATTCTGGTCAGTAAGTATGTGATAGGAATTATATACAGTGGATGATGTTGTAATGTTAGTAGTAAGGTATTTTATAAGTTGATTACTTGTGTAAGATGAAACAAATGATATCGCGATAACACTCCCTGTGTAAGTACGCGCAAATATGACGCTAAGTTCCATCGTACGTTCAGAAATGATGTAATATCAATTATATCAAGTGTTTACATGTGCAATGTTAGTTTAGAATAATTATATAAGTAAAAAAATAGGTTATAAGTTGAATTAGTTGTCATAGCGACTTCACCGTGTGTGTTACTATGCGCTATTATTACGCTATATATTTACGTAAGGCCTGAAATAATCTCAAAACAGTTCTATAAAGTTGAAAAGTGTATAATAATATTAGAAAGGTATTATGTTAGTAGAAAAAGCACAATACGAGTTGAAACAAGGGTCACAGAGAGTTCACTCACTACGTAAATTAGCGCTAGCATTACGCTAAATGTTATCAAAAGGCCTGTGAATACGTAA
Source organism: Coenobita brevimanus (assembly GCF_032717465.1). Taxonomy (NCBI): domain Eukaryota; kingdom Metazoa; phylum Arthropoda; class Malacostraca; order Decapoda; family Coenobitidae; genus Coenobita; species Coenobita brevimanus. Next base: position 35,688,929 of record NC_136966.1, read on the forward strand.
AAACAGTTCAATATAATGTAAAATGGTATAATGTTATTGTAGAAGTATTATGTAAGTAAAAAAAATTATATGTATCATGATTTTAGAATGTTAGCGATTCATGGGAACCAAGTTGGCCGATTTTGCTCGTTTCTCACGATGGTACAATGGTTATTTCTGCTCTATTTTTGTATAAAATCCAATATACTCTTTTATCACATGTTTTTATGTTTGTAATAAATTCATTTCTACTTACTTTCATTGGTTTCCCAAACTTATAATACCATAGAAAACGTTTGATGCTCACACCGCATAGGGAGAACACGGGGCCAGGTGGGACCATCGCATACCTGGTTAAGCTAATTAGGGACCCCAGGGACCACTTTCTTTGCCACCGGCCATTGTTTCTGACCAAAAGCGAAAGTTTAAGCAAAAAAAAAAAGGTCGAAAATTGCCCGGGATTGGGGGGTACCAGTGGTCGAAAAGTTGCCGGGACGGGGCGGGTTAAGCATTGCTTTTCCTGTGAGTTGTGGCATGCAACTGCAGCAAGGTATTGCCTTGTGATGTCAGAAGGCCCTCTCCTGCTAGCCTTGCAGGCTGCATTAAGCCTGTTGAGCTCACAGACTCTCTCGTCATAGTACCAGTGGTCTTTGACGGGAGAGTGTGGTGGCCTGGAGAGGGATATTGCCTGTGCAGCAGTGTGCTTGAGTGCATGAGTGACGCTATCGGTGTGATCATCGAAGGAGGGAGGGGGCACGACATCATTGAGTAGAGTTGCAACAGTCTCCTCATACTCTCTCCAGCGAGCCTTGCATAGCTTCCAGTGAGGGGGGGCGACGGGGGTGTGGGAGTTGCATCATGCGGTTCAGACACTATACCAAAGTGGGCACTAGTGAGGAACCGATGTAGGAACCATGCAGAGTTGCTGGCACGAGATGAGGAGACTAGTGAGAGGTCTAGTCTTCCACCACAAACATGGGTGGGTTCAGAGGTGTCGTTCAACAAGGTCACACCTGGTACTTCCTCGAGAACCACGGCGAGGTGTCTCCCAGCTTCGTTTGCTGGGAGGGGAGAGGAGAGGATAGGATGGTATGCATTGAAGTCGCCACCAATAAATGTGGGTTCTGTAGCTGCCAGGGTCAAGATTTCACCCAGATCGAGAGCGCCTTCATGGCTTTTGTATACATTGAAAATGTTTTGGGAGGAGGTGGCGAGGCGCAGGACCACACCCTGCAACTCGACACCCTCACCACAGAACATAGGTGGTAGGTAGACAGTGTGGGGGATGTGGTTCTTGATGAGGATCGCACATCCCCTAGAAGCACCTGGGATCTGGGAAAGAAAGTGGCCCTGATAACCTCTGAGTCTTAGAGTGGAAGCCTGGGGAAGAACAGTGTCCTGCAAGAGGATGACATGAGAGTCATCCTTAGTAGCCACCTCTTGAAGGTGGGCTAGCTTACTTCTTGCCCCTAGGCAGTTCCACTGCAAGATACGGAGGCATGGTGTTGGTTGTCCAGTTTCTGCTGGGGGGGGGGGGCGAGGTAGCCTTTCCGTAGAATTGGCTGGCACAGCAAGTGCGAGAGATGTGGGAGTAGGCTGGCCGGGAGCTGGGGGGTATGGAGGTGAGGGAGGGAAGGGTCTCCTCCACCACGTTGTTGATGATGGTTTCGACCACCCCTTGGAGTGAGGTTGGATCGAGCTTGGTGTTGATGAGGCCTGCCAGGCTCTTGGTAAACAGTAGGGCAAAGTCGTGGAGGATAGAGTGCAGTTCCCCCACAAGGAGGGAAATTGCAGTTGGGTCCTGTTGGGCACCGTTTGAAGATTGAGGGGTTGCTGAGGTGGAGCTGCAGGTGGCTGGGAGGTGGTGACTGGGGTGGCCGTGACGGTGGTGGAGGGATGAGCAGAAGGCAGGGGAGGGAAGTCTGCTGTGGCAGGAGAGGGGGGAGGGGTGGCCTTGGCCTTGATTTGGCTGCCCCAGATGAAGGTGCCTGGAGGGGCCGAGTTGGGGTTGGCTTGGGCCTTTTCTTGGACCCAGGAAACCTTGTGATGGCAGGCCTGGTTCACTAGGGCAAGTCTGGCAGGGCAGCTCGGGTGCCAGGTGTGATGTTTGCCGGAGCAATTCGGGCATCGGGCAGGGATCGACTCGCCTACCTTGAACCGGGCCAGGCAAAGATCTGTGTTGTGATCCATGCTGCAGATTCCACAGGTGTAGGGGCTGTTGCAGGTGGACTTGTGTTGCCCGAACCTGTGGCATCTGAAGCAGTGGAGAGGCTCTGGGGAGTAGGGGTGGAGGTGGGACATCCCTCAGTTCCCCAGAGTGAGCTCTGGGATGAGAGGGCCTCACAGGGTGATGAGGACTTGCTGGGTTTCTTCTCTGCTCCGCACCTTTTGACACTGTTCGGCAGTCTCCACTAGGTCGTGGGCTAGTAGTATGTCTACAGGTATGTGTCAAGAATAGCCCATTACTATGGCCTTTGTGGTTTGTCTCCCCAGGGTGAGCTCGGTCATTTTCAATGGGAAGGTCTCGTCCTGAGCAGTGGCTTGTAGGAGGTTGTAGGTCTCCTTGTCCAGGGGTGTCAGTACGAAGCTCCCATTTTTGCCCATTGTGTTGGAACATCAGAGACCTGGGAGCTTTGCCTCGACCGCTACCACAGCCTAGTAAGAGGTGGTGAAGCCATCTTGGAGGGCAGTGGGGAAGACTGGGAAGCGAAGGGGAGGAAGGGGGCGAGAGGCCATCTTGACGGATGGGCATGGAGGGTTTTGTTGGGGGCCATTGCTTTGTGCAGGGGGGTTGAAATTTCCCAGCTTGGGCTTCTTTTGTCTCTTGCAGACAAGAGTGAAGCCGTTATCATCAGTGACTGCTGTGGGAGATGAGTTCGAGGCATGAGAGGAGCTGAGAGTGGGCTCATGAGCAGTGTCGGGGGCGATCTCCATACCTTCGTGGAGTCTAGCTGCCTTCTGTGGGTGGTGGGAGGAGGTGGATGCGATGGCTGAGGTTGCAGAAGGGAGGAGGTGGATGCAGTGGCTGAGGTTGCAGAGGGGAGGAGGTAGATGCAGTGGCTGAGGTTGCAGAGGGGAGGAGCTGGAAGCATTGTCATCGCAGATAGAAGCAATGGGTGACTCCTCAGTGGAGTTGGAGCTAGAGGAGGAAGGGTGCCTAACACGCTTGGTGATGGGGTGGGGGGGCCTTCTTTGCAGTGGATAGGGCGGAGGTGGCGTTGGTGGGGGCGGATGGGGGTGGGGATGAGTGACTGAGGCATGATAGAGGAGGAGGGGGGGGCGGTGGAGGAGGTGGAGGTGGAGGTACGGTGGCGGAGGCCTTGACACGTGGCTTGGGGGTAGGAGACGCGCTTCATCGTGGAGGAGGGGAGGCATGGGCGTGAGGCACCCAGAGGACATGATGAGGGGGACACCTGCATGGATAGAGCCACGCAGGTGAAGGAGACATAAATATACTAGGGGACAATATATATTATCACTAGGGCTAATGCGATAATTTTTATATTAGTATGTATATATAAATGTGATAAAAAAAAACTCAGGACTGAAATGTACATTTGTATAAATACAGAAAGCACGCTATCAGCACAGAGGGCAGAATGCACACTTATATATATATATATATATATATATATATATATATATATATATATATATATATATATATATATATATATTGACTATCCCATTGGAGCCCAGTGTCCAGAGTACTGGATAGAACTGGGAATTTTCAAATTTTAACAAAGTAGGGAACCCCCGGGTAGGGACCTATGAGCTTTCGCGACTATGAGCCGATAAGTGGAGGATGGTACGCTTAGTACCCTCCCAGTGCAATGCCTCGCCCAGCAACCCTGGGATCCAATGGGTTAATGATTGGCAAACCTGTCAGTTTCTTTAACCTATTGAAGCCCAGTATCCAGAGTACTGGACAGAACTGGGAATTTTCAAATCTTAATAAAGTAGGAAACCCCCGGGTAGGGACCAATGAGCTTCGCGACTATGAGCCGATAGGCGGAGGGCGGTATGTTTAGTACCGTCCCAGTGCAATGCCTAGCCCAGCAACCCTCGGATCCAATGGGATATATTCAGGCACAGACCAAGGGATTGTATATATTATTAAGTAGTATAGGTATATCAGAAAGAGCAAAAGGTGTGAGCAGGACGGAGCGATGCAAAGAGAATAATATATATATATATATATATATATATATATATATATATATATATATATATATATATATATATATATATATATATATATATATATATATATATATATATATATATATATATATATATATATATATATATATATATATATATATATATATATATATATATATATATATATATATATATATATATATATATATATATATATATACAGTATATATTATAATATATATATATATATATATATATATATATATGTACAGTATATATATATATATATATATATATATATATATATATATATATATATATATATGTACAGTATATATAGCTGGGGGTGCTAAGAATCCCACGGTGTAGAAATAAGTTTATACACCCAAAAAGAACCTTAAGAATAGGAAACTGGAACGTTCGAACTCTCAATCAGGCTGGTAAAATGGAAGAACTTATTTCAGTGTTCAATGAATACAAGATGGATATTTGTGCTCTTACAGAAACGAGGTTGCTTGGAGTTGACAAAATGAATTTCGAAGATGGTATTACCATGTTGGTTTCTGGTAGGAGCGATGGAAATCATTACCAAGGAGTAGGCTTATTGCTGAGTAGAGATGCTTGTAAGGGAGTATGTGAGTTTGAATCAATTAATGAGCGCTTGCTTTATGCTCGTTTAAAATCTGACCATGGTAATATCAGTATTGTTGTAGGGTACGCTCCGACAAATGAGGCTGGTGATGAAATGAAGGATGACTTTTATGAGAAGCTGCAGGATTTAGTGAATAGAGTGGCAAGACATGACGTGTTAGTTTGCATTGGTGATTTTAATGCGATTGTTGGCAGTAGTAGGGATGGCTTTGAAGATTGTATGGGTAAGGAGGGTGTTGGTATAAGAAACGAAAATGGGGTGCGATTTGGAAGCTTTCGTTTGGCAAATGACCTTATAATTGGTGGAACTATCTTTGAGCACAGAAAAATATATAAGACTACTTGGATTTCACCATGTGTTAATATTGTAACCAGACTGACCACATTGCAATTAGCAGAAGGCATAGGACTTATTTGCAAGATGTTTGCGTAAGGAGGGGGTCAGATATAGGTTGTGATCATCAACTTGTTGTGTCAATGATTAATATATATATATATATATATATATATATATATATATATATATATATATATATATATATATATATATATATATATATATATATATATATATATTGTTACGGAACAGAGAGAGATAATGAACACTTCAATTGAGAATACTAAAATCACTACTGTCCCGCAAAGTTCCAAGTTCAAAACAAAAGACTTAGGTAAAATTACAAGTTAAAGTTTAATGATCAAACTAACAACTAAACATTCAGGACTCATAAGGATATTGTAATGGCAAAACAGGTTACATATATGGTTAACTGCAATAGCCTCTATTAACACGAATTTGGCAAGAGCAAATTGATCTAAGTCAGCCCTGATATAATGAGAAAGCCGGATAATGCAAAATATTACTAATACTGACTGACAATAAAAACTTTACCAGGCTTATGAATTAACGCCTTATGCTATCAAGTACAAGAAAAATGGTAATAACACTTATACTCAAATTATACGGCAGCTAGATGGTTGCAGACTTCCTGAGCACTCACAAAAATAATAATATACCGTACAGGGAAGGACAGAGATGTGAACAGAATGAGGAGTAGATCTAAGTGGCAACTAATGCAGAGACTGAGCTCATTATATAGGGGCTGGCAGAGCTTGATTCAACTTGTAAGAAGGACGCGCAAATGAAGGCATAGAGGACGAAGAGTTGACACTCCTGCTCTGAACAACAGAAAGAACGACTTACTCTACTATAAGGGGGAGAAGGGGGGAGTGAGGTAGAACACGCAAGCCTGGTCACTATGGAAGCCACGTGGCGAATCGTGATCAAACATGCAGCATAATGTACATTAGAATTATACAAAGGATGATGAAATCATAGGCTATGTAACACCTCCCCACAAAGAAAAAAAAATTTACAAAGGAAATTTCTTATTACTCTAAAACAATCTGTCTAAAGTCTAGATAAGCAATCTGCTCTCCCCTTGACATGTTGTATGTCTAATGAATATTCCTGAAGAAGTAGACTCCATCTTGTCAATCTCTGATTTTTATCTTTAAACTTACTAAGGAATTTCAGTGTGTTATGATCGGTGTAAATGACTATGGGGTCAAAACCAGAACACAAATAAAATGAAAAATGCTGTAAACCCAAAATCAAGGCCAAAAGCTCTTTCTCAATAGTTGAGTAGTTCTTTTGAGGTGGAGTGAACTTCTTACTGTAATAAGATACAGGGTGTTCAATACCCTGATCATCCTCTTTCAGCAAAACAGCCCCAGCACCTTTATCATTTGCGTCAACAGCCATCTTAAAAGGCTTAGCAAAATTTGAAGTAGCGAGCACTGGCTGACTTAATAGGATAGCTTTAAGTTTACTGAAAGAGTATTCACAGTTATCGGTCCAGACAAATTTAACTCCCTTTTTCAGTAGGTCTGTAAGTGGTGATACAAGAACTGAAAAGTTAAGAACAAATCTCCTGTAATAACCTACCATTCCCAAAAATCTTTTTAGCTTTTTCCTACTTTTAGGTCTGGGAAGATCACTTATAACCTGAACCTTAGCTGCTGCTGGTGCAACGTGTCCATCACCAATTACATACCCAAGGTACTGAACTTTAGCTTGACCAACCTCACACTTTGATAAATTAACTACAACATTAGCCTGAACCAAATGCTCAAGAAAATTACTGAAATGGCGTAGGTGGTCTTTCCAGTTGTCACTGAAGATTAATACATCATCAATATAAACAACACACCCTGCCAAACCCTCTGTTACAACATTCATGAGCTTCTGAAAAGTGGCTGGTGCATTCTTCATACCATATGGCATTACAGAACATGCAAAAGTCTTTCCTAAAGCTACAAAACATGAGATCTCCCTAGCACGTTCAGTCATAGGTACTTGCCAGTATCCCTTTAACAAATCAAACTTACTTATGTACCTAGCCTTTCCGATCTTGTCTATGCAATCTTCCACGCGAGGGAGAGGGTAAGTGTCTGTTTTGGTTATCTGATTAATACGTCTGTAGTCAATGCAAAGCCGCTGTGACCCACCTGGCTTAGGGACTAGAGTGACAGGAGAACTCCACTCGCTCTGACAGGGCTCAATCATCTTGTGGTCCAACAGGTAGCCAAGCTCCTTCTGGATGAGAGGAACTTTCACTGGGTTCACACGGTAAGGAGGCAGTTTAATTGGCTTTGCGTCTCCACCATCGACATCATGCATCAACACAGTGGTTCTTCCTGGAGTGGCACGGAACACTTGCGGTTACTCCTGCAGTAATGCCGAAAACTCCTTCCTTTCCTCAGGAGCTAGATGAGAAAGCTTAGTCTGGAGATCATTCATGATATCAGGATTCTTCCCCAAACTATCACTCAGCCTCATACTGCATGGGAGAACTTCACTTGCAGACTCGGGTGGAACAGCTACAGTGCAGACTGGGTTATTTTCGTCCTGCCTGTGATATAACTTTAGCATGTTGATGTGACAAAGTTGCTTGTTCTTTCTACGATCTGGTTGGTGATGACATAGTTGACATCACTGAGTTTCTTCTCCTTGAAATAAGGACCACTAAACTTGGCTTGAAGAGGTTGCCCATGCACCGGTAGCAGAATCAAAACCTGATCTCCTGGCTGAAAGTGGCGTAACCTGGACTTCTTATCATACCAAGTCTTCATCTTCTTCTGAGCAGCTCTTAAATTCTCTCTCGCCAGATGTAAAGCCGTGGACAGCCGTTCTTTGAACTTCATCATATACTCCAGCAGGTTGACGTCATCTTCCTCCGACAGCCAGCATTCCTTGATAGCTTAAGGGGTCCTCTTACTTCATGTCCAAACAGTAGTCCAAAGGGTGAGAAGCCCAGTGATTCATTTGGAGATTCTCTTGCAGCAAATACAACGAATGGAAGACCTTTATCCCAGTCTTTCTGATGTTCCAAACAGTATTTCCTGAGCATTGATTTGAGTGTTTGATGATATCTCTCCAACGCTCCTTGGGTCTGGGGATGGTAAGCTGAAGACGTGATCTGGGTGATGCCTGAATCTTTCAGAGACTGCTTGAAAACATTTGACATGAAATTACTTCCCCGGTCTGACTGTACCTCCTTGGGCAGACCAAACTTTGTGAAGAACCCTAGCATTTCCTTAACCACGTTCTTTGCTGAGATATTTCTAAGTGGAATGGCTTCAGGATAACGAGTAGCCATATCAATCAGGGTTAACACATAAGAAAATCCTGAAGAAGTCTTAGGAAGAGGGCCCACAATATCCACCAACACACGGGTGAATGGCGCCTCCAAAGAAGGAATGGGAACTAGAGGTGCAACCTTTTTGGTCTGATTACACTTCCCCACAACTTGACAGGTGTGACAAGATTTACATACCAGGAAACATCTCTGAAGATACCTGGCCAGTAGAAGTGTTTCAGAATGCGTGCCACAGTCTTCCTCACTCCAAGGTGTCCTGCCAAACTGGAATCATGAACCACTCTAATGATATCCTGCCTACAAACACGAGGGATGACAACTTGATGTACAACCTCCCATTCACAGTCGGCTGATGCTGTTGGGGGTCTCCACTTCCTCATAAGTACTCCTGACTTTATATAATAACAAGTAGAAGCACCAGCTGACTCTTCCTCACTGCAAGCAGAGTTAGCTAGACCTTTACACTCAGGGTCAGCAACCTGCAACTCAACCAACTCTTGATGAGACAAATTATCAACACTACGTGGTACTGCCTCATCTGGTGAGTGGTCCAAATTAGCAAGAAAAGTGTCAGCTAGGATAACATCATCATCATCATTATCCTCTAAGTCACCAGTAACTTTAGACTTAGCCCTAGTGACAGCACATGCAGAGAACACATCAGGGACATCACAATCCTGGGTCGCAGTCACTGGTTCACTAGACAACTGAGGAGTTGGACACACTTGACTTCCACCAATATCATTTCCAAGTAAGAAAGTTACACCTGACATTGGGAGTGTCTCAACCAACCCAACCATAACGGAACCATTAACAAAACCAGACTCTAAATTCACTCTGCACAGAGGGACAGAGAAGTAATTATTCCCTACACCTTGTAAGATTACAGTTTCATCAGAGGAATTAACATTAGAGCCTTGAACACTGGTCAGCATAAGGGATTGGCAAGCACCTGTATCACGATATTTTTTACCTGATTTATTGTCATTACTGTCCAGAGGACTGACAAAACCATCAGACAGGAAATTAGCACATGAACTCTTGAGAGTGTCACCCACGTTACTGCTCAAAGAGGAGCTTCATCATGAGAATTTAATTTACCCCTCAAAGCAGGTTCAGTTAACTCGGTTAAAGAATTCTGGGAACTCTCAAGGGTGGACACTAGACCAATTGACTGAATATTTAAAGACTCCTTTTTGTTCACATCACGCTGTCTCCTGAAACATTTCTCTGTAGTATGACCAAGCTTACTACAATAAGTACATTTACTTTTCAGAAATCTAGAGGTGGAGCTGGTATTTACTTCCTGAGAAACATCTTCTTTATTCTCTTTCCTGTTACCTGTACTCTGAGTAGAGGCAACGTACTGACTCTCAGCTTTCCTTTTTTCTTTAAAATATCTCTTGTGAGTGAGAACATATTCATCAGCTAAAACTGCAGCATCAGACAAATTATCTGTTCTTTTCTCATCAAGATATAGGCTTACATCTTTATTAATACACCTTTTGAAGTCCTCCAGCAAAATCATCTGCTTAAATTTATCAAAATCAGAATTTACATTCTTAGAATTTAACCATTGCTCTAACAGATCTTCTTTGATTTTTGCATACTCAACATGGGATTGCTTATCTTGCTTATAAGTTGTCCTAAATTTTACTCTATAGGCTTCAGGAACAAGCTCATAGGCCTTAAGAATCAAGCTCTTAACTACATCATAATTATCAGATTGATCCTGAGGCAAAGATGCATAAGTTACTTGAGCTTTACCGGTGAGAACACTCTGAAGGAGTACTGGTCAATACTTTTTCGCCAATTAAAACCTGTAGCTACCCTCTCAAACAACTGAAAATACTTTGTTAAATCAGATTCAATCAAAGGAGAGACAAGTTTAACATTTTTAGCCACATGAAAATCATCAGAGCTAGATGATCCACTTCCACCTTGTTTCATGCGATACTCATGGTCTGCCTGATTTCTAACAAGTTCAATTTGTGCCTGAGCCTGTGCCTGTGCCTCCTGAATACGAGCCTGAGATTCAGCCTCCTTAGCACGTGCCTGAAACTCAGCCTCCTTAGCACGAGCCTGAAACTCAGCCTCCTTAGCACGAGCCTCCTGCAGGGCTAGCTGTAACATAGCTATTTCAATCTGCGTTTGCTCATCTGGAGGAGTTACATTAAACAAGCTTTTATTAATCATGCCAACAATTTGATATTTAGAATAATGAGAGTGAACAGCAATTCCCAATTGTTGAGCAACAAGCTTAAGTTCATTCATTGTTCTGTTTTCTGCATCACACACTGTTTGCACATTTGACAAAGAATGGCTTCATCAAGAGTAGTAATAGTAGACATAATGATTAAATCACAGTCACAAAATATCAAGCAATATCCTTATGATAATATCCTGAATATCCTGATAAGAGGTCGCCAAATTTATGTTACGGAACAGAGAGGGATAATGAACACTTCAAGTGAGAATACTAAAATCACTACTGTCCCGCAAAGTTACAGGTTCAAAACAAAAGACTTAGGTAAAATTACAAGTTAAAGTTTATTGATCAAACTAACAACTAAACATTCAGGACTCATAAGGATAATGTAATGGCAAAACAGGTTACATATATGGTTAACTGCAATAGCCTCTATTAACACGAATATAGCAAGAGCAAATTTATCTAAATCAGCCCTGATAAAATGAGAAAACCGAATAATGCTCAGTTAAAGCAAGATATAATATTATTACAGATACATAATATTACTAATACTGGTTGACATTAAAAACTTTACCAGGCTTATAAATTAATGCCTTATGCTATACAGTAAAAGAAAAATGGTAATAACACTTATACTCAAATTATACAGCAGCTAGATGGTTCGAGACTTCCTGAGCACTCACAAAAATAATAATATACCGTACAGGGGAGGACAGAGATGTGAACAGAATGAGGAGTAGATCTAAGTGGCAACTAATGCAGAGACTGAGCTCATTATATAGGGGCTGTCAGAGCTTGATTCAACTTGTAAGAAGGACGCGCAAATGAAGGCATAGAGGACGAAGAGTTGACACTCCTGCTCTGAACAACAGAAAGAACGACTTACTCTAATATAAATGGGAGAAGGGGGGAGTGAGGTAGAACACGCAGGCCTGGTCACTATGGAAGCCACGTGGCGAATCGTGATCAAACATGCAGCATACTGTACATTAGAATTATACAAAGGCTGATGAAATCATAGGCTGTAACAATATATATATATATATATAGATATATATATATATATATATATATATATATATATATATATTGTTACATAGCCTATGATTTCATCATCCTTTGTGTAATTCTAACGTACAGTGTGCTGCCTGTTTGATCACGAGCGTGTTCTGCCTCAGTCCCCCCCTTCTACCGTTATAGTAGAGTAAGTCGTCCTTTCTGTTATTCAGTGCGGGATTGTCAACTCTTTGTCCCCATGGCTTCATTTGCGCGTCCTTCTTACAAGTTGTATCAAGCTCTGCTGGCCCCTATATAATGAGCTCAGTCTCTGCATCATTGCCACTTAGATCTGCTCCTCATTTTGTTCACATCTCTGTCCTCCCCTGTACAGTTATTATTATTGTGAGTTTCTCAGGAAGTCTCCAACCATCTAGCAGCTGTGTAATTTGAGTATAACTGTTATTGCATTTTTTCCTTGTACTGTATAGCATAAGGTGTTGATTTGTAGGCCTAGTGGTTTTTTTTTGTACTTTGTGTGGGATTCATTTTGTCAGCCAGTTTTAATATTATTTTGTATCTGTAATAATTTATCTTGCATTAACTGAGCATTACCCAGTGTATTTTCATTTTATCAGGGCTGACTTAGGTAAATTTACTCTTGCTAATTTCATGTTAATAGAGGCTATTGCAGTTAACCATATATTTAACCTGTTTTTTGCCATTACATTATCCTTATGAGTCCTGAATGTTTTGTTGTTAGTTTGAGCATTAAACTTTGACTTGTAATTTTACCTAACTCTTTTGTTTTGAACCTGGAACTTTACGGGATAGTAGTGATTTTTAGTATTCTCACTTAAAGTGTACATTATCTTTCTCTGTTCCGTAACATAAATTTGGCGACCTCATATCAGGATATTCAGGATATTATCATAAGGATATTGCTTGATATTTTGTGACTGTGATTTATTCATGATGTCTACTATTACTACACTTGATGAAGCCAAAGATTTTTTGTCAAATGTGCAAACAGTGTGTGATGTAGAAAACAGAACAAAGAATGAACTTAAGCTTGTTGCCCAACAATTGGGAATTGCTGTTCGCTCTCATTATTCTAAATATCAAATTGTTGACATGATTAATGAAAGCTTGTTTAATGTAACTCCTCCAAATGAGCAAACGCAGATTGAATTAGCTAAGTTACAGCTAGCCCTGCACGAGGCTCGCATTAAGGAGGCACAGATACAGGCTAAGGCACAAGTTGAACTTGCCAGGATTCAGGCAGACCATGAGTATCGCATGAAACAAGGTAGAACTGGATCATCTAGCTCTGATGATTTTGATGTGGCTAAAACTGTTAAACTTGTCCCTCCTTTTAATGAATCTGATTTAACAAAGTATTTTCAGTTGTTTGAGAGGGTAGCTACAGGTTTTAATTGGCCCAAAAGGTATTGGCCAGTACTCCTTCAAAATGTTCTCACCGGTATAGCTCAAGTAACTTATGCATCTTTGCCTCAGGATCAATCTGATAATTATGATGTAGTTAAGAGCTTGATTCTTAAGGCCTATGAGCTTGTTCCTGAAGCCTATAGAGTAAAATTTAGGACAACTTACAAGCAAGATAAGCAATCCCATGTTGAGTAAGCAAAAATCAAAGAAGATCTGTTAGAGCAGTGGTTAAATTCTAAGAATGTGGATTCTGATTTTGATAAATTTAAGCAGATGATTTTGCTGGAGGACTTAAAGAGGTGTATTTATAAAGATGTAAGCCTATATCTTGATGAGAAAAGAACAGATAATTTGTCTGATGCTGCAGTTTTAGCTGATGAATATGTTCTCACTCACAAGAGATATTCTAAAGTAAAAGGGAAAGCTGAGAGTAAGTACGTTGCCTCTACTCAGAGTACAGGTAACAGGAAAGAGAATAAGGATGATGTTTCTCAGGAAGTAAATACCAGCTTCACCTCTAGATTTCAGAAAAGTAAATATACTTATTGTAGTAAGCTTGGTCATACTACGGAGAGATGTTTCAGGAGACAGCGTGATGGGAACAAAAAGGAGTCTTTAAATATTCAGTCAATTGGTCTAGTGTCCACCCTTGAGAGTTCCCAGAATTCTTTAACTGAGTTAACTGAACCTGCTTTGAGGGGTAACTTAAATTCTCATGATGGAGCTCCTCTTTTGAGCAGTAACGTGGGTGACACTCTCAAGAGTTCATGTGCTAATTTCCTGTCTGATGGTTTTGTCAGTCCTCTGGACAGTAATGACAGGAAATCAGTTCAAATATATCGTGATACAGATGCTTGCCAATCCCTTATGCTGACCAGTGTTCTAGGCTCTAATGTTAATTCCCCTGATGAAACTGTAATCTTACAAGGTGTAGGGAATAATTACTTCTCTGTCCCTCTGTGCAGAGTGAAATTAAAGTCTGGTTTTGTTAATGGTTCCGTTATGGTTGGGTTGGTTGAGACACTCCCAATGTCAGGTGTAACTTTCTTACTTGGAAATGATATTGGTGGAAGTCAAGTGTGTCCAGCTCCTCAGTTGTCTAGTGAGCCAGTGGCTGCGACCCAGGATTGTGATGTCCCTGATGTGTTCCCTGCATGTGCTGTCACTAGGGCTAAGTCTAAAGTTACTGGTGATTTAGAGGATAATGATGATGATAATGTTATTCTAGCTGACACTTTTCTTGCTAATTTGGACCACTCACCAGATGAGGCAGTACCCCGTAGTGTTGATAATTTGTCTCATCAAGAGTTGGTTGAGTTGCAGGTTGCTGACCCTGAGTTGAAAGGTCTAGCTAACTCTGCTTGCAGTGAGGAAGAGTCAGCTGGTGCTTCTACTTGTTATTATATAAAGTCAGGAGTACTTATGAGGAAGAGGAGTCCCCCAACAGTATCGGCCGACTGTGAATGGGAAGTTGTACATCAAGTTGTCATCCCTCGTGTTTGTAGGCAGGATATCATTAGAGTGGCTCATGATTCCAGTTTGGCAGGACACCTTGGAGTGAGGAAGACTGTGGCACGCATTTTGAAACACTTCTACTGGCCAGGTATCTTCAGGGATGTTTCCTGGTATTGTAAGTCTTGTCACACCTGTCAAGTTGTGGGGAAGTGTAATCAGACCAAAAAGGTTGCACCTCTAGTTCCCATTCCTCCTTTTGTGGTGCCTTTCACCCGTGTGTTGGTGGATATTGTGGGCCCTCTTCCCAAGACTTCTTCAGGATTTTCTTATGTGTTGACCCTGATTGATATGGCTACTCGTTATCCTGAAGCCATTCCACTTAGAAATATCTCAGCAAAGAACGTGGTTAAGGAAATGCTAGGGTTCTTCACAAAGTTTGGTCTGCCCAAGGAGGTACAGTCAGACCGGGGAAGTAATTTCATGTCGAATGTTTTCAAGCAGTCTCTGAAAGAGTTGGGCATCACCCAGATCACGTCTTCAGCTTACCACCCCCAGACCCAAGGAGCGTTGGAGAGATATCATCAAACACTCAAATCGATGCTCAAGAAATACTGTTTGGAACATCAGAAAGACTGGGATAAAGGTCTTCCATTCGTTGTGTTTGCCGCAAGAGAATCTCGAAATGAATCACTGGGCTTCCCACCTTTTGAACTACTGTTTGGCCATGAAGTAAGAGGACCCCTTAAACTACTCAAGGAATGCTGGCTGTCGGAGGAAGATGACGTCAACCTGCTGGAGTATGTGATGAAGTTCAAAGAACGGCTGTCCACTGCTTTACAGCTGGCGAGAGAATTTAGGAGCTGCTCAGGAGAAGATGAAGACTTGGTATGATAAGAAGTCCAGGTTACGCCACTTTCAGCCAGGAGATCAGGTTTTGATTCTGCTACCAGTGCATGGGCAACCTCTTCAAGCCAAGTTTAGTGGTCCTTATTTCGTGGAGAAGAAACTCAGTGATGTCAACTATGTCATCGCCACACCAGATCGTAGAAAGAGCAAGCAACTATGTCACATCAACATGCTAAAGTTATATCACAGGCGGGACGAAAATAATCCAGTTTGCACTGTAGCTGTTCCACCCGAGTATGCAAGTGAAGCTCTCCCATGCAGTATGAGCCTGAGTGATAGTTTGGGGAAGAATCCTGATATCATGAATGATCTCCAGACTAAGCTTTCTCACCTACCTCCCGAGGAAAGGCAGGAGTTTTCGGCATTACTGCAGGAGTAACCGCAAGTGTTCCGTGCCACTCCAGGAAGAACCACTGTGTTGATGCATGATGTCGATGGTGGAGACGCAAAGCCAATTAAACTGCCTCCTTACCGTGTGAATCCGGTGAAAGTTCTTCTCATCCAGAAGGAACTTGGCTACCTGTTGGACCACAAGATGATTGAGCCCTGTCAGAGCGAGTGGAGTTCTCCTGTCACTCTAGTCCCTAAGCCAGTTGGGTCACAGCAGCTTTGCATTGACTACAGACGTGTTAATCAGATAACCAAAACAGACACTTACCCTCTCCCTCGCGTGGAACATTGCATAGACAAGATCGGAAAGGCTAGGTACATAAGTAAGTTTGATTTGTTAAAGGGATACTGGCAAGTACCTATGACTGAACGTGCTAGGGAGACCTCATGTTTTGTAACACTAGGAAAGACTTTTGCATGTTCTGTAATGCCATATACAGATTGTTTTAGAGTAATAAGAAATTTCCTTTGTAAATTTCTTTTTCTTTGTGGGGAGGTGTTACATAGCCTTTGATTTCATCATCCTTTGTGTAATTCTAACGTACAGTGTGCTGCATGTTTGATCACGAGCGTGTTCTGCCTCAGTCCCCCCCTTCTACCGTTATAGTAGAGTAAGTCGTCCTTTCTGTTATTCAGTGCGGGATTGTCAACTCTTTGTCCCCATGGCTTCATTTGCGCATCCTTCTTACAAGTTGTATCAAGCTCTGCTGGCCCCTATATAATGAGCTCAGTCTCTGCATCATTGCCACTTAGATCTGCTCCTCATTTTGTTCACATCTCTGTCCTCCCCTGTACAGTTATTATTATTGTGAGTTTCTCAGGAAGTCTCCAACCATCTAGCAGCTGTGTAATTTGAGTATAACTGTTATTGCATTTTTTCCTTGTACTGTATAGCATAAGGTGTTGATTTGTAGGCCTAGTGTTTTTTTTTTGTACTTTGTGTGGGATTCATTTTGTCAGCCAGTTTTAATATTATTTTGTATCTGTAATAATTTATCTTGCATTAACTGAGCATTACCCAGTGTATTTTCATTTTATCAGGGCTGACTTAGGTAAATTTACTCTTGCTAATTTCATGTTAATAGAGGCTATTGCAGTTAACCATATATTTAACCTGTTTTTTGCCATTACATTATCCTTATGAGTCCTGAATGTTTTGTTGTTAGTTTGAGCATTAAACTTTGACTTGTAATTTTACCTAACTCTTTTGTTTTGAACCTGGAACTTTACGGGACAGTAGTGATTTTTAGTATTCTCACTTAAAGTGTACATTATCTTTCTCTGTTCCGTAACAATATATATATATATATATATATATATATATATATATATATATATATATATATATATATATATATATATATATATTTTTTCTTATAAATAACAGAACGGAGAAAGGAAAAATAAATGAGTAAAAAAAAACAATCCATACACCAGATTAATGGCGTCCTCAGTTCATAAAATATCTGTAACAGTTAGACTTAAACAGCTGTGGATTGAAATTTGGAGGGAAACAACTCTGGGGAAGTGAATTCCAGAGAGATGCAGGTCTGGGAATGAAAGAATTCTGATAGGCAGAAGTTCTGCAATATGGCTGAGTGACATTCCAGTCATGAGTGCTACCAGTTGCCCATGTAGCATGAGGGAAGGCATGGAGAGGTGGCACCATAGACACAACTTCGTCTGAGCGTTTGCCAAAAAAATATCTGTAAAATAATGCAAGGGAGGCAGCATTCCTTCTTACATGAAGGGGAGGTAGTTTATATGTAATGACAGGGTTGTTAATGATTCTAACAGCTTTGTTCTGAATTTTGTCTAGTTGTCTTAATGCAACCTCCCTATAACCATTCCACAAGGGTGAGCAATATTCAAGCTGAGAGCACACATGACTCTTATAAATTATAGCTAACTGCTTACCGGCGAAGAAGTTACGGACTCTGTACAATAATCCAAATTTCTTTGAGGCGGTTTTAGCAAGTGATCTGACATGTGAGGTCCAGCTGAGGGCACTGTTAAGTGAGACACCAAGAATTTCAATACTTTTGGAGATGGGAATATAAGTAGCACTGACGGTAATGTACGAATCTGGCAATATCTGTCTGTTAGTAAACTGTATATATTTAGTTTTACTAGCATTAAAAGAGACAAGGTTGTTTTGTCCCCATTCACTGATCGTAGATAGATCTTGATTTATGGAGATGGCTGTACTGAGTTGAGAGGTAGAGATATTAGACTTTGTAAATGGGTATCTGAGTGTCAACGAACTATGCAGTGTTGAGTCAACTGCATATGAGTGAATGGGATTGTGGGTGACAGATAAGAGATCATTAATATTTGTAGTGTTGCCATCTGATGATTTTAGTGGGGGAATGGAAGATGACTTGTTAAAGTTATTATTCAAAGAATTAAGAGTTGACTAGAATATTTTATTGTCATTAGGGTTGTTAAGTAGTTTTGATGCTTGCTTTTGAAGAAAGTTTGATTTAGATTTAATACAGCTTTTGCATGATTTCTAGCAATTTTAAATTGGGAGAGTGATTCAGATGTTTTTTATTTTAAGTAAGAGTTATATGCTAATGACTTTTGGGCTGTTGCTCTAGCACAGTTGCCATCAAACCATTTTGGAGAATTCGATCTTTTAGTGAACTGTTGACTTGGTATGAATAAATCCATACCAGCTAGTATTAAGTCACAAATGTGGGACTGGGTAGAATTGGGATCACTAAAGAAAGACTGCCATGGAATGTCAGCAAGATAATTTCTAAATCCATCCCAGTCTGCCCTATCAAAGTGCCATCGGGTCACCCTGACAGGTTCAGAACGGGGAGGTGTGGGAGGGTTAACTAATGAGGCTTTGATGAGATTGTGGTCAGAGGATCCAAGTGGTGACAGTACCTCTATCCTGTATTCATCTGGATTATTTGTCAAGAATAAATCCAAGAGATGGGCATTATGGTCAGGATTATCAGGTATTCTGGTTGGTTGCTTTACCAACTGGGTGAGATTAAACAGCTCGCACTCTAGACCAGCACTGTCAGTCCAGGCAGAATGCAATAACCATTCAACATTATGTATGTTAAAATCACCCAAAATGGTAATTTCTGTGCCAAGGGCAAGGTCAAGGTTACTCAACTGAGTGGATATGGAATCAAATACACTGGGTTCCGAAGACGCATTGGGGGAACGATAAACTACACAAATATATTTGGTAATGTTTTGACAATCTAGTTTATATAATGAGTAATTAAAACTGGATGAAGTGAAGTTTAAAATAGTGTCAACTGCATATTAGGATTTGATATAAGAACAGGTGCCGCCCTTGTTACGGAAGTTTGTAAGGAGATGGTAACCAGGAAAACAAAATGGAGATATATCGGTAGAGGGTGAGATTTGTGGTTCCATGAGGAAAAGAACCAAAGGGGATATGGACTGAAGGAAAAAATGAACTGAGTTTAAATTTGTGGTAAGGCCGCAGATGTTGGTAAAGAATAAGGCCGCGCTGTCACTTCTTCGCCGACGAGCATTCTCGGAAATAGCAACAGTTGCTGCCGTCACAGTCGCTTGATGGCGACCAGGAGGACCCTGTGCCGCCAGCCCTACCCTGCCGGTGGTGGCAATCCGAGGTACCACCTCATTTGATAGTAAGATTGCAGCAGCCATTACTAAAGACGTGAATAGAAGGTGTGATATGTTATGCGCATGTAGTGTGGTGTAGACAGTTGAAGGTAGAGGTATTATGAGAGCATGCTGGCCTACTCTCTGTGTAAATGAATGCACTGAAAATGTTCAGCAAAGGGAGACGGTCAGGATCAAGTCCTGAGGGCTGGTAAAACGGGAGCTCCAGCTCTCCCTAACACCAGCTTGCCATCAAGCTTGGGAGTACTGCCCTGTTCTACTGGTGCTACAGTCTATATATATATATATATATATATATATATATATATATATATATATATCATCTGGATCTCCTTTCCCATCTTAGGGCTGGGTGAGGAGTAGCAGTGTCCTCCCATCTCCCGGTGTCGACTCTCTGAGCTGCCTGGATCCACTGTTTGACTCACTTCTTCATTTCTGCAACATTCGCTGCCTTTCCTCTAAATTTCTCTCTGTCGAACATCACCTCTCCTCCTTTAAACCTCACCGTCTCTTCCTTACTGAGACTTATCTGTCTGAGGCAACTGACAGCAAACTCTTTTCTGTATCCTCCTACTTTCTCTATACTCACTTCAAACCCAAAGGTAGATGTTGCATACATGTACGCAACGACCTATCTTGCTCTCGTGTTCCTGAACTTGATTCTTCTGAATTCTCTACTCTCTGGCTTCGGCTGTCCTGTCATTCTCTGACTAAATATATCTGTGCTGTTTACTTATCCCCTAATTCTACTGACTATCAAAAATTCTTCGACTATCTTACTTCTACGATGGAACACATTCAATCCATTTCTCCTTTCTTTGAAATCTCCATTTTAAGAGATTTCAATGTTCACCACCACCTTTGGCTCTCCTCTCCTTTCACTGATCCACCTGGTGAACAAGTCTTCATCTTTTTTATCCTTGATGACCTAAAGCAGCTTGTACAGCACCCTACCTGTATCCCTGACCGCCTTGGAGAGAGGCCCAACATACTTGACTTCTTCATTACAACTAATCCTTCTGCTTGGACAGTTAATCTTTTCTCTCTGTTGGGCTCCTTCGATCATAACCTCGTTACCTTAACCTGTCCCATCACTCCGGTATGGCCTGTGGACCCTCCAAAGACACGTCGTCTGTGGCACTTTAGAGCTGCACACTGGGAGGTCCTCAGGCAGTACTGCTTTGATTTTCCCTAGAACGATTATTGCTTCCATGGCCGGGAGCCATCTGAGTGTGCCTTGCGCATTACGGAGGTTATTCTCTTGGGCATGGAGCATACATTCCTTTCTCGTATCCTTTGTCTAATGCTAGAAAGTCTTGGTTTAATCACACTTGTTCTAATGCTGTCCACAACAAGGAGAGGCCCTATAAAAGGTACCGAAGCCAACCCACCCCTGAGTCACATCTTTTTTATATTTCTGCCCGGAATCGTGCTTAGTCTGTTCTTCACTCTGCTAAAAATAATTTCATCCATACTAAATGCTCTCAACTCTCCAACTCGAATTCTTCCCGCTCCTTCTGGCATCTTGCCAAAAACCTTTCTAACAACTTTAACTGATCATCCTTCCCTCCTCTCTTCTACTCTGATGGCTCTGTAGCTATTTCTTCTACTGATAAAGCAGATCTGTTTGCCCAGACTTCCTCCTCCAATTCCACCTTAGACGATTCTGATGCTGTTCCTCCATCACTTCCTCCCTCTGACTTCCTCATGGCTGACATAAAATTTCTTCAGCTGATGTATTTTCTGCCATTATTGGTATACTAACAAGGCATATGGGCCTGATGAAGTCCCTCCTGTTGTCCTCAGGAACTTTGCTTCTGTGCATACATCCTGCCTAGGCATACTCTTTCGCTTTTGTCTTTCAACTTGTACCTTTCCATCTTGCTGGAAGTTTGCTCTCATTCAGCCAGTCGTAAAGAAGAGTGACCACTCCCAATCCTCTAACGTTCGTCCAGTTGCTTTAACATCTTGTGTCTCAAAAGTTTTCGAGTCTATTCTTAACAGAAAAATTTTAAAGCATCTTTCCTATCACAACCTTCTTTCTGATAGTCAGTATGGGTTCCGTCAGGGGCGCTGCACTGGCAATCTTCTCACCTATCTTTCAGACTCCTGGTCATTATCCTTTCGGGACTTTGGCGAAGGCTTTGCCATTGCAACTGACATCTCAAAGGCTTTCGATCGAGTCTGGCATAAATCATTAATTTCCAAACTGCCCTCTTACGGTTTCTATCCTTAAATCTTACCCTTTATCTATAGCTTCCTTTCTGGTAGTGCTATAGCTGCTGTTGTAGACGGCCATCGTTCTTCACCTAGATCTATCAATAGTGGTGTTCCTCAGGGCTCTGTCCTATCACCAACTCTCTTCCTTTTATTCATCAATGATCTAAGCTGTACATCTAATCCTATCCACTCATACGCTGATGATTCCACCCTTCACCTTTCCATTCGGTTTCTGCAATATCCATCTCAGCAGTTATTTCAAGAAACAAGGGATGAGGCTATGGCACACCTAATGTCTTATTTGGCTCGTATGTCTGACGGGTGTAAAAATAATCTTGTTGTTTTTAATGCATTAAAGACTCAGTTTTTACACGTATCAACCGGTCAAAATCTTCCACAGGAATACCCACTAATGTTTAATGATATCCAGCTCAATCCTGCATCATCCTTAAACATGCTCCGGGTTTCATTCACACGGGACTTACCTTGGAAAGATCATATTGTATCTCTTATAAAATCTGCTTCCAAGAGATTAGGTTTGCTGAGCCGACTCCGTACCTTCTTTACCCCTGCACAGTTGTTGACTTAATACACGGGTTTTATTCGCCCCTGTTTGGAGTACAACTCTCATGTGTGGGGAAGCTCCCCACGTACAGCTCTTCTCAATAGGGTGGAGTCAAAGGCTTTTCGTCTCATTAACTCTCCTCCTCTTACTGGCTTTCTTCAACCTCTGTCTCTTCGCCGCACACTTGCATCTTTATCTCTTTTCTATCGCTAATTCAATGGCCACTGCTTCTCTGAACTGTCTGCCGCATCCCTCCACCTCTACGACGGGGGTGTAGCACCCGTCCAGCAACAAACCCTCATCTCTTTTCTGTCCAACTCTCTAATGCAAGAGTTAACCGTTACTCCCAGTCCTTCATTTATGCAACAGGTCAACTCTGGAACTGTCTACCTCTGTCTGTATTTCCTACTTCCTATGATCTCCAGTCTTTCAAACGCAGTGTGTCCAGGCATCTCGAAATGGATGGATCTTGAATTTGGCTCTCTTTTGTATTGTTTTTGTTTTTTTTCTTGGAAGGAACGTTCATGCGGGCTCAGCCTTTGATTCCTTCTTCCTCACAAAAAAAAGACAGCCCAAATTTGCCCAATCCAATGAGCCATGCATCCATTTACTCATCATTCAAGCCCCCGGAATTCTGGCTCTACCTGATACGCCAAAAACATTCACTACTTTCTGTAGCTTCACATAAATGTATCCAATAGAGTCAATCCGAACTCTATGATATTAAAAGAGGGTGCCAAATCCCTGATCATGCGCTTCTCCTCACAAAATTCATCCAGCCAACTCGATCTTTTGTCAGTTCCTTAGCCTCA
Organism: Coenobita brevimanus; assembly: GCF_032717465.1. NCBI lineage: Eukaryota > Metazoa > Arthropoda > Malacostraca > Decapoda > Coenobitidae > Coenobita > Coenobita brevimanus. The sequence goes on from NC_136966.1 coordinate 35,712,026, forward strand.
CCGACTTCCAAATCTCTTTTCCTCACACATTCGCCCACCATATCCGTCCACCTTCTTCTTGGCTTACCTAGCCTCCTCCCTCCTTCAAATTCCCTCAGATGTACTGTACCTTTTTCACCAGTGTTGTTATCCATTCTCTCCACATGACCATACAATCTCGGATCACTCTCTTCGACTCTGGTGTCCACAGACTTCGTCTCTCCACATCTTTCATGAATCGTTTCGTATCCTATCCAGTCTATATACGCCTCACAACACACACACACACACACACACACACACACACACACACACACACACACATTATAGATAGATAGATAGATAGATAGACAGACAGAGAGATAGATAAATAGACAGATAGATAGATAGACAGATATATAGATAGATATCATGAACCAAGGTAGTGTTTCGTAATAGGAATAGGCCAGGAATTTACTGGAAACCCTAATAGAACAATCACCTGAACAACATCTTAGAAAGCAAACTTGTTCTTGAAACAACATGCATAGGGTTCCTTTTGAATAGTTTAGGTCAGCCAACCATTGATAATGTGAAAAAGAAGTGTTATAAATAAGCTTGGTACATTCGAAATTTGCCAGTTTGTTCTTTTTAATATTGTTCATATTATTGTTTCACCGGTCTACAGGAATATCTATTCGGTATTTCGGGATAAAAACTAGCCAGTCGTACTTAATGTGTCACTGCGCGTGTCCATGACCTTTTTTAAAACACGTAATCGAAAGATGATCATCCACCTTCCCGGTACATAGATTCCTTTACGTCATTGCAAGCACGTAAAAAGCCATTCAAGTACGGAACTGCCTTCAAGTATCGATAGTGCATCATTAGCAACGATACAATATTAAATTTTATATTGTACTACGTTATTACTAAGTGGAAAACTCTAGCTGGTAGATTACTTACGCGGACAATGAAGCGCAATGATGGGAAAGGGTCTTAACACGCACCGGTGCGATTTTACGCATTACATTAATTTTCAACTCAAGGCTGTATTCAGTTTTTTTTTTTTTTTTTTTTTTTTTTTTCAGCTCATCCCTGAAGTCCCAGCAGGCTTCTGTGTAGACGTCACGTGAGACAACTGAAAGGCGTGGGTTTGTGCTTTGTGCTCTAATTGCATGTGACAGCGTTGTGATATCGTGACCATTTTTTTAACTATTGGAATTCATCGTGACACTAACCATTTCACGAGTCAACTGTAGGGGGGCGGGCAGAGGAGAAGGGCGAGGAGGAGATGGAGGAGGGGGATGAGGATAAGGCAAAGGAAGGGGACGAAGAGGGAATGGGGGAGGCACAAGAAGTGCTCCTTACAGCAATTAATACTCTAGCTAATGTAGTAATGTTGTATTCTAAATTTCAGAAAAATAAAAGAGAAGAGCCACTTTTATGGAAAATAGTCGCGCAAAACACAATACAGCAGATTTTGATTCTGTCTTGTAATCAGTGCGGCTTCATAAAACTTATCTTTGTTTAATCAATCTGCAAAAACAATCAGTGTCCACTGTAATAGGCCTTACAACTGTAGTAAGCAAAATGAAGACCAGAATTTAAAATAACCAACAATCAGTGTGTACAAAGCCACAACACCACAGCAATGAAAATTATTAGAATATGCCAAGTGTTTGGTGTCAACATAAAAGCTTTTATGGTAATTGAACGCAAGAATTTTGTTTAATTCATAAATGGAGTACAAAAAAGGTAAGCAAACTAGGTAAATAAGAAAATAGTAATTTAAAATGGCGAAGAGGGATCGCTTAAAAAAAAAGAAAGTAAACAAACAAGGAAGGATCGCCAGAAAGCATACAAAACCTGCAAGAATTCAAGTCACGTTGACAATGTAAACCCACAAATCCCTGTTTTGACTCTTTACAAACTGTTAATATCAGAGTCAGAAGAGATTCGTGGTTTAACATTCTTAACGTTACTTGAATCCTTGCTGTTTTTGCATGCTTTCCAGCGATCGTTCCTTGTTTACCTTTTTTTTTTTTCCCTAAGCAATCCGCATTCCCCATTTTTAAATTACTATTTTTTTTTTTTACCTAGTATATGGTCTGGAACAGGAGGATTGGCAAACATGGCTCTGTGATGAGGCAATATCGCCAGATTAGCCTCCATCGTACAATAACTTCATATGTATATCATCTTTTTGGAAATGGTATTCACGATATATTTTTGCTCAACTCACCATAGTTGCAAAATAACTGTGATCGGAAATGTCCCAGTATTAGGGAAACTGACCACTGTACGAGCGAGACTTACACCTGTCCAAGCCTCAGTGAGCTGCCAGCTAGTCCAGTAATTATATCAGCGTGACTTGCTACTTCGATAGTTTGTTTCGTCAGTTCATTTCTTCCATTAGCTTTTGTCAGCCTTGCATTCGATTTTATCATCAAAACCCGGCGTTTCAAGACCTGTATGGACCTTTCTCGGGCGCTAAGGCCATGATAAATGGATCAGCAAGTGCATGTTTTCGGTCAGATTAGCTATTGCCACTTTGTTTCTGGTCTCAACTAGGGCGGTTTGCATGATAAGTGACAGAAAGACTAATATTCCATGAAATCTGCGTGACATCATTCATATGAAAATGTGGTTAGATTGGAAAAATCCCGCTCATATGGATGAGGTCAGGTTCCCCTGGAATTGGCTTATATGAGGTAAGTTGCGCGCCGCGGGTTAAGTGTGACATTTCGCCCTCTGCGTGTTAAAAACAACTCCAGTAATAGTAAGACTGCACAATCTACAGTCGATCGAAGCAACGTTGCCAATAAGAGCAAAAATATACTTATTTCGACTTCACAAGACTCATAAAGGTAAATATCCACTCTAGATTCGAGATCTAACGATGGGTCAAGGTTCTGCCGCCTACAATTCCCTCCTTTTCTCTTGCAACAGAAATATAGGTATTCTTTAAATCGTTGACGCTGACTGGCTGTCTAAGACCTATTACCATTAATTCTATAATATACCAGGGTTTTCAAACTGTTTCTCAATAGACACTTTTCCATGATGTTGTGAAATATTATGCGATCAAGTGCTGTTGGAAATAAATCTAATATCAGTTTGCTTCAGATACATAAAGCATCATTAATGACTGTCTAGGTGTCAGGTAATTGGAGTGTAGGTTATGGGAAGAATTAAACAATGATACTCTGAACACGTGTAACCGACCACACTACCTTGCTGAAGGTGTCATTTTGCCGCATTTTGCATCAACTGTCGCTAATAATTCTCTATTAACTTTGCAGTATGGAAATCTCACATTCATCTGTTTAAACCGATGTTTCATAATAATTACCGATAATAAGTATGTGGGCATGCTCTGTGAGGGCAACAAAGTAAAAAGTGATTTCATGAGCAAGTCGACCCATTCATCCCTTATTATCATCCTCAGTATTTCAGTAATCAATCTTGTACGCATTATCAGTTCTCTCACTTCTCACTCCCCACGCTTTCGTCACCATCCACTCAATTATTACAGAAATAAGTAACATTTGATAGATATCAGAGCGTCAATGGACCTCAGTGCAGGAATAGTGTCGACATGTCCATCAGCCTTAGCAAACAAGATCCTTCGTAGCTCCCAACCACAGATATTTTAAGCCTTTCTAAGAATCCTGCCCTCGTGGTCGATATATATATATATATTTTTTTTTTTTGCCAAAGCCACCCCGAAAGTAGCCAGAATATAAGGCTGAAATCAGCAACAGAGAAGAAGAATGATGATGGTGATGATGATCATATGATTAATGGTACACGTATAAGAACACATACAATGTTGGAAGATTTTGGGATAGCACAAAGCCAAAAAGTACTGGAACTAGGTGCAAACAAGGTACAGTACATGTACCCCAATCCTACATTTCTTTTACTTCCGTAAGTGCCTTTATAGATGTTGCATTTAGTCTAGCATCACTGCACTCAGTAAGAAAGTGTCATAATTATGGTAGAACTATTCTTTCACCATGCATTGACCAAAAGTGTCAAAAGAATATTTGCTTTCTTCTCTTCTGGTTCCTATTTTTTTTTTTTTTTTTTTTTTTTTTTGATAATGCCATCTCCATATCCTTACAGTTCATTAAATATATTTTTACACATGTACAGGTCAGAGCAAGAGCGTAACTGATCTGTCCAAACAATGTTTTGTTTGTCTGATATTTAGTATATTATCTGGTTAGTTTCTCTGCATTACATAGCCTTCAGAAAAGTACTGTGATACATTTGTTTGTTGCTACTGAGCCTATCATATATGTTTAACCAATATCCCTATTTATCATTCTTCCATTTCATTAATCTATGCGGTTGAGGCGGTACCGAATTTTTTTCGCCAGCAACGCTGACCTTGCTGTGGCTATTTCTGTATCTGTATCTGTGTCAGTACATATAAAGCCCACCACACGACCAGATCTTCTCCTCTGAGTAAGACATATCCAGAATTAATACTTGCCCATGCTGATGAAGTGTGAGAAAGGGTGTTGGTTAGAAATGATGCAGGTTAAAGCTGATATGCTGTAATGTCTACGTTTGTGTGCGTTATAGCATGTCTACGCCATCAGTTGAACCGACAGGAAGCGCTTGCAAATAGAAGGGACTACACAAGCAACTACTCTAAGCCCCGAATATAAGAAGGGTTTAAGTCGGTCTTATGTCGGATTTTAAACGCACCCACCAAAAATCAATATTCAGAAAAAGAAAAATTGAGTTTCTTATATCAGAGCCGATGTTCTCAATCCAAGACACCTATGAGTGGGCTTGAGTTGAACTTAAGTATTGATGACAGATTATTTAACGATTTTGTATGGTAGACTTGCTTCTAAAACGATGAATAATTTGCCAACAACCCTCAGTATAAAAATAGACTGTGGCTGCATAAGATCCTTAGCAAAAAAAATATGTATAGACTACTTGGTATATATATATATATATATATATATATATATATATATATATATATATATATATATATATATATATGTATATATATATATGTATATATATATATGTATATGTATGTATATATATATATATATATATATATATATATTTTTATGTGTCCGACTCTGGGCAAAGGCTTCAGGGCCTATATCTCGGGGGCAGTAGCCTATCCCAAGGCCCAGTAGTCCTCCTACACCTCCACATGTCACCACTTCGGCGCTAACACCCACCGTCCATATTGAATACATGCTAGGGCTGTCTCATACAGGACTGGTGTATTGGTATTAGCGGGGGTACTTTTATGACATGTCGGAGGGTCATCTGGTAGATCAGGAAAGTCTGCTTCTATGAAATTCAAATCCTTAAACTGTTCTCTGCCCCAGCCGGGATTCGAACCTGGGTCCATCAGGACTGCAGGCCGCCTCTCTACCGATTCAGCGTTTTGTACCTTTGTACACGTTTCACTAGAACAACTTCCCAGAGAGCAATGATATTACATACAACTGTTGCTCACTTTGCCTTATGATATTCATATTTACAGTAAGGTGTACCAAGTAGGCTACCGGGCTATGACAAAACATTCTTGTACACATTTCTATAACTTGCTCTGCTATAACAATATGGACTTATTACATAATTCCAATATACACAGTACACATGACTGCTGAAATTTGCGCGTTACAGATGTAATGATTGCATTTGCTCTGTCACGAAAAATTTTGCCTCTCCATCACTACTGATATAATGTAGGCTATTTTATGTAGTTCTTTATTAGCTCTGTTTGTTACAAAAATTATTATGTAGGCTATTCTTACAACAACTCTCCATCATCACTGGAATGATGATAATGATGTACCCTGTTATGCAATTCTTGTACAGTACTTTGCAAATTTGGCCTACTAACCTTCACTATTGGAAAATCAAAACAGGTTTTTCTCTAAAGCTATTTTTTTTTTTTTTGCTATATCCACGTAAATTCATTTATTTCCGAATAATTATCATATCTAACTGGACAAAAATAAAGTAAGCATTATCAAGGAGGAACAGTGACGTTCGTATAATATTCTAAAACTTAGGTGTGACTTAACCAAGCCTCGGTGAGGAAAATGTTATACAGATGAAAATAGATTGTATATAACAGTTACCTAACATACTTATAAAACCTCTTTTGGTTTATCTTGCCTTATCTGGTAAAACAAATATTAAAAATTGGTGCAGCGATGGTTAATTGATGGAGGTCTAAGGTTTGCCCCAAAGTCTCGACTTGAGCCCGACTTTATGGAGTCAGACCTGAGCCTCGATAAGCAGAGGTTCTGCATTGTGGGGGAGAGAGTGTGAGTTCATGGGCGCTCCCAGCTGCCCAAGCATTTCAGGAGAGAATGTGAAGGGGAGGCACAATTGAAGCCAGTTCGTCAGATCACTTACGGTAAAAAATCGATAAAATAATGCTAAAGAAGCAACATCTCTACGTACTTATAATAGAAGAAGGTCCTGTGTAATGGCAGGATTATTGATTAATCTAATGGGTTTATTTTGAATTTTGTCCAACTGCCTCAATGCAACCGCTCCAAATCCACTCCACAGTGGTGAACAGTATTCGATCTGAGAACGCACATGAGTTTTGTATGTTGCGGCCATCTGCTCGTCAGTGAAGAACTCACGAACTCTGTACGTAAGTCCCAATTTTTTGGAAGCAATGTTTGGAAGCATTTTGGATGGGGTGGAGAGGTATATGAGAGAGGGTGTGTGTGAGTTAGGAGCAGGGCAGTGAAATGGTGAGGGACAGGGTGACGTGGAGGCGATTTGTTTGTGGCCACCCAGAACGGGATGGAGGCGTCTGGCAATAGATAGATAGATAGATTTTTTTCAAGGGATCTAACATAAGCTGTCCAGCTTAGGTTGGGGTTTAAAGTAACACCTACAATACCAATGGTAGTGGATATGGGAATATTGACATCATTTAAATTTATGTGAGAGTCTGAGGGATTCTTTCTGTTGGAGAAATTAATGTACTTAGTTTTCAGAGCATTAATTGAGACCAGATTATTTTGTTCCCATTGAGTAATTTTAGCAAGGTCCTGGTTCAGAGAAATTGCTGTGTTTATTTGGGGATTTATAATATCAAATTGTGTAAAGGAGGTACTAAATGTGAAAGAACTATGAAGGGTCGAGTCATCAGCATAAGAGTGTATTGGGTTGTGAGTGACAGATAGGAGGTCATTAACATGAATGAGAAAGAGGGTTGGCATCAAAACTGATCCCTGAGGTACGCCAGCATTTATGGAATGAAACTGAAAATAAATTCCATCTACTATGACCCAGATTATTTTATTATGAAGGTAGGAGGAAATTAGAGGAACCAGTGATGCAAGGCCATAGTGTGACATCTTAGACAATAAGGCCTGGTGCCATACTCTGTCAAATGCTTTTGATATATCAAGTTCTATTGTGCTTGTTTCACCGTGTTGGTCTATCGTTTTGTTAATCTGATGGGTAAGAAGGCAAAGAATGTCTACAGTTGAACGTTCTTGTCTAAATCCATGCTGCTGATCATTGATTAATTTATTGATTTCTAGATGCTTGATTATGTGTTTGTTAACCTGCCGCACCCCGTTGACATATATATATGTCCACAAGTTTTGTCACTGTCAGTCCTGTTGACATATATAAATGCGCATCAATTGCAAGGTCCCTAATTTGCACAATTTTCAATTTTTGCACCTGATTTTTGGTACGTATACACGGGACACCTTCCTCTACAAGATGCCAGGCAGGGACAATGCCTTACCTCGCATGACCTTCCCTCCCCCCGCACACCATTGTCTTGGCAATTCACCTGTTACCAGTGACCTGGCCAGTAAAGACATGTTGTGCTACGATACAAAATTCAGGGCCAGAGTGATTCCCCAGTCTATGACAATGTATTTACGTAGCATTAGAGGAAGAAACAGTCAGAAATGATGATCATTTAATGTTGCCAAAGAAGGTCAGGTATGTTGATGTGTTTGGCGAGTGAAACAATGCTTATATTGCCTATATTACTGTGTGAAAACCAATATACTCTCGTACTACATATAAATTCGTACCATATAAATAAATAACTACTGTTTATGAGTGGTGTGGAATAGTTACCCTCCCATAAAACTCGTTTTCTTTGGAGCAAGCCTGATAGAAAACCCAGTAAGGTAAGGGGTACTGCTACCTCCATCAAGTATTTTAAACCTCAGGTGAGCAATTTCTCTATAAATTTTCGATGTTTCTCAACAAAAGTGGAGGTTTGAGTCCAAAAAATTGTTTTCAAAAATTGGTCGGGATTGGGGGGAGTCAGTGGTGGAAAATTGGTCGGGACGGAGCGGGTTAATTACTGTAGTCTCTCAAAAACTTTACCGAGAATGGAAGTTATTGCCCTTGGTCTATAGTTTGATGGATCAGAAGTTGCCCCCTTTTTAGGAACAGGATGGATATTTGCTTCTTTCCAAGAGGCTGGAAAACTTGAGGTACAGATGCATAAGTGGATGAATTTTGCCAATACAGGAGCTAATACCGAGGAGCAGTTTTTAAGTATTATTGAAGGAATTTCATCTGGACCAGTAGCTTTGTCTGCTGAGAGATTCTGTAATACACCTTGTACATGTCTGGTGTGAATCATGAATTGAGGTATTTGAGGGGAATTAAATTCATGTACAGGAATATTATGGTTTTCTGTATTTAGGGCTGAGTTTGTTGAAAAAATGTCAACAAGAAGTTTCGCTTTTCCACGTGGGTCACTTGCTACATTTTCATTGGGGGACTGTAAAGGTGGAATGGAAGAGGTGGTAGTGAAGTTAGTTTTGAATGAATTAAGGGTTGACTAGAATATTTTGTTGTCATTTGGGTTGTTTAATAGTTTGTTAGCCTGTCTATGTAGAAAGTTTGATTTAGAAAGATTGATAATAGTTTTGGCATGGTTTCTGATATTTCTATAACAGTTAAAGGCTTCATTAGTTTTGGTCCTTGTAAACGTGTTAGAGGCTATTGTTTTATGTTCTGTTAGTCTAGCACAATTGTGGTCAAATGCATTTAGGAGAATTACATCTTTTTCTGTAACTATGATGGGGAATGAATGTTTCCATGCCGACTTTAATGAAATCCTGCATGGGGCCCAATGTGGAATTTGCATCTTGGGAGAAAAAGGAGGTCCAAGGAACATCCATGAAAAAATTATGGAGTCCCTCCCAGTCTGCCCTGTCGCATGCTATTTAGTCACCACGACAGATTCAGAGCAGGAGGGTGTGGTAGGTGTTAAACTGGTGGCTTGAATCAGACAATCATCAGAAGATCCGAGGGGGGACTTCACTTCGACATTATAATTATCTGAATTGGTTGTTAGAAACAAATCCATTAGGTGGGGATTTTGATCGGGATTGTCTGGTACACAGGTGGGTTGACTGACTGACTGGGTGAGATTAAATGAGTCTGCAAATAGCTCACATTTAAGACCAGAGTCATCAGTTCTGGTTGAATAAGTGAGCCATTCAACATTTTGGACATTAAAATCACTACAGTCTCTGATGCAGCATTAATGTTGAGGACACTTAGTTGTGAAGACAGAGAGTCAAATAAACTCGGCTCTGGAGAGGCATTAGGGGAACGATAAACAACAGAAATACGTAACTTTACCAAAAGAGTTTAATATGTATATGGAATAGTCGAAATAAGGACAGTTAAATGTAGTAATATCCTCCAGGGCAATTTTTGATTTAGCAAAGGCAACATACGCCTCCTTTGGGTTTGAAATTTTGAATCAAGACATAACCAGGAAAATTAAATCTAGGTAAATCAGAGATGGAGCTTACCCGTGTCTTTGTCAGAAATAGCAGATCAGGGGATTCAAACTGGAGGAAATTTTGAACAGAGTTGATGTTGGAGTGAAGTCCCCTAATATTGCAAAAGAAAATTTTTCTGCACTGACGAGCAGATTTAGGATGCCACAACACTAGAGGTGGCACAGTAGCTTGATGACGACTGGGAGGGCCCTGTGCAGACACCTGGCGTCATTCTAGGACAATGATAATACGCCACAGGACAGGCAGTTAGCTGAGATGATTTAAAGTCCTTTGGTTTTTTCGCTGCAAGATTCAACTGGATAACTTTCATAAGGACCGTGGTATGCATGTTTTAATCTCTCTCTCTCTCTCTCTCTCTCTCTCTCTCTCTCTCTCACACACACACACACACACACACACACACACACACACACACACACACACACACACACCTGTGCAGGTAGACGTGGAAGGATTAAGGCAGCAGGTGGATGAGAAGCGGCGGAGGGACGATGCAGAGAGACGGAAGCAGGAACATCAGGCCGAACTGGTGGCCAGGCAGGACAGGGCGGTGGCACTCCTCCACCGACAACGAAACCAGGTATGCAGGACCGGCATTGCTATTTAATGAAATGGATGGAGATTCGTTTTTTTTTTTTTTTTTCCTGCAATAAAGCCTCACCACGATAATCAAATCGATTTGAGGTGCAACTAGAAAGAATACTTTGCTACTTATTTTTAGTTAGTTTTGTCTATTTACTAATTATTATGATGTGTATAGGTAGCTTATATTTTTAAATGCAGTTAAATATAAACATAGACAAGGGGTATGCAGAGACTTAAGTGGAAGTCAATAGTATCTAGGTTACTTCTGTGCTTGTAGAGAATATGATGGTGGATTGTTATTGACACAGAGGTACGGTACTGCGTAAGGACTGCGTAATTATATTACTGCTGTACAGTGTTCATCGTGACTTCAGGGTATCATGGAAAAAATGGTTGAGGAAAATACCCAGAGCGAAAGAAAAAAAGAAAAAAAAGAGGAATATTCTGTAACACATACATTTCAGAAAAATATGAACAATTGAAAGAAGATTTAGTCGGTTAAATTGTAACAGACAAATAAAGAAAAGACAAGAAGGAATACCAAAGAAGCGCAACACCCGCGACCAACATCTGATCTGAGGGCCGAAATTCGCCTTTTCCCTGTGGCCGTGACCTTCGATAGATTACTCCCAGAGTGGAGTTACGTCATTCTTGCCAAACCCTTTATCCTTCCACTAAGTTTGACTCAGATCAGATCAGAACTTTTGGAGTTGACATTTCCCAGTGACCTTAACATTTGACCTTTCCTTGTGATCTTGGCCTTTGATCGATTGTTATGAAAAATCGAATGTCTATCGTTGTTTTAACCTCAACCCTTCCACAAAGTTCGTCTACATCGGAGGAAAATTGCAATAGCTGACCTTACCATGATGCCTTCACCTTTAAGGATATAAGATCTGAAGAGGTTCGGTTCTGCAATCTCAGCCTCATCCTCAGTTAAAAGAGATTAATGCCTACAAGCAGTACCATGGATCATTTAGGCCGATAACTAGTATGGGCTTAAGACTTGATGAGAGACAGCTCTGAAACTTCCACCCTCCTTTTCTATTCCCCCCCCCCCTCTTTCTGATGAGAATGATGAACTAGGAAAAATATACATTGTGACTGACTTTGTCTTGGTGTGCAGAAGGAGGCTGAGAAAAAACGACAGCTGGCTACATACTGGACGGAAGAGCAACGACCAGAACGACGAAGAGAATACGACCTTAACTCTCATGAGCACCTAACCACAGCTCTCTACCAACTGACGTTAGTACATTCATTTCAACACTGTAACCTTACACTTCAGCCTCACCATAGTAAGCTCATTTGACTTCATCACTCTGTTATTTCACTTCAGTTCAGCACTCATACCAGCTAAAGTTAGTATAATTGCTTCTCATCAGCACTTTAAATCCTTCACTATAACATGTTAAGTTCTCTTCAGCATTCTAGTATCTAATTCCAACATCATTACTTCAGCGCTCACGTCAGACCATCCATATTAGTTCAGTATTTTCATTTCAGATCTCTGGGTACAAGGACCCCAGATCAGCAATAAATCAGTTCAATACTTTATTGCCGGACCCTAATAGCAGTGGCCAGCCTAAACATCCCTTAGTCGTCATCGGCTTGAGTTACTCGTACTGAAGGATCGTTTAGCTTGTGCACTAACCAGGCGTCCGGCAACTTACGTCTACCACGTTGCCGTAACGTGGGTCTAATTAACTATGCGGAATTTATACGTAAACTTATTTATGTAGGACATTAATATTCTGCATTTAGCACCGAGAGTCCGGCAGGATATTATCATTTTTCCCTTTGCACCTCACACATGCTCTTTCAGTGCACCTCAGTGCCATCCCTTCAGCAATCTACAACAATTATTAATGGATCCCTGCATCACTTCACCACCTTGTCATCTTACCTGAGCACTCAGGTACATCAACTTCAGAAGTCTGGTACCACCACTACAGGACTCAACACTTCACTTTAGCCCAGTAGCACCTCGACTTCAGCACAGTAGAACATTCACTTTAGCAATTTAGCACATCCAACTCAGCATTCTACCACTTCCACTTCAGCACCCTATTGCCTCTACTTTAGCACTCAGGCACTTCTGCTTTGGCAGTGAAAAACCTCCATTCCAGCACGCTAACATCACTTCATCATTCGAGCGCCTCCATGTCAGCTAGTACCATCACCAGTTTAACACACTAGCATCTTTTCTTCAGCACTCTAGTATCCTCACCTTAACACTTCAGCATCACCACTTCGGTATTGTTGCACCTCCACTTCGGCCCTTGAGCACATCCAGTTCAACACCGTAGTACCTCTACTTCACCGTTCTAGCACCGCACGTCTTTACCATCACTTCGTCCCTGCACCTCAGAGCTGTACCCCAGCACTCTGCCGATTTATGTAAAACTGTGTGTGTGTGTGTGTGTGTGTGTGTGTGTGTGTGTGTGTGTGTGTGTGTGTCTTTAATATTATACGGCGCAAAGTAGTCTTTAATTTCAGTTGACGAACGAGATACCTCGTTCGAAAGGTAGAACCAGCACTGAAATATAACTTTCTTGTTTGAAAGTCAGAAGTGTAAAAGAAACTATACATTGGACAGACAGCTTGAGGTTTATTTGAGGAGGTGTGCGAGTTAGGGACCTGCGCGACAAACAACTAAAAGAGTACTAAACAAACAACTAAAAGTGCACATACAGTACATCGACCGTCGCCAGTAAAATTCAAGATTTTCTTATGTAATTCATCTTTCGAGTTTTTTACAGTCTCAGATAGTCAATCGGTTAATTCCAGTCTTAATCTGTCCTGTTACTGAATCTCAGAGATCGCATAACTCCACCGCCGCCAGTGAAATTAATGACTTAATTCTGCATCAGGATCCGGGCTCACATCTAAATCTAATAACCTCTTTCATGATCCACTCTCCACCTGTTCACCAGATTTAGCTGAAATCCGGTAACTTTATGTTGTATACTGTCCACAAACAGGCGAACAAACAGACATGGGTGAATATACTGTATTACCTCCTCCAGCCACGATGGCGAAGGTTAAAACGAAAAATAATAATAAAATTAATAAATAAATCGTCAGAAATTGTTTCCTAAGTTCAACATTCTTATGTCCGTCGTAATCTCTGACCTAGTTTGGGATATAACGCTCTTAGGGAAATGAAAGTATCTTTGAAAGCTTTCTAACATACCAGTCTTGTTTTTACCTGTGCCGCAACTCGCAGGGAATATGAGAGTAATGCAAACTTATCTTTATGTTGTTGTTACTGAAGAAAACTTTGAAATAAATCTTCACTGCACTCATATAATTACTCCTTTAGCACTCGTTTTGCAAGGTCATAGCCTACTCTCATCGCCCCAGGCCACCACCTATCACAGTTAATCAGTGCAATTCTCCCTTCCATTTTCTGTCCGCACGACTATTTCTTTACCTCCTGATAGCTTCATTAATGAAGGATATTTTGAAATATGCAGTCACCGTACTAAAACCACTGATGCTACACCACTCATTACCTCCACCAATGTTATGTTTTTGCTAGCGTTTGTTTGTTTGTTTGTTTGTTCGTCTGCCTGTCTGTTGGCAGAATTACCCAAAAAGTTATGAACGGATTTTGATGAAATCTTGTGGAAGGGTGGACCACGGGCCAAGGAAGAAATAATTAAATTTTGAGTCGAATCCGGATCCGAATCTGGAGTATCCCTTATAATATCTCCAAAAGTTTTCAATGAATTTCGATGAAATTTTGTGGGAAGGTGGGCCATGACCAAGAAAGAATTTATTAATTTTGGGGACGGATCAGGATCCAGCTACTATATCCATGGAACCGGATCCGGATCCTTTTTAATGGCAATGGCATTGGCGGAGGTATGCACTTTCTGAGTGCTTTCTATTTGTACATGATGTACTTCAGAGCTGAAGGGTGTGCTTGGATGATATGGACATGTGAAGGGAATGGGTGTGAATAGAATGATGAAAGGGGTATATCTGAACAACTACTAAGTTGGAAGGAGACATGGTAGGCCTAGGAGATTGTAGATAGATAGATATGATACATGAGCGTGTGAGAAAGAGAAGAACAAGAGGTAAAGAACCTAGGGAACTGACATGCATTCGAGCTGGCTGGATGATTTTTGTTTGGAGTGAATGACCACGGTCTGGCACCTCAATTAAATGCACCGCATCCTGCTACTGTGAATATATGTCCACATGTTTTGTCACTGTTACTCTCATTGACATATATAAACGCAAATCAGTTGCAAGGTCCCTAATTTGCACATTTTTCAATTTTTGCGCCTGATTTTTGGTACGTATACACGGGACACCTTCCTCTACAAGATGCCAGGCACGGACAATGCTTTACCCCGCATGACCTTCCCCCCCCCTTGCATGCCATTGTCTCGGCAATTCACCTGTTACCAGAGTAAAGACATGTCGTGCCACAGTATGAAATTCAGGGCCAGAGTGATTCCCCAGTCGATGACAACTTTGAGGACAAAATTTATGTGGCATTAGAGGAAGAAATAGTCAGCAATGATGATCAGGTAATGTTGTCAAAAAAAGTCAGGTTGTTGATGTGTTTGGTGAGTGAAACAATGCTTATATTGTCTATATTACTGTGTGAAAACCAATATACTTTCATACTACATATAAAGTCGTATCAAATAAATAAATAAATACCATTTACAAGTGGTGAGGAATAGTTACCCTCCAATTGAACTCGTTTTCTTTGGAGCCAGCCTGATAGAAAACCCAGTAAGGTAAGGAGTACTGCTACCTGTATTGAGTATTTTAAACCTCAGGTGAGCGATTTCTCTATGAATTTTCGATGTTTCTCACCAAAAGTAGAGGTTTGAGCCAAAAAAATCTCTTTCCAAAATTGGGCGGGACTGGGGGGAGTCAGTGGTGGAAAAATGATCGGGATGGGGTGGGTTAACCTGGCAGTTGTCTGACTGCCTAGGTCAGATAGGTCGGTGTGTATTACGCGTGGAATGTTTTTTTGACTTATCAAGTACAGCCAGGACTCCTGAGTCTTGACTGGTGAGTGAAAAGGAATGTGGCTCATTCTCTTGCGCAAAGTTTGGGTAGTATCTCATTAAATATATATATATTTTTTTTATGACTCTGGACTCTGCCTAACCCCACCTTGGGGTGGGAAAGCAGGTCATGATAATGATGATGATGATGATGATAATAATGATGATGATGATGATGATAATAATGATGATGATGATGATGATGATGATGATGATGATACTTTCATGTCCTAGTTCAACCTTGCTTCATAATCCCGGTCCATCCCGATTATACTTTCCTATCCTAATTCAACCTCGCACCAAATTTCCTGTCCATCTCACTCATTCCTTTGCTCACAACCCTGATTTCTTAACCTCTTTGATGATTACATAGTGCAACGTGCATTACACAATCGATGGACACGCCTGTTACCTCTGTCACCAGCCTGGCTTTGACATCTCGTAAGACACGTTCTTATTCCCCAACCCTCACAGGGGCTGGCCTAGGAACGAGTCTGTCGTTGTTGTTGTTGTTGAGATTCTCCTTCCGTGGGAGGACCGGGCCAATTTAGGGCCCGTCAGAGTAAACGAGTCTGTCTCCTAGATATGCAGTTAAATTTGTGGTTGCCAGCCTTGTTGCACACCATCAAGGCAGTCTACACCATCGTATTCTCATGCAAACATTGTATTTAGAGCCTTCTGATATATATATAATATATATAAAAATATATATAGCATTTTACATTCTTGTCACAAAACACACGGCTAAAATGACAAGTAGATAAACACAAATGCAAAATTAAATTTTCAGCAGACAGACCTCTGGCATCTCACAGCCATCAACGCACCACTCGCTTACGCAAGAGAGGTCACATGAATTGCTCCTTACCGTGCTTGTATTCTTTCCCAAACCTTTCCTAATTAATGATATGTGGCTATATGAAATAATGTTTCAACACAATTTAGTCATGCCTTTTGGAGGGTCCGGCAAATACAGAACACATTGCTCTATTTCTCATTAGTAGTTGCAGAGGCCTGTTTTAAACGCTATGGAGTAGCACTATCACCACCATCATTGTGGGCCCTTAGGATGCCCGCCCCAATCAGCATCATAGACAAACTGTACTTCACTTTCAAATGTTTTCAACCATTCCAGTGCCATAAGGGCCTTACATCTTGAACCACTCGACTTGCTGTATCCTGGGGTGACGCTTACTTTGACAGATTGAATCGCAAAATGAATTTTAAGTAGAAGTCAAAAGAAAATGAAACAGAGGTCAGGAGGAAATCGAGAAACGTTTGAGGCTACCTTGAATTATTCAAGCTTTCTTTATCTTGCCTGTCATCTCAAATTTTCGTGTTTGTCCGAATGGGTCATTTGTAAAAAAAAGTAAACATGTGTAAGATAAGTCTAAAAAATCATGACGTTTGCAGCCGTATTGTTGGAGATTATATCGGAAAGGGGAACGCAGTTCTCAAAATCTTTATTATAATTTCTGAAACACGTGGCTAATATCATAGTGTAACCATAATTGACAAGGGAGGGATCCCATAGCAAACCGTGTCTGCCATCACACTGCCATTACTGACTGCAGTTTGTATAGTCAGCCAAAAAGGTCGTGTCATCGTTCCGAACCTTGTAAATATTCGAACAGATAAGTCGAAGCAGCAGGGATAGCATCACACGTCTGGCAACTGTGTCAGACCAGACGGTGGTGGGGGTGAGTGGTTTGGGGTGCCATGTATTACTGTCTGGTGGAAATTGTTGGGAATAACATACTGGGTAATTGGGTTATAGTCAGCTTTTATCACTTATGTCATTAAATGTCTACATATGCATCATCATGAGTTTACATGTAATCAGAATATACTGCAGTTTCATATACATGGGTTGTCATGTCTAATTCATCTTTGATATTTGGACTACTTCAGAGAACGGAATAACAGTGGAATACGTTTCATAACGAGTGTTTGGAATTTAATGAAAAGTCACGAATATGATAATATAAAACAGCGTTTATTAATGATAACTAGAATCTCCCTTCTATTTCCCGTCGTCCAGCATAGATAACTCAGTGACATTGAACATATTATGTTGGTGGGTGTATATCCCACCTTGCGTAACACCTGTGGCTAGGTTTCCCCATAGATATACTGTAAGTAAGACTAGATGCCGCATCGCCCATTCTTCAGTACAGCAGCTGTGCGTCTGTGCGGCCGTCATCTTGGGGCGGTCAAGCATGTAATGATTCAAACAATGAAAATGAATGTTGTTGTGGAGGAGTTGGTGATGGTCGTTATTCGTGTGGTAGTGGTGTTAGTGGTTATTGTTGTGGTGGTGGTGATGATGG
Organism: Coenobita brevimanus; assembly: GCF_032717465.1. Taxonomy (NCBI): domain Eukaryota; kingdom Metazoa; phylum Arthropoda; class Malacostraca; order Decapoda; family Coenobitidae; genus Coenobita; species Coenobita brevimanus. Next base: position 35,729,756 of record NC_136966.1, read on the forward strand.
TTTTTTTTTTTTTTTTTTTTTTTTTATGTGTCCGACTCTGGGCATAGGCTTCACAGCCTGCTATCAAGGCCCAGCAGTCCTCCTACATACCATACACCTCTACATGTCACCACTTCGGCGCTAACACCCACCGTCCATATTGAATACATGCTAGGGCTGTCTCATACAGGACTGGTGTATTGGTATTAGCGGGGGTATTTTTACGACATGTCGGCGGGTCTTCTGGTAGATCAGTAAAGCCTGATTTAAAGAAATTCAAATCCTTAAACTGTTCCCTGCCCCAGCCGGGATGTTGTGGTGATGTGATGGTGGTTTTTGTGGTGGTGGTGGTGATTGTGGTTTTGTTGTGGTGGTGGCTGTTATGGTGGTAGTGGTGGTGGTGGCTGTTGTTATGGTGATGATGGTGGTGGTTGTTGTGGTTGTTGTTGTTGTTGTGGTGGTGGTGATGGTGGTTGTTGTTGTTTGGTGGTGGTGGTTCTGGTTGCTGTTGTTGTTTTTGTGGTGGTGGTGGTGGTGGTGGTGGTGATTGTTGTTGTTGTGGTGGTGGTCGTCGGTGTAATGGTGGTCGTTGTTGTTGTTGTTGTTGTTGTTATTGTTCTGGTTGTTGTTGTTGTGGTGGTGGTGATGGTCGTTGTGGTGGTTGTTGTTTTGGTGGTGGTGGTGATGGTGGTGGTGGTTGTTATGGTGGTTGTCGTGGTGGTTGTTGTTGCTGTTGTTGTGGTGGTGGTGGTGTTGGTTGTTGTTATGGTGGTGGTGGTGGTTGTTGTTGTAAAAGTGGTGGTGATGATTGTTGTTGTGATGGTTAGTGGTGGTTGTTGTCGTTGTTATGGTGGTGGTGGTGGTTGTTCTTGTGGTTGTTGTTGTTGTTGTTGTTGTTGTGGTGGTGGTGGTGGTGGTGGTGGTGGTTGCTGTTGTTGTTGTTGTGGTGGTGGTGGTGGTGGTGGTGGTGGTGGTTGCTGTTGTTGTTACGGTGGTGGTGGTTGTTATGGTGGTGGTGGTTGTTGCTGTTGTTGTTGTTGTTATGGTGATGTTGTTGTTGTTGTTGTGGTGGTGGTGGTTGTGGTGGTGGTTGTTGTTGTCGTTGTGGTGGTGGTTGTTGTTGTCGTTGTGGTGGTGGTTGTTGTTGTCGTTGTGGTGGTGGTTGTTGTTATGGTGGTAGTGGTGGTTGTTGTTATGGTGGTGGTTGTTATTGTTGTGGTGGTGGTGTTGGTTGTTGTTATGGTGGTGGTGGTGGTGGTGGTGGTGGTTGTGGTGGTGGTGGTGGAGGTTGTTATGGCGGTGGTTGTTGTTGTTGTTGTTGTTGTGGTGGTGGTGGTGGTTGTTATGGTGATGGTTGTTGTTGTGGTGGTGGTGGATGTGGTGGCGGTGGATGTGGTGATGGTGGATGTGGTGATGGTGGTTGTGGTGGTGGTGTTGGTTGTTGTTGTTGTGGTGGTGGTGGTGGTGGTGGTTGTTTTTGTTGTTGTTGTTGTGGTGGTGGTGGTGGTGTTATGGTTGTTGTTGTTGTGGTGGTGGTGGTGTTATGGTTGTTGTTGTTGTTGTTGTGGTGGTTGTGGTTGTTGTTGTTGTGGTGGTGGTGGTGGTGGTGGTGGTTGTTATGGTTGTGGTGGTGGTGGTTGTTGTTACGGTGGTGGTGGCTGTTGTTGCTGTTGTTCTTGTGGTGGCGGTGGTGGTGGTTGTGGTGGTGGTGGTTGTTACTGTTGTGGTGGTGGTTGTTGTTATGGTTGTTCTTGTTGTTATGGTTGTTGTTATTGTTGTTGTGGTGGTGGTGGTTGTTATGGTGGTGGTGGTGGTTGTTATGGTGGTGGTGGTGGTTGTTGTTGTTATGGTTGTTGTTGTTGTTGTTGTTGCGGTGGTGGTGGTGGTGGTGCTTGTTGTTATGGTGGTGGTAGTGGTCGTTGTTGTTGTTGTTGTTGTGGTAGTGGTGGTGGTGTTGTGGTGGTGATGGTGGTGGTTGTTGTTGTGGTGGTCGTGGTGGTTATCGTTGTGGTGGTGGTGACTGTTGTGGCGGTGGTTGTTATGGTATTGGTGGTGGCTGTTGTGTTGACGGTTGTTGCAGTTGTGGTTGTTGTTGTGGTGGTGATGGTGGTTGTGGTGATGGTTGTGATGGTGGTGGTTGTGGTGATTGTTGTGGTGGTGGTTGTTGTGGTGGTGATTATTCTTGTGATGGTGGTGCTTTAGGGGGTAGTGGTTGTGGTGATGGTGGTGGTTGTTGTTGTGATGGTGAAGGTTGTTGTGGTGGTGGTTGTTATGGTGGTGGTTGTTATGGTGGTGGTTGTTATGGTGGTGGCTGTTGTGGTGGTAATGGTTGTGGTTCCTGGTTCATCCGAAAAGTGAACTCGGTGGACTGCAGGTTTAAATTTCCCTTCTGGAACCCACCATCCTCCTTTCAGGGGATAGGGAAGCAGCTGAGGGACGTTTGCATAATCAGAGACTTGAGCCGCTCATGCTATCGGTGTCACTATAGACATATTCCGACGCTTTCTGCACCCAAAAGCAGCACAGTGTTGCTGCATTGCTAGGTAAATGGTGGTCAACTTTGACCATCGTCAGGAACACGACATCGTCTGCCTCGACCGTTGCAAGATGGCGGCCTGACAGACGCATCTAAAGTAGTGTTATGCGGTATCTAGACTTATTTATGTCTATGGGTTTCCCTTACCCTTTTACCAAAACATGAACCACCTGTGGAATGCTTTTCCCGTTATTCTTATGCCTCTGCCAGACCAAACATGATATATATATATATATACAATATATCCTGCCATGTTCAGAAGTTAAACATATAGTAAAAACACAGCTTTCTGTCCTTTATTCCGATGTCATATGGCTAGTTGATACCCGGCAGAGGGGGTGTGGGAGGAAAGTGGGGAGGGAGCGGGGTTGCACCTCGTTGTTTGATTGGCTACACGATCTAGGCATTATTTCAGGTTGTCGATACATTTCATTATTTCCAGGTATGAAATCAGGTGTAATATCACATTTAGCACCTTTACTCTGAGTTGTAATGCTAGACTACACTGCCAACAACAACTACAACACACACATACTTCATTACCCCACCTCCACCCCCAAATAACTCAGCCCCATGACAGTCTGGTCTGACACAGTTGCCAGACTCGTGAAGCTATCCCTTCTGCTTCGACTTATCTCTTCGAATATTTGCGGGGTTCGGAACGAAGACACGACTTTTTCGGCTGACAGTACTACAGGCTGATAACATCAGGTTCCCAGTGTTCAGTAAATTTGTCCGCAAAAAACGGATATTGCCATCCAATTTGAGATATTGGTTTCAAGCAAACGGCAGTTATTCTCAAGAACTTACGTCCTCAGGCCGGTTTGGCGAGAAATATAAATCAATTTTTTTTTTTTTTGACCAGTTTTGACAACAATATTCAATAATGTGAGGGCAGCCAGAATGGGAAATCAGCTGCTCATGTGGTCACATAAAATTAAAGTTATAGGAAGTGAGGAGTGTGTGCAGCAGCACAAACTACTGATTTGTGATATGGTGCTTAAAGAACGAGTGATGAAAAAGAGGACTTATGTACCTAGGAGGAAAATGTGGAAGCTGAAAAACCAAGTAGTACGGGATGCCTTCTATAGTGAGTTGAGGAGAGTGGTGGCTGAACAGGGAGCTGTAGACAGAGGCGTTAATGAACAGTACAGAGCCCTCAAGAACAATCTCTTGAGAGTTACTGATGTAACATGCGGTTGGACAAGAGGACTAACTTGATGGTGGGATGAGGGTGTAGAAGCTGCAGTTAAGGAGAAAAGAAGGCTATTCCGGGAATGGAAGAAGGATGGTAGCAAAGAAGAATATTTGGCTGCCAAGCATAGGGCTAGAAGAGAGGTATACAGGGCAAAGTCTGAGTCACAGAGACTTTTACTTGATAACCTAAATCATGGGGAAAGGAAAAATATGATATTTAGGGTGGCAGGTCAGGTGAAGAGGGATAATCGGGATATTATTGGTGAGCAGTGTGTGAAGAATGATGAAGGAAGGGTAGTGGTGAACAGTGAGAATATTAAAGGTGCATGGAGAGAGCATTATAACCGGTTGTTGAATGAGGAGTTTGACTGGGACAGAGAAGGTTTGGAGCCAGCAGATCCAGTGTCTGGCCCTTGGCCTTTGATTGATGCTGCTACTATCAGTGAGGCAATAGGCAGGATGAAGGTGGGGAAGGCAGCAGGTGTGTCTAGGTTGACTGCCGAAATGTTGAAGGCCTCAGGCGATATAGGGGTGAAGTTAGTCACTGACCTGATAAATAGGATTATTTATGGATGTGTTGTCCCAGATGATTGGCTGAAAGATGTAATTGTAAATGTGTATAAAGGGAAGGGTGATGCCCTGGAAAGAGGAAATTATAGAGGTATAAAGCTTTTAGATCAGATAATGAAAGTAATGGAGAGAGTTTTAGAAGGTATGATTAGAGAAAGAGTGAATATTGATGAGATGCAGTTTGGGTTTATGCCAAGTAGGGGGACCATTGATGTCATATTCATTGTTCGACAGCTTCAGGAAAAATATATTGGTAGGAGAAGGGATTTTTATTGTTTTTGTTGATTAGGAAAAGGCCTTTGACAGAGTCCCTAGAGAGGTGGTGAAGTGGGCAATGAGAAAGCTTGGCTTGGAGGAGTGGCTGGTTAGGGTGGTTATAGCTATGTATGTGGGTGCTCACACCCAGGTAAGAGTGAAAGGAGATTTGAGTGATGGGTTTTCCGTGAATGTTGGTGTGCATCAGGGGTCAGTTTTGAGTCCCATGTTGTTGATTATGGTACTTGAAGCCCTTTCACGTGACTTTAGAAACGGACTCCCTTGGAGTTGTTGTATGCTGATGATTTGGTGTTGATTGCAGAGAACGAAAGGGAGGCGGAGGAAAGGTTTAGGATATGGAGAGATGGTATGGGGCACAAGGGCTTAAGGGTAAATGCAGATAAAACAAAAGTGACGATATCTAGGGTTGGTGGCGGTACTGTCAAAGACGAGGGAGAGTGGCCATGTGCAGTTTGCCACAAGGGCGTGGGAAGTAATTCCATCTTGTGCGGTGTTTGTGATAAATGGGTGCATAAGAGATGTGGTGGTATCAGAGGTAGACTGCGAGATAATTCTGATTTTATGTGTACGGAGTGTCGGGGAGAGCAGGTGGAGATTGTCAGACGTGAAAGAATTGAACTTGCTGGTGAATCTCTTGAGTGTGTGGAAGAGTTTTGTTATTTGGGAGACATGTGTGCTGGAAGTGGGGCTGTGGCTAGGGTGAGAAGTGGTTGGAAGAAGTTAAGGGAGCTCTTGCCTCTCCTGACACTGAGAGGACTCTCCCTACGTGCTAAGGGGTCTTTGTATGCAGCATGTGTTAGGAGTGTAATGCTGTATGGTAATGAGACCTGGGCAGTGAAGGAGGAGGATATTCGCCGGCTCAGAAGTACAGAAATGACAATGATTAGGTGGATGTGTAGTGCGTCAGTGCGTCCAAGGTCTTGGGGGGCTGGGTTCATGATGGAAGAGTTGAGAGGTAGGATGGGACTGGAGTGTATTGGTGTTGTGATGAGAAGAGGTAGATTGAGATGGTTGGGACATGTGGAGAGGATAGGGGATGAAAATTGGGTGAGGAAGGTGAGAAGTGTTAATACTGGGGGTGGGGTTACGAGGGGTAGACCGAGAAAGACATGGGACTAGGTCATTAAGTGTGACCTCAGGGTTAAGGCACTGAACAGGGAGGCTGCAATGGATCGTGCAGCCTGGAGAGCCGCCATTAGGTGACCAAGGCCGACGCATGAAAGCATGTTGGAGCCTTTAAAAACGAAAACGAAAACGAACGAAAACGATCATGTCATTAAGCTGATGACCACTGAACAGTTTAATTTCACCACAGGAAGCTGCATTTCCTTTAGGAAACAGACACGCTGGCGTGTTACAACATGGAGAAATCAATATCGTAATTATCAATCAAAATACCTCAGGAGCAACACTGAATAATCCTGCCTAATCTTGATAAAGATTCAGTTTCGTACTGAGTTTCGGTGATTGCGGAAACGGTATTAGCCCAGTAGTCAAGACTGATTATTAAGATTAGTGATATATCTTGACTTTCAAGGTCGCAAAAATCCGCCTCTTATCTGCTCCAAGTCCCACAGTACTTCACATCTCCATTCAGTTGTTGTTGGCGCTGTTGTTGTTGAGGGATCCCGGTCTTTATATCCGGGCAACCCATCAACCACCGACCAGCACTTTCCCTTGCCGGGGTGTCCCGCGCAGTAAACCAATATTCCCAAACAACAGACAACGACTCGCAAAAACGGTGCGTTGGGAAGAGTATGGAACTTTGATTCCTAAATGGAAGCCGCACTTGCGTCTCTCCATCAAGATAACAGGGGTATCATAGTAGGATCCACATCACCACGTAATATGGTTAGATAATGACCACCCAGCATTATAAAAAGTTTCCTGGGTCAAAGGAAATCATTAAACTTGTCACTCAGTGTAACGAGACCTGAGGTGGATAGAAGGGTAATAAAAGTTACAGGAAAGTTTGGAGAAATTAAAACTAATGGTAAAGGTTGAGTGAGGAAGAAGGCAGCTCCACATTGAGTGAATGATGGTCGCCACCACTTACCACCTCCTAAATTCATTAAACTCACAAGACTTTCACACCTTTCTGCATACAAAACTCTCTGTCGTTCTTTCTCCGTATAAATGTTGAGTTCTAGTGAACAGAATATTGTTTCTTTTATCAGTCAAAATTCCGGTGCTTCACCATGTGAAAGATGGTTCTGGAACAAATTTTTAAATCTCATGCCTATTCGTACTTTTTGCGAAGACTGCTTTTGAAAGTTTATTCTTTTTGTATAAAACGAGGCACCAAAAGATTAATTTAATAAAACATAACGAATAAATAATACAAAGTATATTCTCAATTACTCAGATTCCATGGAGAGGACGTAGAGTGCAAAGACCGGGAAAAACAACAGCAAAGGGAGACGGAGGCGTGGTTGAGGCAGCAAATCCAGGAAAAACAGCAACAGTTTCAACAGGAGAGACACAGACAGAGGTGAGGGCAGGCAGAATGCTGGAAAATGGACGCGGACGCAGACTAAAGAAGTAGAAATGAGAGGCACGCACAAGAAATGCTAAGCAAACGGAAGACGAGAAAATGAAGGGCAAGAAAAATGAAGAGACAGAAATGAGATGAGATGCATTTATTACTGTAGGATCAGCAAGCATGAGTGACCTTTTAAAAAAAGACAGAGATAAACAGCAGGGAAAGGTGGAAGTAGACAGAGGTTAAAGGTGCAATAAAAAGTGAGGAATAAACAGATTTGAGAGTAAGCAGAGGTTATGGGTGTAAAAAGTAGTAGGATACAAAGTGGAGTGAGGAGTACTGGTAAGTAGTTCCAATAAGCAGGTATATAAAGAGGAAGAAATCACATGCTAACTATGGAACAAACAAATAACTAAGATCTTCGAAATAAGAACAGCGTACCAGTCATGAACGAGTGTTGAAATAACTGAGGTTAAAGTTGTGTTCTTAACCCCTTCAGTACGATGATATCTTTGATGTAAGCTTGCTACATCCATATGATTTTATGAAGCTTAGGCGAGACATCTGGTAATCATAGGGTAAGTGGAAGCTATAAGTGACTTCCCTAGTTCAAATTTTCACTTCCTATGTCTATATGATTTTATTCAGCTTGAGAGAGACATATCGTATCCAGTGAGTATTGATGGCGCTATCTAACCTTTTTAATTCAATACGTTTCTCCCAGACTGAATAACATTATCTGGTGTGCCAACGCAAACGCAAGGATATACATCAGTTCTGTGAAAGGGTTCATTTATCGTGTATCTAAGTAACTGATCATATTCTTTGGCACGGTTTTTTGTTTTCTATTTTATATGAACTACAGAATGTTAGGAAATATATTATTAATAAATATTTTCTATTCCATCTGGCCAGCCTCTTGAAACATAACACCCTTTTGATTTCGAGCTCCTGATAGAAGAAGAGGCAGAGACAGAAGCAGGTACTAAAGGAGTAGGCAAGGATTAGGGATGCGACGGGAGCATAAGGAAGCAAAGTCGTAGGAGTGAGGGAAATAGTATGTTTGAAATTTAGACTTCTCTTGTTCAGTACAGAGAGATTTTTATTCTTACTACAGTTACACGAATTTCTTCAGATAGTAGGAGGTCTCTCATGCTGAAAAGGTCGATGTTGCCTATTTTAACGCTTGCAGTTCTAAAAGTCTTTTCCCAAAAGCACGGCAATGGATAGGGAACAAGCAGGTAAGTAGATACAAGAGACAGACATAAGGAACAAGACTTAGAAACTAGATGTACAATAGCACATAAAATTGACAGGTAGCGATGGTGTTGTACAGACATATATATATATATATATATATATATATATATATATATATATATATATATATATATATATATATATATATATATATATATATATATTCAGATATGTTCTTTATAGATAGATAGAGAGACAGATAAATACTAGAGGCCTTCGTCCTCTCTTTGGCTTTAGCCGAACCCTAAAAATGGCAGAAATTAACAGCCAGATGGATATAAAAAAAAGAACACTACTTATCTCATTGACGTTTTGCGTGGCGTCGCCGTGCTACCTTCCAGAGATCGTGGGTTCGTGGGTTAACACTATTAGGAGCGCCTGAAATTTCCTGCCGTCTGCCATTAAGGGACTTTTTTTTTTTTTTTACCAGCTAGAAAGCAGGGTCGAATGCTTTCCATTTTTTTTTTTTTTTTTTTTTTTTCATGGGTGAGGAGGGGAAAAACACACTCCAAAGGGTCCTTACCAGCTGCTGCTCTTGGAGGCAGTTGAAATCTCTAACCATTCATGTGTGATACTCTCTACTCAGTTTCCATTTAAGACAGACGGGTATGATGCAAACTTAGGATTATGCACACACACACACACACACACACACACACACACACACACATATATATATATATATATATATATATATATATATATATATATATATATATATACAGTATAGGAGCCTCTGTGGTACAGTGGTAGTGTGCGTTTCGCACGCTTGTGAGCGCGCGGGTTCGCCTCCCGCCTGAGTTGTAAAAACTTTGGGATGCGTTCACCTAGCCACTTGCTACTTTGGCGGACACAAAGGGTGCTGTGGTTGAACCAGTGTCGCATACTAGTATGCTTGCACCCAATCGGCGTAAGGCGGGCCGATTACACTTGGTTCACAGACTACACGCACGTCCAAAGCCACTACAACACTACAATTACACTCATAAGCACTTCTCACCCTACATACAGTCTCTACCAGACAGGCTAAGCCACTGGGTAGAGATACATTGGCTGTATCGTCCCTGCTTCGGTAGGGATAGGTCGGTCCTGCAGTGAACCTCACCGGCTGATGATGATGAAATATATATATATATATAAAATTTTCTCTCTATATAATTTTATAATATAAATAAATAGATAAGTACATATCTAAATATATAAATGTACAAAAATAAATGCAAAGATATTGATAGATTGGTAGATAAATATAATATATATTTATATTTTTATTTTTATATACATATATATAATTACGTATTTATTTATTAGTTTATAATATTATTGATAGATAGATAGATAGATCTATAGATAGATAGATAGATAGACAGACAGATAGATAGGTGGACAGATAGATGGATATATTTATATTTATTGATATTTATTTATTTTAATATGTATTTACTTAATTGTTTATACTATATATATATATATATATATATATATATATATATATATATATATATATATATATATATACACACACACGTATCGCGCGCACGCTCTCATGTGTGTAGGAGTGTTGTGTGTGTGTGTACCCAGATTCTATGTACTTTCCTTTGTACTCCTTTGTACTGGACCAGGGAAGAGGAGGAGGCAACATCAGAGATGAGAGAGAGGGCAAGAAGAGTGGAAGAGACGAGGATGAACCTAAGACATGCTGAGATGCAGGCCACCCAACAGTTCAACATGTATCTGGTTTGTCACTTCAATGGAATATTGCTCGTGAAAAAAAAAAAAAAAAAAAAAAAAACATTTACCCTGTCATAATGTGTGTGTGATTATCAACTTACCGAAAAATAATTTCGATTTATGTAACATTAAGCCTCGAAACTTATTCCCTTTCCTATCTTTCACTCCTTAACCATTTTCTCTTTCCAATGTTCCCTCCTTCTTTCTGACTTAATGGCAAGTCCCAAAATTCTTTTGGCGTTTTGCTATTATCGCCCAAAACCTGCTAGATAACTGTGATCCAGTTATTAACCCCTTCAGTTTAGACTCATCTGGTCATTGCCCACACTATAATACTGCATTTGTATTTATATGAGCTTTCCCTTAACTCTTTTTTCCACATCCTTTAGTCCGTCCCGCAGTGCAACTAGGAGAGAGGCGGCCTGCAGTCCTGATGGACCCAGGTTCGAATCCCGGCTGGGGCAGGGAACAGTTTAAGGATCTGAATTTCATAAAATGCAGACTTTCCTGATCTACCAGATGACCCGCCGACATGTCGTAAAAATACCCCCGCTAATACCAATACACCAGTCCTGTATGAGACAGCCCTAGCATGTATTCACTATGGACAGTGGGTGTTAGCGCCGAAGTGGTGACATGTGGAGTTGTAGGAGGACTACTGGGCCTTGGGATGGGCTACTGCCCCCGAGATATAGGCCCTGAAGCCTTTGCCCAGAGTCGGACATAAAAATATATATATATATATATATATATATAGGTCGTGTCTAAGGGATGGTTTAGACAGTGATTGCTTTGATAACTGTTCTGCAGTTAACAGGTATTAATCTAAGCCTTCTCCCCCAAAGCTTATGGGTGCCTAGCCAGCGGTTCACGGACCGAGCACGGCCAGTCAGCAAATTCTATCGAGTCCTTCCAATAAATCAAGTTCCATAAATCTATAGCCCATCTGTATTAGTTATATTATCATAAATGTCCAAAACTGTTGTCAGTAATATCTAATGATTTGCATCTCACTTTTTTTTTTTTTTATGTTCAATTAAATAAGGACCAAGAACGGAAAACAATCCAACAATGTAACAGATCGTGAGATATTTACTCTTGTACAAGTTCCATTGCGTCTGTCACTTGTACATAGACGCATAATAGGAATAATGTAGCACGCTAAATTTTGTGAATGCAAAGTTCGGCCCTTCAGCAGAAAAGGCTAGCCTCCGTTTTCTTAACAAGGAGAGGGTATATCAGAATGTAATCGCATGTCGAGTACTTACAGCTGTAGCTCGTTTTATTATTGTAACTCCAAGCCAAGTGGTGAAAGTGTAACTCAATGTATTATTGCAGCTTCATGCCGAGTAGTGAAAGTTGCAGCTTGTCTTATTACTGAGGTCTCATGTCGAGTAGTGAACATATGATTCATTTTATAATTGCAGCTTCGTGTAGAGCATGACCGTATAGTTCATATAAATGTTGTAGCTCCATTCCGAATACTGAACGTGTAATTCATTTTATTATTGCAGCTCCATGTCAAGTAGTGAATGTGTAGTTCATTTTGTAACATGCAGCTCCATGACAGGTAATGAACGGGTGGTTCATTTTTTTATTGCAGCTCCTTGCCGAATACTGAATGTCTAGCTCTATTTATTATTGCAGTTTTCTGCAGGGTAGGGGAAGATCATTTTATTATTGCTGTCCCTTGCCGAGTTGTGAACGTCTAACTTATTGTTTTTTTTTAAATGAAACGCCTTACTGAGTAATGAACGTCCGAACTGTTTTATGTAGCCTTTTTTAATGATAGGTATCATGTTTCCTACTTCTGAATCTTGCCTGCACTATATAGGAGAGTGAGAATAGAGTAGTGATGACGATGATCATGATGATGATGATGTTCATGATGATCATGATAATGTTCACAGGAGCAGTGATATCATTAACTGCCGTACTATGAGTGGTCTCTCGTTAACTCAGTAAAATCGTCTAGTGGCAGATACTCCAGAGGAAAGAAAACTAATCCTGCTGGAGGAGTTAATGTAGACTCTTTACTGGTTCAGGGTTATTTTTAAGCTGAGCAAAATAGGTGGGAAGCAGCAACTAGAATATTAATTTAAGGCCTTACCATTCTGAAAAGGTTAGAAGCTCAGTGATTAAATATACAGTAATATGGAAATACAGGTAACATTCCAAAATTTTTCTGTGGTAAACCGTAAATATATATATATATATATATATATATATATATATATATATCTATATATATATATATATATATATATATATATATATATATATATATATACTGTAAATCTATCTATATATCTATATCTATCTATCTATATAGATAGATAGATAGATAGATATATTAGTGGCCTTTCCTCTAACTTTCGCTCTGTTGAGCACCACCTCTCCTCCTTCTTTTCCTAACTGAGACTCAGCTGTCTGAGGCAACTGACAGCAAACCCTTTTCTTTATCCTCCTATTTTCTCTGTACTCATTTCAGTGCCGAAGGTGGCTGTTGTGTATATATACGCAACGACTTATCTTTCTCTCGTGTTCCTGAACTCGATTCTTCTGAATTTTCTACACTCTGGCTTTGGCTTTCCTGTCATTCTCTGACTAAATATATCTGCGCTGTTTGCCTATCCCCTAATTCTACTAACTATCAAAAATTCTTCGACTATCTTACTTCTGCGATGGAATACATTCTATCCATTTCTCCTTTCTCTGAAATCTCCATTTTAGGAGATTTCAATGTTCACCACCATCTTTGGCTCTCCTCTCCTTTCACTGATCCACCTGGTGAACAAGCCTACATCTTTTCTATCCTTAATGACCTCGAGCAGCTTGTACAGTACCCTACCCGTATCCCTGACCGCCATTGAGCTCCAGCATACTTGACCTCTTCCTTACAACTAATCCTTCTGCTTACACTGTTAATCTTTTCTCTCCGTTAGGCCCCTCCGATCACAGCCTTAACCTGTCCTATCGCTCTGGTACGGCCTGTGGACTCTGCAAAGAAACGTCGTCTGTTACACTTTGGGAGGCCCTCAGGCAGTACTTCTCTGATTTTCCCTAGAATGATTATTGTTTCCATGGCCGGGAGCCATCTGAGTGTGCCTTGTGCATTACAGAGGTTATTCTCTCAGGCATGGAAGCATACATTCCTTTCTCATATCCTTTGACTAATGCAAGAAAGCTTTTGCTTAATCATGCTTGTTCTAATGCTGTCCTTTGACTAATGCAAGAAAGCTTTTGTTTAATCATGCTTGTTCTAATGCCTGTAAAAGATACCAGAGCCAACCCACCCCTGAATCACATCTTTTTTTATGTTTCTGTCCGGAATTGTGCTAAGTCTGTGTGACCATTCCCAACCCTCTAACGTTCGTCCAATTGCTTTAACATCCTGTATCTCAAAAGTTTTCGAGTCAATCCTTAAGAGAAAAATTTTAAAGCATCTTTCCTGTCACAACATTCTTTCTGATCGCCAGTATGAGTTCCGTCAGGTACGCTCCACTGGCGATCTTCTCACCTACCTTTCAGACTCCTGGCCATCCTCCTTTCGGGACTTTGGCAAAAGCTTTGCCATTGCTCTTGACATCTTACAGGCTTTAGATCGAGTCTAGCATAAATCTTTTATTTCCAAACTGCCCTCTTATGGCTTCTATCCTTCTATCTGTGCCTTCATCTATAGCTTCCTTTCTGGTCGTTCTATAGCCGATGTCGTAGACGGGCATTGTTCTTCTCCTAGATTTATCAACATTAGTGTTCCTCAGGGCTCTGTCCTATTACCAACTCTCTTCCATTTATTTATCAGTGACCTTCTAAGCTGTACATCTAACCCTATCCACTCGTACGCTGATGACTCCACCCTTCACCTTTCCATTCGGTTCCCACAACGTCCATCTCAGCTGTTACTTCAACAAACAAGGGATGAGGCTATGGCACACCTAATGTCTGACTTTGCACATATCTCTGACTGGGATAAAAATAATCTAGTTGTCTTTAATGCATCAAAGACTCAGTTCTTACACCTATCAACCCAACAAAATCTTCCATAGGTGTACCCACTAATGTTTAATAATATTCAGCTTAATCCTGCATCATCCTTCAACGTGCTTGGGGTTTCATTCACTTGGGACTTATCTTGGAAAGATCATATTACATCTCTTGTAAAATCTGCTTCCAAGAGATTACGTGTGCTAAGCCGACTCCGTTCGTTCTTTACCCTTGCACAATTGTTGACTCTATACACGGGTTTCATCCGCCCCTGTGTGGAGTACAACTCTCAAGTGTGGGGAGGCTCCTCACATACAGGTCTTCTCAATAGGGTGGACTCAAAGGCATTTTGTCTCATTAACTCTCCTTCTCTTACTGGCTCCCTTAAAGCTCTGTCTCTTCACCGCACTGTTGCCTCTTTATCTGTTTTCTATCGCTGCATCAATGGTCACTGCTCCTCAATGGTCATTTGCATTCCTCCACCCCTACGGCGGGCACATAGTACTCGTCTAGGAGCAAACTTTCATCCCTTTTCTGTCCAACTCTCTAATGCAAGAGTTAACCTTTACTCCCAGTCCTTCATTTATGCAACAGGTCAGCTCTGGAACTGTCTCTGTCTTTCAAACGCAGTGTGTCCAGGCATCTCGAAATGATCAGATCTTGAATTTGGCTTTCTCTACTTTGCGGGCTCATGTCCTTTGGTTCCTTCTTCCTAGCATAATATATATATATATATATATATATATATATATATAATGCAGCAAAGAAGAGAATCCTATAGATAAACGGTACACTAAATGGGGGCCATGAGGAAATCTTAAGACTTTGAAGTCTCTGGCGATAAAATTTTATAATTTTCTGGAGGCGGTAGTTGTGAGGAACTTCTCTTTTGTGTCAACCAAGCCGTGCAGATCATACCTAGAGGACGTGCAAGGTCATATATTCATACATAAAAAAGTTTCAGTTATCATAAACACTTTCGTAAGAACTTGATGAAGTTTGATGTAGGAATGGGATACTGTCCTGCTATCAGCAAACTGGCTCTGTTTTTCATTCAGTGTTGTCCACCGTTCTCTGTTGTACATTTTTTAGGTCTGGTAAAGGGCATAATCTATCATTTTGTGGACAAAAAATCGATCACTAACCCCTCAGTGGCCGTGGGTTTAGGAATTTGCGCACACCTCATTTTTTGACTTCTAAAATCGAAGTCTTTTTTTTTTTTTTTTTTTCAGACTTCAAGAGAATCGTCTGGCACACCTGGCAATGTGGTTTATAGTTTACTAAACTCATCCTGTGATCCATTATGATTCGCGGAAGAATTAATAAAATTACGGCACATGTGCCAGTAACATGTAAACACGGGGGCAGAAACATGCCAGAGAAGTGACCGCCTGAGTGCCTGGGATGGTAAAGTAGGGTCGTGTAAACTTGCCAGTGACCTTCGTTCCCTTCCCATAATTGTTTGCAATTTTTTATGGCTTGCGTTAATTTTACACCACAGGCACCGGTATGGTAAAGTGTCGTTTGTCACTGGGTAAGGGGGTACTAAGACCAACTGGGATACCTTCATCCTGAGATACGCTCGGCACTGGGCAATACACATGCAAAGATATTTTTTTACGGCATGTCAAAAAATTATATATCTTCCAAATATTTTCCGAGCGCAACTGCAGACCAGCTTTTGTGTACGAATGTTCTTCCCCAATGTGCATCTATACTTAATAAATAAAGGGGGGGGGAAAGAAGTTATACCTCCACGTAGACCAGATTTTAGGCTGGGTGGGATCCCCAGGGGCCACCCTGTACATCGTCCTTATGCTACTTACTCCTCATTCGAACTGAACGGATTTAGAATTTGGCTCTCTGTTGTATTTTTTGTTTTTTCCTAGGAAGGATCGGTTTGTGGGCTCCTGGCCTTTGGTTCCTTCTTCTTTGAAAAAAAAAAAAAATCGCTCAGGAGCAGAGAAGCGCGTCTGGGCTGTGAGTGCATGTGTTGGTTGCTGCCAATGAGTACGTAGCCGCGCAGCAAGTCCTGCTTACTGATTGGCTGGCCGTAAGTGGCGGTGTGTTTGAATGTTGTTTTTGCCTCGCCATTCGTCAGTTCCTACCTTTGTGCAGTGTTCGTAGCTACGAACACTGCACAAAGGAAAAGAAAATTCTTGCTGTTTTACAGCCATCTTTTGCAACGTTTAGGGAGTTTAGTGTGTGATTACTGAGGTAAAAATGTCCCCGTCGTGCGGGTGATAGTGACGTAAGTGTTCCTGGGTACTCAGGAATTGGTGAAAACAGTGGTTTACTGGCGAAGTCATTCTATAGCAATAATGGTAAACGACTTTTTTTTTGGGGGGGGGGTCATAGCACATTCATATTGTTTAATGGTACTTTGTCCTAATCAATGTTGTTTTTTTGCTTAAGCAGTCGTGTTTTGCCAGACAATGGGTTGACAGTTCAGCAATATATATATATATATATATATATATATATATATATAATAAGAATCATGATCTACACTCGAAAAACCTTTCCTAGAGAAAAAGTGAACGTCAAAATTGAAAAGGTTAAGGTTGCCAGCATACTGCAGAACTTTGAACCCGTTTTCTTGCATTTTCTGATTTGGCGTGAGAACAACTTGCATCGCGCAACCTCTCAGTTTATGAATGGGTTTGCCTAACTGACAACACATTCATAGTGTTTTTCATTATTTAATCCTTGTTTTAAAACAATGTCAGAAATTAAATACTTGCTTCCTCCCTGAAGTAGATTATGTGCTTAAGCATTAGATTAAAAAAAAAAAAAAATCTTAACAGCAAAAATCCCATTTCGACCGTACCATTTTCAACCCCATCTTTGACATATCTCTATATTTTTAGACCAGGATGGGTGGGGAGAAAACGAAAATGTTGGAGAACCATTGCTTTAGATGATGCACCGTGTAATAATCTTTTGAATTTCAGTTTTTCCTGATCATTCTGCCTTCTGACCACAGTCCTAACAATTTTGCTTCTTCTCCTTTCCCACTCAAACGGCATTGTTGTTTATCCTAAATAAACATAACAAAAAATTGGGACGCAGTGGTACGCATATGCATTAGTCGAAGCCACTGCACTGCAGCGACTATGACAAAATTTCATGTGATTTACTAAATCTGTTATGAAATACTGAATCTGAAATATTTTATAATCACGAACGTAACAATGGTAGTCATTACCATCACGTAATTTTTTGCATTTTCCTCTCACTCTCGAGGAGGAACCTCGCCCTCTGCTGTGAAGACTGCAGGACCAGATTTTCAGTCTTTGTTTATACGTCCATATCACTGGCAACACACACACACACATCTTTCATTCCCCACAGAGCCGAGAAAAAGTACGCAGAAACGAGGCTGAGCGAGAGAAAACGAAGGAAGAAGAGAAACAAGAGGTGAGCAACGCAGTATGGGGAGCACTGTTGACTGAAGATCCTGCGGTGTCTAGGAGTGCTCTGGGTCCACATCGCATCATTCCACACAGGTCAGGTTTCACTAGGTCTATTAGGCTACTCGTAAGTTAAGCTGTACAGTAATTATTCATTAAAGTAAGTTTCTTCAATCGTACATAGCATTAAAATTACTATTAGCATTCATTAAGTATGCAGAATGGTTTTACTTAATTCACATAGTGGTAGCGGGGACGTCCACCATCCACGCACTCGATGTAGTACTGTTCTCGGGTGACTGAACTTTCCTCATTTTCTTCTTTCCTTCCTCTTGTCTACCTTTTCTTCATTCTTTCCTCTTCCTTCTGTCTATGGGTGGCTCCACACTGATAAGCCAAATGGTTTCCTGGACACCAGGAAACCATTTACTACGCTGGGTGATAACCATATGACCATTTTATGGTACCTCGTGGTTTAGTGGGTAATTAAAGCGCTCCAATCGGATTGAGCCGGTGTAGGTTTATATCCATGGGATGGTTGGGGTTTATTGCTCACGTAATGCCACTCAGTGATGAGTGAGGCTGGTCATTCTCATCTTCAATGTCAGGATCAACTTGCCTAGCCCCGGGCTCCTACGCTTCTCATGGGGCAGCACTGGTTTTGACGAATGAATGAATGAACAAATAGATGCGAGAAAGTGGGAAAATCCACAACCCTTTCAGCTCCAGGACTTTTTTTTCTTTTTAGTTTGTTCCTACCGTCAAACGATTTTATTTAGAATAAGAAAGACCTCACACGCGAAGTAATGAATACAGTATCAGAAATAATCTACTCTAATTCTTTCATCCTAACTTTGCCCAGTTTTTCGTCTTTTAGAAAATTATTTCACATAGCTCAAAGGGAGAAACAGGCAATGCCTCAGCTCAATAACTTTTCCACAAACCTCCTCGTGTCTGGGATCATATCTAGTGTTAATCTACTGTTACACTTCAGTATTCAAGATGGAGAAACGATTGTAATAGACTAATACAAAGAGTATTATACTTCAGTAGCGGAATGCCATTATTTTTCATTCTTCCTACAGCCGACACTAGATGATTTTATTAAGGATTAAAGAGAATTTTAACAGTTAAAGGGTTAATAGTCACATGTTCAGATCCGCCGATCATTCCATCAGTCAGTTCCTGTCCTCCCAGCAATTGCATTGGAGTTCCTAAATGTTCAGCGCCAATTGAAGGCTGGGGCTTAACAAAAATTGGTTATCTGCCTTAATGACTTATGAAGTCCATCTGTCTATTTATAGCCAGACACCTTAATCCATTAAGGGTTGGCGGAAAACAAATCGCTTTCACGTCACTCTGTCTTCTGCCATTTGGCTGCCCTCCCTCAAGTCACACACCCTTCTCTCATATATCTCAGCATTCCATCCATACATCGCATCCTTGGTCTTACTTATTTTCATAATCAGTCTCACATGCTCCATTCTTCCCCACGTGGTTACACCATCTTAAATGATTTCCCTTAATACTTTCAGTTACAGCCGCATCAGTACCACAGCACTCCTTTACTTCCGCGATTTTGTCTCTCTCCATTTAACTCTACATGCTCCCCTCAGATAACTCATTTCCATTGAACTCTCTCTTGACTTGTGATCCTTCAAGGTCCAAGCCTTCGCTGCAGTACGTTAGAGTGGGGATCACATTACTGTCATGCACCGACTGAAGAAGTCCGTAACCATAAATTTAGACAGTATTTTGTTAAAATAATACTTTTCCAAGCATTTCCACTGTGTTAGCAGTCAGCTACAACATAATTAGACCAACAGTAACATGCACGTATTTAAGGCAGATTTATATTGAGATACAACTGAGCAACTTTCATCAGGATCATACTGCAGCTGAATTAGTACAATGATGCAGTGATTTAAGAATGAGGTACATTAACCTTCTCGTGGATGCATCCTGCCCAGTATTTTATTCCATTTTGCCCCAGACGATTTTGTTCAAACGAAAGTTAGTCATAAAAGCATCATCGTTAGAACGCTTATCCTTGGCCCCCTAACGGTTGGAATAATTCCACTTTGTTTTAGTAGGTGGTGGCAACCTTCATACATTCACTTGATGTAGTGCCGCCTGCTTCTCTCTTCACGTTTATCATCTTTTTCTGTCTGCCCTCCTCTCTTCCTGTTTCTCCCATATCTTCTGTCATGTTTTATGACTCTTCTGTCCTTTTCAGGTGGCTTTACGTTGAATGACAAGCCTAATGGTTTCCTGTAAGCCAGGAAACCATTTACAACGCTGGGTGATAACCACATAATCAACCCATACGTGTTAGCTTCGTCATAACAGGTTGGTTGGTGGAGGGTTAGTGCCCCTCCCCGTAAAACGATTAACACAAACGGCCACCCCTTAGGGGATTATGGCGTCTGGCTATAGATAGATAAATTTATTTCAGCTGACACTAGACGATTTCATTCAGCTATTAGTGAGTCGCAAGAGCTGGAGAGTTTAGTCTCTAAATGCGCTGAGTCAGGATATACTTTCAGAAGTTTCAGTTAAGATAGAATCAAAATAGAATTTCAACTGAATTTGAATAAAGTTACAATGACACAGGTCAAGTTACATATGCGTTATAATCCGACTACTATGACTGAACTTCCAGTTTAATTTGGTTAGATCTGAATATTATATGGTTTAGGATGGTCATTTCTAATTAGGAATAATATATTAGATTTTGAAGCTTAAGTTGTTACATTAATCTAATCATTCCGATGACATATTTCTTTTTCTTGCTTCCTCCAGATGATTTTATTAAGTATGTGAGAACCATATCGACTTGTAAGAATAAGATGTAACCTTCTTTGATCGATCTCCACCAAAACTGAAATGCTTGTTTGCAGCCCCCGAAACAGTTTATGTTCCAAATTTGATTCAAATCAGCTCAAGCATTCATAAGTTAACACTGCAACGTGAACGTTGACCTCGTTCTGTGACCTTTACCCTTGACTAATGTGTATCATAATCGAATAATTTCTCCCCAAATCCACACTCGGTCTGTATGCAAATTTTTACCCAACTAGGACAGACATTCATGAGATCCATCCATCATCCAATCCTAGGTCGCCCCATGAGAAGCGTAGGATCCCGGGGCTAGGCATGTTGGTCCTGACATTTAAAATGAGTGACCAGCCTCACTCATCCCTGAGTGGCATTATGTGAGCAATAAACCCCAACCATCCCTAGGATATAAAATCTTCATCGGCTCAATCCGATTGGAGCGCCATAATTACCCACTAAACCACCAGGCGCCAAAATTTGGTTATATGGTTACTACTCAGCGCAAAAATGGTTTCCTGGTGTACAGGAAACCATTTGGCTTGTCACTCCGTGTAAAGTCACCCACAGGCAGAAGAGATACTTCTTAAAAAATATATAATTACTGTAGGCGGTGACTTAGTCCGTAGAGAGGTGGCCTGCAGTCCTACCGGACCCAGGTTCAAATCCCCGCTGGTGCAGGCAACAGTTTAAG
This sequence comes from Coenobita brevimanus, assembly GCF_032717465.1. Classification (NCBI taxonomy): domain Eukaryota; kingdom Metazoa; phylum Arthropoda; class Malacostraca; order Decapoda; family Coenobitidae; genus Coenobita; species Coenobita brevimanus. The sequence continues at coordinate 35,750,716 of NC_136966.1, forward strand.
GTTGAATTTCATTAAATCTGACTTTACTGATCTACCAGAAGACCCGCCAACGTGTTAAAATACCCCCGCTAATACCAATACACCAGTCCTATATGAGACAGCCCTAGCATGTATTCAATATGGACGGTGGCTGTTAGCGCCAAAGTAGTGACATGTATGGTATGTAAGAGGACTACTAGGCCTTGGGAGCAAGCTGTGAAAGCCTATGCCCAGTGACGGACACATAAAAAAAAAAAATACGTAGATATAAACCGACTCGATCATTGCAACTGTCTTCGGTGTCGGTAATTACGCTGTAGTACTGAATCAAGAGATTAACATAGATTTATATTAAAGTCAAAACGGAGTGGCATTCTGAAACTTATTCATGAGAAATGGAAGACGTGTGTTGGTCAAGTCATCTGAGAAACCAGTTGTTGTGAAGAGTGGGTAGCCTATCATGTTCCTTGCCAGCATGGATTCGATACACATAGTAATGTACGATGCAGCTGGATATTTTACGACCATTCCGTGCCATCACAAGGGCCTTCGACAGTCGCCTAAATATAAATCATATATACAATAATGCTTGTGTGTGTATGTGTGTGTGTGTGTGTGTGTGTGTGTGTGTGTGTGTGTGTGTGTGTGTGTGTGTGTGTGTGTGATAGCTGAAACTAGAAAAAGGACTTCAGTGAAATTTGGCAGGATGGTTACAACTTGGTCACAGATGGGTCCAACTGGAATTTACTATAGGGGAGTTTTAACCCCAATTCCCATTGCTTGCACGAGTAAACTATCTGGCTGTGAAGCACTTCGTCCTGGGTCAATGCACAAGTCGCTGGTTTCAAGCAATGTGAAGCTCGATCCAGAAACGGTTTTCATTTAAATATTCGAGCAATTGCCGAGCGACCCGGTACGGCCACGACAGCTTGTTTCTCTCTCCCTCTCTCTCTCTCTCTCTCTCTCTCTCTCTCTCTCTCCTCCCACTGATACCTGGGACAGATGTGGGCAAACCAAGCCTCTTCCGACAAGATGGCATCAGTCTATCCAACAAAGGAAGAACGTAAATTAGTTAGATTCTTGAACGCAGCAGTGTACAAAATTCATGAGGACACTTCAGATGCCCTTGAAATTTCCGATCCCCAAGGTGACCCTGAGGTTTCCCCTAAGCCTATAATCATTCATAATCACAGAACCCCTGGATACCCAGTCCCCCTCCCTCTCTTTTCTCCCTTCATCGTCTACACCTGTCTCGGGAAACTACTCGTAAATTTCTTCTCCCCTTCCCAGGGGACCCTTCTTAGGGAAATGTTGCTGAATCTAGATTAGCCGCACAGCAAAAGTCAACTGCAGAAAATAATTCAAAGTCATAGCATTCAAATGCTCATAGCCTTAGAAATAAATTTAATGAACTCAAGTGCCTTAGTGTGATGAGTAAGGATGGAACTTTTGAGGATGAAGTGCTTGAATGGGTACAGCAGGGAAGGAAGGTTGTTGGTTCACTGAAAGCAGTGATGAGAAATAGGGAGGTGAGTATGGAAATTAAGAAGTCACTGCATGATAGTATTGTGATCCCTACCCTGCCGTATGGAAGTGAGGCGTGGACCTTGCAAGAGGGGAACAAGTAAAGAGTGAGAGCAGTGGAAATGAGTTACTTGAGAGGAGCATGTGGAGTGACATGGAGGGGCAGGTTAACGAATGAAGAAGTGAAGGAACGTTGTGGCGTGGATGTGGATGTGGTTGAGAAGATTAGGAGAAATACACTGAGGTGGTTTGGACATGTGGTGAGAATGGAAAATGAAAAGACTGACTAAGAGGGTGCATGTAGGTGCGGTGGAGGGACAGAGAGGGAGGAGAAGACCGAGGATGAGGGGAAGGGATGGAGTTGAGAGGTATATGAGGGAGTGGGGAGTGAGTTGGGGGAAGGGTAGTCAAATGGTGGGTGACAGAGCGACTTGGAGGCGTTTTGTCTGCGGCCACCCTTTGCGGGATTAGGGCGTCGGGCTATAGATAGATAGATAGAAGTGCTTCCTAAGTAATGAAGAATTCCATGTAAAAGCAGTAACAAAATGGAATCTTAGTATCGGTAACAGGGATTTCTTATAAGAATATCAGTTAGACCCGTATAAATATCAGTATAAATGTAAAGTTGGACATCTAGGGAGTGGTGGTGTTGAACCATATATCAAATCCCATTTAATCCTCACAGATGTTGCCCTAAGTAGTAGTGGCACCGCAATTTTTTCTGTTGAGATATATATAAAATATATGAATGTAAATGTTACCATACACACAGACATACAGGGTTCTAGAACCCTGTATGTCTGTGTGTATGTAGTGCTTCCGGTGCCCAGTGGCATACTGTTGATTAAGTCTTCGCTGAACTCATTTCCTTTGGTCGATTCTCGCTGACACACTTCCTATTCTCACACCCTGGCTGGTGCTTCTATCTGTCTATCTATCTATCTATGAGTTGTATTATTATAATATGGAGTCCTGACATGCATAGGTGTGTAGATTTCTGCACAGATACGCAGCAGTTAAGTATATTAATCAAATTTCCTGTTATAAAATAAAATAAAATAGGTTAGATTAGACTTTATAGTTGGCTGTATGCTCAGCCTTTTCAATTCCACTGTACTTACTTTCTGCCGAGCCTGTGAAATTTCCATCAGGCTTTTTAAGTCGTGCAAGGTGCTACTTTTCATTTATTTTTTCTGTACTTTAAAAGCCAGAGGATCTGAGGGATTAGCGAGAGATCCTTCTACTGTGCTATCCTTTTTTTCTGGCATCTGTAACTTGAGGACTGGATAAGTGTTAAGGTTGGACCGCCTCGTAGGAATCGTAAAGTCTGTGTAACTCTCTCTCTCTCTCTCTCTCTCTCTCTCTCTCTCTCTCTCCATTACGCTGAGGTCGAGTTGCATTAATTCCTTTATTACGGTGATAAAAATATTAGTTTATTCATGCTGCTATCAAAAGTATTTATTCAAATTACGAGCTGTCTCTAGTAGTAACGGGGATAATTAAGGTTCTATTTTCCATCCCGTAATTTTATTCTGAAATGAATAATATCGTCTACGGATAGAATAAGTAAAACTGTACCATAAGTGGTTAAAGAGAACAGCGACACTGCACCTGAACTTTGGCCTTAAACCGTGACCACGATCTTTGATCGATGTGCACCCATGAAGGTGTTGTTAATATACATACGTGAAAGTATACATATATACACTCTACAGAACATAGAATCGGACTTCATTACAACAGTGACGCCTTAGGTGTTGATAATTCAGTATTCGTACTCATCACACTGAACTGGTTATGCTCGGATTCAGATGCACAAGATAGTGTTAAAATAGATTTGATTTAGGACTGAGGTAAGCTGCATTCAAATAATAGAAAATACATTCGAACTGATAAGTCAGATGACACCCTCCCCCTCTCTCTCTCTCTCTCTCCCTTTGTCTCTCTCCCTCACTCCCTCTCTCTCTCTCTCTCTCTCTCTCTCTCTCTCTCTCTCTCTCTCTGTCAAGGTATCCAGTACTACCTACTATCGGATCATTGGCATCTTACCTGGCAACCTCAATGGTCTTGTCCACAGACACCCACTAGGACGAAAAAGACCTGTAAAAGGGTGGATGAGCTAATTAAACCAATGAGCATCTGGTAGGATAGGCCTAGCTCATTATCCTTAATTGGTAGTCCACCCCTTTATTGCGGACTAATGGTCGATGATTGAATCCGATCCTTCTATGAACTGGCTACTTATCCCCTTTCTTCTTGACTGCTGCTCCTGGTCTCTTCTACTTCAGCAGCCTGTTTACTGGGCAACCTATCGACCATGCCTACAGGCCCCTGGGACAGGTGTTCAAGTTTTTCTTCCTCATAACTCGGGATATTTCAGTTGCTTCTCCCTGACGGAAGGGCATCTGATTGCCTTAGAGTCAGTGGGGAACATCTGATGACTAGTGCCAATGGCCAGGACCCCCCAGAGTTCCAAAGGTTTGACGAAAATTTCCGATGCTGGGGTCAAGCTTCTGGTTCCAATCTTTCTCTGCTAGCCGTAACTGGATAGCTCTGCTAGCGTTGTTCTGTGAGACAAAACTGTGAGGGCAATACACTTGTGACCAAACTGATGCACAAAAGGTCACACTGAGAAGGCCTTCCTCATGACCGAGGCCTAGGGCAAATGAATGGTCATTCACTGGCAATTTCTGACCCTGTATGAGCGTACTTCGGTTGTCAGAGGCATCTGTCACAGCAGTATGTTTCCATGCACTAAATCCTTTATTGTTAGTATATGGTGATGATGACCTGTAGTTTGTGACAACCTTACTTTTCTCATCAGCTTTCTCAGCTAATACTGTACTCAGGTCAGAATCTGTAAAATGACTTGTCCTACTGTTATGAAGTTCAGATATCTAACGTGTATGGCCCTCAAGTGGATCGAGGACTTTACTGGTGCAAGCTACGAAGACCTTGTTGAACACCCAAAGGGAGGAGCTTAAACTTCTACAGGAAGCAACTGATTCCCTTAAGACTGGATCTTTCAGCAAGTATAGTTCTACTGAAGAAATGCCAGTAGTAACCAGAAAATTGGGGTTAGACCAGCAGGAAACGAGAACAAAAAGGACAGGAAGAAGAAGAGAAATACAAAGAAAAATGGAACAGCTGGTAGGACTGCAACCACAAATTGGAACAGAAACGAACGTGAAGGCTCACAAAACTTGCCAGCCAGTCATGTAGGGTTAACCACAGAGGATGGCTCTGATGGGTTTGCTGGAACTGCACAGTGGAAGACTGACAAAGGCAACCCCAAACTGGTGCAACCTGTACTTATTGCAACCACGATAGATATTCTATTCTTTGTCCTCAAGAGGAGGAGACCATATTGTCAGGTGACTCCAATAGTCCAGGAGCCATGCATGAGAGGGCCAGATTACCCTCTTGATTTAGTTAGAGGATCCACTGGGACACCTTTTTAGTGAGGGTGGACATCCTGAAACCCGGCAATAAGTGTGTTATTCAGGTTGTTCGTTGAATTTCATGAAACCCAAATTGCTAAAAAATTTAGGGGTAGGGGTAATGTAAATTGTTATGACTCGGCAATAAAATACTCTAAAGGGTCCTATTACTCGTTCCACTCCAGATGAATCTTAATGAATCATCTGTTCAATGAATACAAGTACAATATGATTGGACAATACCCTAGGTCACAAGAGGTCAAAGTATGACGTAATAAGACGTAAGCTTAAAATTTCTGACCTATCAAAGAAAAACATCTATGAAACAAGGTGAATGGATTGAAAGTTTATTGCTTGGTATATTCTAGTGATGTACACCATAGGCAAGTTTTTGAAATTGGTTGGAACAGATAATCATGTATTATAACCCCTTGGGGTCCAATACAAAAATATGAAATTTGTGAAAGACCTACTAAAGGAAGCTATGCATTAATGATACTACTGATGGTATTAGTGGATCTGCAAAAATGATCTCAAACCACTCTGTATCGGACCTTGCAAGGCACTTGTACAAAGCAGATGTCGCTTATCGTCGGTGACATGGATGAATGACCCACTAGTGTGTGTGGGGGGGTGGGGCAGTGAGTAATGTATTTGGTGGTGCATTATATCAATGGCCTTGGTTTTTACATCCCTTCACCTGATATATGCAGTAAGGACAGCATTTGATAGCCAGTTGCCTGCAAAGACAGCATTTGGTAGAGCAGGAAGTACATTTACAGTGCATTCGGAAGTCATCCGGTAGGAAGACTTGAAGTTGGTCCGGTTGAAGAATGCCATCTTCTTCACTGAAACCAAACTCTCTTGGATCCAGCTGAGGGTTGTCTAGGCAGTGCAGCTGTAGATATGTCCCAAAGAATGCCCTGAGGACATGACCCTTGACTGATTGGCTTGTGGGAGGCAGTTCCAAAATGGTCTTTTTGCTGTGGTGGTCGAGGTAGTACCGCATTTCATCCATCGTTCTGCATGATGTGCCTGACTAGTACACATTCACAAGGAATTCTTCCACCAAGTCGAAGTCAATGCGATTCAAATCCTTTCCAAACCCATTCAGATAATGCACTGGACCTGCCTTTAGCACAGCAGCCTATGTACCAAATTTACTGGTAGAATCACAGCCAGTGAGATGGTGCAGGGCAACTAAGACTTTGCAAGTGTCTGTTCCCAACTTGTTGCCTAGAACATGCGGGGGTATGTATCTAGTGGTATTGTCAACACCAGCTCATATCCACATCTCTTGCAGGCCATGTGCCTTCAGAAGCGACCAGTAGTGTAGTGCCAAGATTACCACATCAGTATCATTCGATATGATAACCACTCTCTTAGCACCATTCTCAATAGCATGCAGAGCGTGTGGGATAATCCTGACGTCGGCTTCTTCAGTCGTTGTGTCTAGATCATGTAACACTGTCTCGATGCCATTCAAAATAGCCATGCATGGTTCCATTTCGGGAGGAAGTCCAATCGAACTGACAACTGTATCTGTTGTTGGTCTTGACTTGACCAAGATGTGTTGTCAAAGGAGCTTCTGTAACTTGGATTTGTTCGCAGACGAGGCATCATCTGAATGGAAGCTAACAAACACGGTCACTATCATTGATGTAATGGCAGGCCTTCGCCGCATGAGGTTATACCAGATGAGCACCTTTGGTGAACTTTGTGATCAGTTCTTGGATGTGTCATATAGGGTTGGCAGCAACGTTAAACGTGTCGACTTCGTCTTCGACACTTACATTGAGGGCTCAGTGAAGGACAGTGAGAGGGCTAGGAGGTGTGGCTGCAGTCTAATTGATTTATATGTGATAGGCGCAGGAACGCAATTGCCAGTCACAATGGATGCATTCTGGGCCTCGCCTGCGAACAAATCCAAGCTACAGAAGCTCCTTCGACAACACATCTTGACCAAGTCAAGACCGATAACAGATACAGTTTTCAGTTCGATTGGACTTCCTCCCGAAATGGAACCATGCATGGCTATTCTGAATGGCATCGAGACACCGTTACCTGATCTAGTCACAACGATTGAAGAAGCCAACGTCAGGATTATCCCACACACTCTGCATGCTGTTGAGAATGGGGATAAGAGAGTGGTTATCATATCGAATGATACTGATGTGGTAATCTTGACACTACACTACTGGTCGCTTCTGAAGGCACATGGCCTGCAAGAGATGTGGATATGAGCTGGTGTTGACAATACCACTAGATACATACCCCCGCATGTTCTAGGCAACAAGTTGGGAACAGACACTTGCAAAGTCTTAATTGCCCTGCACCATCTCACTGGCTGTGATTCTACCAGTAAATTTGGTACAATGGCTGCTGTGCTGAAGGCAGGTCCAGTGCATTATCTGAATGAGTTTGGAAAGGATCCGAATTGCATTGACTTTGACTTGATGGAAGAGTTCCTTGTGAATATGAAAAAGTCAGGCACGTCATGTAGAACGATGGATGAAATGCGATACTACCTCTACCACGACAGCAAAAAGACCATTTTGGAACTTTTTTTTTTATGCGAGGAAGAAGGAACCAAAGGCCATGAGCCCGCATAAGAGTTCCCTGAGAAAAATAAAATATGGGAGCCAAATTCAAGATCCATTCATTTCGAGATGCCTGGACACACTGCGTTTGAAAGACTGGAGATCATAGGCAGCAGGAAACACAGACAGAGGGAGACAGTTCCAGAGTTAACCTGTTGCATAATTGAAGGACTGAGAGTAACGGTTAACTTTTGCATTAGAGAGTTGGACATAAAAGGGATGAGAGTTTGCTGCTAGACGGGTGCTACGCACCCGTCGTAGAGGCCAAGGAATGCATGCAGACAGTTCAGAGGAGCAGTGACCATTAAAGTAGCAATAGAATAGAGATAAAGATACAACAGTGTGGTGAAGAGACAGAGGTTGAAGGGAGTCAGTAAGAGGAGAGTTAATGAGATGAAAAGCCTTTGACTCCACCCCATTGAGAAGAGCTGTATGTGGGGAGCCTCCCCACACATGAGAGTTGTACTCCACACAGGGGCGGATAAAACCCCTGTATAGAGTCAACAATTATTGTGCAGGGGTAAAGAAAGAACGGAGTCGGCTTAGCACACCCAATCTCTTGGAAGCAGATTTTACAAGAGCTGTAATATGATCTTTCCAAGATAAGTCCCGAGTAAATGAAACCCCAAGCATGTTCAAGAATGATGCAGGATTAAGCTGAATATTATTAAACATTAGTGGGTATACCTGTGGAAGATTTTGACGGGTTGATTGATGTAAGAACTGAGTCTTAGATGCATTAAAAACAACAAGATTATTTTTACCCCAGTCAGAGATACGAGCCAAGACAGACATTAGGTGTGCCATAGCCTCATCCCTTGTTTGTTGAAGTAACTGCTGAGATTGGCGTTGAGGGAGCCGAATGGAAAGATGAAGGGTGGAGTCATCAGCATATGAGTGGATAGGGTTAGATGTACAGCTTAGAAGGTCATTGATGAATAAAAGGAAGAGAGTTGGTGATAGGACAGAGCCCTGAGGAACACCACTATTGATAGATCTAAGAGAAGAACGATGGCCGTCTACAACAGCAGCTATAGAACGACCAGAAAGGAAGCTAGCGATGAAGGCACAGATAGTAGGATAGAAACCGTAAGAGGGCAGTTTGGAAATTAAAGATTTATGCCAGACTCCATCGAAAAGCCTTTGAGATGTCAAGTGCAATGGCTAAGCTATCGCCAAAGTCCCGAAAGGAGGATGACCAGGAGCCTGAAAGGTAGGTGAGAAGATTGCCAGTGGAGCGTCCCTGACGGAACCCATACTGACGATCAGAAAGAAGGTTGATAGGAAAGATGCTTAAAAATTTTTTTATTGAGAATTGACTCGAAAACTTTTGAAATACAGGACGTTAAAGTATTGGACGATAGTTGGAGGGTTGGGAGTGGTCACTCTTCTTTGGGACTGGTTGAATGAGAGCAAAGTTCCAGCAAGAAGGAAAGGTACAAGTTGACAGACAAATGCGAAAGAGTTTGCCTAGGCAGGGTGTAAGCACAGAAGCACAGTTCTTGAGAACAACAGGAGGGACTCCATCAGGCCCATATGCCTAGTTAGTATTGAGGCCAGTGATGGCAGAAAATACATCAGCTGAAGAAATTTTAATGTCAGCCATGAGGAAGTCAGTCAAGGGTCATGTCCTCAGGGCATTCTTTGGGACATATCTACAGCTGCACTGCCTAGAAAACCCTCAGCTGGATCCAAGAGATCTTGGTTTCAGTGAAGAAGATGGCATTCTTCAACCGGACCAACTTCAAGTCTTCCTACCGGATGACTTCCGAATGCACTGTAAATGTACTTCCTGCTCTACCAAACGCTGTCTTTGCAGGCAACTGGCTATCAAATGCTGTCCTTACTGCATATGTCAGGTGAAGGGATGTAAAAACCAAGGCCATTGATCTAATGCACCACCAAATACATTACTCACTGCCCCCTCCCCACACACACACACACTAGTGGGTCATTCATCCATGTCACCGACGATAAGTGGCATCTGCTTCGTACAAGTGGCTTGCAATGTCTGATACAGACTGGTTTGAGATCATTTTTGCAGATCCACTAATACCATCAGTAGTATCATTAATGCATAACTTCCTTTAGTAGGTCCTTCACAAATTTCATATTTTTGTATTGGACCCCAAGGGGTTAAAATACATGATTATCTGTTCCAGCCAATTTCAAAAACTTGCCTATGGTGTACATCACTAGAATGTACCAAGCAATAAACTTTCAATCCATTCACCTTGTTTCATAGATGTTTTTCTTCGATAGGTCAGAAATTTTAATCTTACGTCTTATTACGTCATACTTTGACCTCGTGTGACCTTGGGTATTATCCAGTCATACTGTACTTGTATTCATTGAATAGATGATTCATTAAGCTTCATTTTGAGTGGTGTGAATAATAGGACTCTGTAGAGCATTTTATTGCCGAGTTATAGCAATTTACATTACCCCTACCCCTAAATTTTGTAGCAATTTGGGTTTCATGAAATTCAACGAAAAACCAGAATAACACACTTATTGCCGGGTTTCAGGATGTCCACTCTCACTAAAAAGGTGTCCCAGTGAATCCTCTAACTATATCAAGAGGGTGATTTTCTGGTCCTCTCATGCATGCGAACACCCCTTGGCTCCAGGACTACAAGGAAAGCAGTCAAGATAGGTACATATGGTGATGTTGGAAGAAATATGAGGATTATCAGGTATCTTCTAAAGTGAAAAGCTAACGCAACCATCCATTGTCAAGAGGTAATACAGTAGTTACGTCCCCTCCCCTCCCCCATGGCCCTACAGTAAATTTAGAATTTCGTTTTTTTTTTTTCTAGAATTGAATATAAATGTCAGATGCACCTGCCAAAAAAATTTTTAGCCTCCTAAACCCATCTTAGAAATCATTACAGTTAATCAAAATATTCATGAAATGACTGCTTCTTGCCAGCAAAATCTATACAAAACAAGAGATAAACCTACGGACGATTGTATATTGTCATTTTCACTACTTAAACTCCTTACATTTTGCTAAAATGGTTGTAAATAAATAAACTAATCTGTTATTAACTCTTTCAATGTCTAATTTGAAAATATATATATTTAATAATTTGATGATTCTTTTGTATATGGAAAATACAGTTGTAAACATAGTTTAGATAGTTTATTATACATGGGAATGGAGGTGGATGTTTCTATTTCTAAGCTGTTTTTAGATAAAAGGATGAAGTGCGTGATGTACAGGTACTGACAGGCGGTATGCTTGTTATGCCTTAAATGCGTGATTTACTAACAGGTTGAGTGTTTGGGATGGTTGAGAGGATTCATGTAAACATGCCAGAGTCCATCGTTCCCTTCCCAAAATATTTCACATCTTTAAAAAATGATACACGCCATAATGACACCAGTGGGACTGGAACTGAAAGGCGTCAGTTGACGCCGCTGGCAACAGTATAATTATCCCCTCAGTGGCTGTCGGCACTGAGCGACACTTTACCATAAACGTGTCGGTGACATTGTAGTACCGCGAGCTATAGAAAACTGCGATCAATTATCGGAGGGGAACGAATGTCACTGGTATATTTACCTGTACTTACTCTAGCATCCCAAGCATTCAGGTGGTCACTTTTGGTCGGATGTTTTCACCCATATGTTTACATGTTAACGGCACATGTGCAGTGAGTTTTGTGAATTTTATTATATCTTCCGTGAATCAGAGCGAATCACAGAATGGGCTTAGGGGAAAAAAAAAAATAAAAAAGCAGGTGCACCAGATGATTTTCTTCACATCTGTAAGAAAAGGAAATCTGTTTTAGAACACTGAAAAAATGATCACGGGGCCGGCCAGGGGAGCCTGCAAGTTTCTGAACCCAAGGCTATTGAGGGGTTAAGAGAAGAGTAGAAAAGAAACTGAAACACTACCATTATTGTTCAGGTATCATGAAATGATCTATTCCTTAGGAGTGGGGATACCAGCAACACTGAGGACATCATTCCTCAGGGAAGGTATATGGTGGATGACTTAAAGCTTAAGACTGATTAGGATACTGTAATATGGCACTTGCCTAGACTTTGTACCATTGACCATGCAATGTCAAAGGTCATTGGGATCAACGAGAAGTTTGAGGATGTGTGCGTCCCAATTAGTGTACGTGATACTCTGCATGCGTGACCAGATCTACACCTGGCAGATGGGGTCCATTTAAGCATTAGATGAAAGTACATTTGGGGGAAAATGATGAACCAAGCCCTCTATCATGACACAGGGGCAACCGCTGGGAGAAGTGTGGATCATCCACCTGAAGGTAGTCATGCTTCTAGAGTGCCCTTTGAAGAGGTAGCACCATATAGAGGGAGAATACTGCGGTGTTGTACAGTCTCCAGCAAAAATCGAGCAACCGCCTTGACAGCAGGTTGATATATGTGGCACCCCCGCACCTCCAGTTTCAGCCCCTCCCCCCTCCCCTCCCTCGTTCCCATTCATTCGTCTACCCTCCACCCTCCCCACATCCAAGGGCCTATCGTATTGTCTCAACCACTCTTCCATCATCCATTTGTCTTGGGAAATAATGGTTTGTTATGATAACGAATAAGAACACATTACACAGTATTTTACTCCATAGTATAGTTATTTATACACCACGATCTGAATGCAGGGTAATATAAAATTGTAATATATTCGTATGACAGTAAGGTCTGCAATCATACAATTTATTTTGACGGTTGTATCCAGTCAGTGCTGCACACACACCAGAAAGCCAGTCAGGAGACAGGACGTATGTGCTGGGCAATCCCCAGGTCCTGTCCTCCCCACTTACTGTTTTTTAATCAGCCCAAACACCACTGACCGGGCTAATGTATGGCCCGGCCTGCACTATATGTGCAGGGAATCTTTCAACAACAACAACAACAGTCTGTGGGTAACATTAAACAGTCGGAATCTATATGTTTGTAGTGGTCAGTGTGTGCTCCTTCCCTTACTCGACGTAATCACTGTTACTTTACAAACTCTAATATAGGTCATTATCATTAGTTACTACTAATACCCCATGTGTGATAATAGCAAAGTGTTGCTGATAAGTAAAACACATGATCAGTATTATCTTGGTTACTGATGTCTTAATATATGATATGGGATAACGTTGGGCAACAGGGACTGAGTGACAGCTTGTCTGGTGGTTAAACCGCCTAAGCTGGACAAGCCAAGACCATGACATGGTTGCTGGCATTACCAAAGGTCAATCAATATTTAGACGCCATTCATTGCTGCTGACATTATTATAAGTATCAAGATCAATTTCATACATAGGACAGCCAACAGTAGAGTGAGCCTAGTGCTGTGCTGATCCCGCGCACACCATAAAACCAGGGTTGGATTACCAGCTATAGGCAAAATGGACAACTGCCTACCAGGCCATGGCTATATAGTTATAACCGCAATAGGGTGTAATTTGCGATTCACACGTTTATAACACGACGTATTTCGGAAAAGTTAACCAAAAACTAAATTGGCCAAATGGATGATCTGCATAGTAACCAAACAAACTTGCCTCATTTGCAGCTTACGCTAATCAACATTATCGTGCCAAACAACAGACAATTCAGTTTATTCATTTTCAGCGAGAACGTTTTCAAAAAAGGTTTGACGAGTTACAGTTCACACTGGTCAGTGTTACAGCAACGTAATAGACGTAGAGGTCAGGTTAACCTTATGATTATTTGCTCTTCAACTTCTGTCCCATGTCTGTTACTACTTTCCTCTTTGTGGCTATGGTTTTTCCCATTAACTATCGTCAGCCGAAACGTCAGCTGCCTCAGAGAGGGAAGGATGTTAAAATGGATAAACGGTTTTGGTTACGTAAATATTTAATAAGGAAGACTAACTGTCTATCTATCTATCTATAGCCCGACGCCCTAATCCTGCAAAGGGTGGCCGCAGACAAAACGCCTCCAAGTCACTCTGTCACCCACCATTTGACTCCCCTCCCCCCAACTCACCCCCCCCTCCCTCATATACCTCTCAACTCCATCCCTCCACCTCATCCTCGGTCTACCCCTCCCTCTCCCTCCCTCCACCTCACCTACATACACCCTCTTAGTCAGTCTTTCATTCTCCATCCTCTCCACATGTCCAAACCACCTCAGTGTATTTCTCCTAATCTTTTCAACCACATCCACATCTACCCCACAACGTTCCTTCACTTCTTCATTCGTCAACCTGTCCCTCCATGTCACTCCACATGCTCCTCTCAAGTAACTCATTTCCACTGCTCTCACTCTTGACTTGTTCCCCTCTTGCAAGGTCCACGCCTCGCTTCCATACGTCAGGGTAGGGATCACAATACCATCATGCAGTGACTTCTTAACTTCCATACTCACCTCCCTATTTCTCATCACTGCTTTCAGTGTGCCAACAACCTTCCTTCCCTGCTGTACCCTTTCACGTACTTCATCCCCCAAAGTTCCATCCTTACTCATCACACTACCCAAGTACTTGAATGCACTCACATTCTCCATATCCTCACCATCCAACCTCACTGCACACTCTGTGTCTTCATTCCTCTCAAACACCATAACTTTACTTTTGTTTACATTAACTTTCAGCTTCCTCCTCCTACACACTGTCCCAAATTCATTCACCAAACCTTGCAACTCCCATTCATCTTCACTCAACAATACTGTATCATCAGCAAACAGCAACACTAAGACTAACTGACTACCGGTATATTTAAGAACACATTTTAAAACGATATGAATCAATGGGGTCGGACAGTGGATTTATATGATAATGGAATGTTGTGGGTAACTCGGGGAGTGATAAGGCAACCCTGTCAACACCGTGTAGGACCACCCACCACCTTTGCTATCCCCCTGTTGCAGATGCCCTACAATAATATGTGGTATAGTGACAACAGTGAAAGTTTTACTAGAGATCTGGTGTTCTAGCGTGACTTATCCGGCAGATTTAAAGGCTATGTTCAAACTAATGTGTTATAATCTGCTGTTGCACTGCATATCTGATTGAAGTACATTTAGAAAATAAGGTATTACTGTGTACTAATCATTAAATGCTTGTTTGTCGTATCGTTACACTATAAATATCACTATTATATGGCGCAGTGGACAATATTGTAATGCACACTTCATGGTGATCATAAAGACATTTTTATAAGCATTGGTGGAACACACACACACACACACACACACACACACACACACACACACACACACACACACACACACACACACACACACACACTATCCACCCCGGGAATCGCCGTCGACCCCGGGCCCATCTCCCTCTCCTCATGCCCTCGCCACAAAGTGTGACGGCCAGCTACCCCCCCCCCCCAAACACACACACCACCGACCATCACAAACATCTGCTTATAGTTTCCGACTGTTTAATGTTACACACTGAATGGATACAACCGTCAAAATAATAAATTGTATCATTATAGACCTCACTGTCATACGAATATATTACCATTTATATTACCCTGCATTCAGATCGTGGTGTATAAATAACTATACTATGGAGTAAAATACTGTGTAATGTGTTCTTATTCGTTATCATAACAAAACCATTATTTCCCAAGACAAATGGATGATGGAAGAGTGGTTGAGACTGCGAGTAGGCCCTTGGATGTGGGGAGGGTGGAGGGCAGAGGAATGAATGGGAACGAGGGAGGAAGGGGTGAAACTGGGGGTGCGGCAGTGCCACATATACCAACCTGCCCGTCGAGCCGGTCGCTCGACTTTTGCTGGAGACTGTACACCACAGGTGTACATACATTTCAAGTGGTAGCACTGGCACAACATCAGCTGTTGTTATTAGTCCTAGACAGGAAGATCCCAAGCATACAGGAAATCTGTCAGAGTAGGGGGTCGATAAGTAACGACTGACTCCTAAAAAATAATTCTTATTAATCCTAGGCCAATTATAAGAAAGTTTTGTGAGTTTAGAGGTTTAATGGCGACTGAAAGGATTGATAAAATACGTAGTCATAGACTGATCCTAATGGGCGAGACTTTACTGGAGAATTCCATATCCCCATCATTAGATTATTTATATGGACAGATCCCATCAGAAGGGAAGAGGTGTGGCAATGGATCCTAATATTAGGCGTGGAGGTCACCATGTGAATGGGTGCATATAGATTCATTGTTGTCTACTGCCTACCCCATCAGCTTATCGATGATGATGTAGATTGGGTAATGAAGTTAGTGAGATGATAGGGGAAAAGGTTACACTTACCCTAGGTGACTTCGCCTGTCACATTAACTGAACAGATAAAACAGGAGGTGCAGAAACAACACGGCATCTCATTTTGCTGATGCAGCCTTCTTGACCCAGTAGGCGACGAAACCTACAAGAGGAGGAAACTTTCGATCTCATGGTCACCACCAAAGATGACCTCCTTGCCAGTTTGAATGTAGATAAGCCATTAGAAGGAAATGCCCATAAACTAAGTAGAATCTCGTTGTGTGCGCGTAAAGTCGAAGTCAAATTTCATCAGCACTGTAAGTCTGACCAGGAGAACAGACTTCAATGGCCTTAGAGAGGGAGTGTGTGCAATGCGTCTGGAAATGAGGCACAGTGTGAATGAGCTCTGGTGTTCATTCAGAGACTGATGTATAGTCCAACAAACAATGTTTCTGCCCTTAAAGCCAGCCAGATCACCAATGTCTCAACTCAAATGCAAGAGAGAAGCACCCATTAGGAAGAGAAAGGCAGGATTCCACAAGTTCAAAGATGCTAATAATCTTGGTAATCTAACAGTCCAAAATGATTATAGCAACCTGTGTAGACAGGGTTAAACACAATGAGGAACTCTGGATAGCATTCTTATCCAGAGGAGTTCTTTGTTTGATACCCCTGTTTGATGCAAACAGCATTTTGCAAAACCTTGATCATGAGATAACATACATTATTAATTACCACTTCTCATCAGTGTTCACTCAGGAGATAGTAGATGACTTTCCTGAGCCAGACGTTATTCCCGAGGGTGGGGGTTAGAGAGTGCTTGGTGTACCGAAGCAAAAGTGTCTGAAAGGCTAGGCACATTAAAAGCCTAATAATTCTTTGGTCCGAATGAGTTTCTTCCAAGAATCCTGTGAACAGCATGTGACCAGGTGACCCCTCACCTGGCTACTGTTATTAATAAACTGCTGACTATTGGAGATGTCCCATCAGATTGGAAGGAGGTAAATGTGACCCCCATTTTTAAAAACATAGATCGCCACTGGCCAGGAAATTACCATTCAGTATACGTCTGTGGTAGGAAAGGTAGTGGAAGGTACAGTTATAGATAGCTTTGTAAATCATTTAGAATCAAGTAAATGGCAAAAAGACTCACAATAATGCTTTGGGTAACATCATTTGTGTTTGACCAATCTGAGTGAATCATTCCTCTGTGTGACATCTGAATATGACCAGTGCCGGGCAATTGACAGTCTGATTATGGACTTCCAAGAGTCGTTCATTAATGTATTTCATAGAGGGCTGATGGGAAAAAAAACTCGAAATCCAAGAAGTTGGGATGAACCAATTGCATGGATTGAAAATTAGCTCACTGATCGGCTCCAACGAACGACAGTTGATGGGGCAACATCTAACTGGACATAAGTTACAAGGGGGGTTACCAGGACTCAGTTCTAAGGCCAATATATAAAATAGATGTAGTCACCGTCAGCCGAGCTACATAACATGTAGACAACACAAAGCTTGGAGATATGCCTCATTATTCGGGAAGAGAGGAACTAGGTAAGGACTTGATTATAATATAAGAATGGTCTGAGCAGTGGCCGTGCAGCCTGGACAAGCACAAGGTGATGCACATCGGTGATGCAGATCCAAGAACCAACTACTCCTTGTTAGGAAACGAGATCTGAAGTTCTGATTAAGAGACGACCTAAATTTTTCCAAACAATGTGTTGAGGTAGAAAACATAGAACTTCTAGGTTACAGACAGAGGCGGTTTAGGTACTGAGACAATTAATAATTCCTCTCTCTGTACGCTTGTATGGCTGCAACTGGCTGGTGCGTTCACAGCTGGAATATTGTTCACTCTTGTGGAGTGGACGTGGAGAGGTTGCACCAAAACAACTGGACAAAATTCAGAACAGAGCTGTAAGAATTGTTGATAACCCTGTATTTACAAATAGACTACCAGCTGCACAGGTAAGAAGGAATGTTGCCTCGCTTGCTTTATTTTATAGATAATGTTATGACAAATGCTCAGACGAAGTTGCATCCTTTGTTCCACCTCTCCACGCCTTCTCCCGTGCTACATGGGCATCTGGTAAGGCTCAAGACTTGATTGTCACACTGTCGTATTGCAGAACTTCTGCCTATCAGAATACTTTTATTCCCCGAACTGCATCTTTTTGGAACTCTCTTCCCCAGAATAGTTTCCCTCCAAACTTCAACTTACAGCAGTTCAAGTCTAACTGTTAGATTTTTTTTTTTTTTTTTTTTTTTTTTTAAGAAGAAGAACGCCTGTAGCCTAGTGCATGGATTATGTTTTTCTCTTCTTCTGTTCATCCTCTGTAAAAAAAAAAAAAAAAGTATATTGCAAAGCTTGAGCAGGTCCACTCTGGGCAACTATACTGATAACATCCATCAGGGACATAGGATAAAGGAGAATGCTCGTAGGCACTGGGTCTCTTTTCGTTAGAAACGATATTTGCGTGAATAGCAAACTGAGATGTTCAAAACTCTTATTGTATTTCAAAATATTAACTACTAGCACGTATTCATTTTAAACAGCAACTCGACGGGTGACCATTGATGGAAGCTTGATGTGAAGCGTTACCATCATGATACTTTAGGCATTTTTTTCATAAGTAACATCTGCAGACTACTCGCACAGGCAGCTGACGGTTACTTGATTGAACAGTTCATAACTAGGCCTATCTAAGTTCCTCCTTTCTTGTAAAACGTCCCAGAATAGTCTTTTTCCCCTGGATTAAGTATACTTCCTATTCAGTACCCATTCTGCAGGTGAGAGAGATGAGTAGGGAAGAGCATTAATTTTTACTGCACTTTTCTCACACTAGTAGAGTAGAGACTTGTACAGTACACTGGGTCACAAAAGTATCGGTGCACAACATGCGTGAAACATTTGGGACCACAGAACGAAGGTAACTGAAATATTAGTATCCGACATACCATAAGTTGATAGCCCTGATGTCGGGAGGTGTTATATATCTCCAACTAGCAATATCCTCTTGCAAACATATAGCAAATGTAATGTTTATACAGACAGACACTGATGATACACCATGAGACGATGGTAATGTCAGCAGTTGATCGAACCTTTTCAGTAGGCATCGCACCCCCTGTGCACCGATAATTTTGAGATCCAGTGTACACTCGGAAACCATAATCTCTAGCCCACCTGGGTCAGTGCCGGAGGTTAGTACAGCGCCCCTTCTGGACGGCGGCCCACTCTAACTTTCACGAGGTAACACACGCACGAACACACACAGTCCTTATGAACCACTCGAGGCTTCGCTCTGAGTGTGTCGTATGTTTAATTATCCTGCTGTATTTAATGTTAAGCAGTCATAGTATGGCGATATAGATGTCATTATGTATAAGAACTGTATGTGGCATTGTATATTCATTACATAAGGACACGAAAAAAAATTATCGTAGGTTGTAGTTACGAAAGTAAGAATGGCAAATATAGATTCCAAACCACCCAGTGATTAGACACATGTTTTCAGTGTGTGTGTGTATGTGTGTGTGTGTGTGTGTGTGTGTGTGTGTGTGTGTGTGTGTGTGTGTGTTTTCTGTAACACCAAGCTTCATCCGTAGAAGGAATGATGTTTCATGAAGGCGTGTCTCCATTTAGCGTCAGTGATAGCTCGCCCATCCGTCATTGTGCGCATCGTCCCATAGCACATCGTTTCCATCAAAACTGTGGTTCATCCATATTTCCCTTCTTCCGTGTAACTGTATCCATATGGCTGTGTGCTTGATTTTCACTTCTTTATTTACCAATCTAATGTGGATCAGTTACTAGTTATTTCACACACACACATGCACATAGTGCAACAAGACTGTTTTGTTGGTATGACTATTGGTTACATGAAACACCAAAAATATTTTTCACATGTATTATGAATAAACATTGTAAACATATGTGATTATTATAGTAACATATATTTTGTCTGGATACACATATTTTTGCCTCGACATTATGAGCATAATTATGTGAAGTGACGTAAAACCACAAAGTAAAATACCCTGACAAATTCCCGAGAGTTAAGAAAGAATGTGTAATGTGTATGTGGCCCGAACGAGGTTACAGGAGGAGCTACCTCCCCCGCCACCCCCCACAAGGCACCGTCGTAGGCGAAGATTTAATTCCTGACTACAGGATCCCGAGGCAAGGCTGCTGCCACTGAGACACCTCGTGCCCAAAGGTTAATACCCTGTCCAACCTCCATCTGCTGTTATAATTTCATGCAATCTGGCTGGCATGAAATCTACCAGATTGGTGCAGATGTTCGGCCTCCTCCTTATTCCCTCCCACACATTATGTGCGTGTCTCCTCACTGTCTCCCTCGTTTTTTCCTCAACACCACATTCAGCAACCATATGCGTCCAAATATTTTCTATTGGATTACAATCGGCCCCTTTAGGGTGACAAGCCCAACACAATAGTCTGTGAGTGCACCTTAAACCAACGCTTGACTGCCCGACTTGTGGGTATTGGACTGTGATCTTGCACCATGTAAGTAGACTGTGGATCTGGGATGGGATTATGCTTGCACCAATTGTAGAAAGGCTATCTCTAGAATTTTTATATACTGCTCTGCAGTATGTTCAAAAGCACCTCCCCACCACATCCATCCATGCATAGAGGTTGTTGCACGACAGCTTGTCGATCTCTCATGGATGTGTCTTCAGTCATATCTTGTATTTCGTAATTGCCGACATTGGCAACCGACTACTGCGACTGATGTGAAACATTTCTCATCGGTGAAAATGATGGACCTCCAGAAATCTAATCCCACAGCCGCATACGCCTCAGCAAACTTTTCCATGCTTCCTTATGTGCCTCTGTTAAGGTTTCCTTATGCGCTGGGATGAAACACTTTCTGCCAGTTTCCCGTATTCGTCTCCTGGTGGTTATCGGGTGACACTGAACTCCTGTTTCCCTGTGTGAGCGGCACTTGAGAGTGGTGATCGTTCTGCTGCCCTTTGTGGTCAGACTCCCCGTGGGAGTTGCCGTGGGCCTCCGTGTGCCGAGGTGGGATAGTCAACTTATTACACTATAAGTGTGTCAAATGAGGAGTGATTGATCCACGTGTAAGTTAAGTTTGCTGAAATATATGGTTAATTAAATACGGTTTTTCATATACGTATTTAAACGAATGACAGGGAAATGAAAGATATAGATGGGGTGTGGTGGAAGCATCGTGATCTGTCACTGTGCTCAGACCAACTTACGTCTGAACTGTCTCGCATAATTATGAATCAATTATATATTACCCTTCATTACTAGGGATGATGCCTGGTGATACCAATACACACACACACACACACACACACACACATGCACGTGAATACAAAAGTTCACTTCCATGTCTCGTTTGCACACACACACACACACACACACACACACACACACACACATGCACGTGAATAAAAAGTTCACTTCCTTGTCTCGCATGCACAGACACACACACGCACGCACGCACGCGCGCGCGCACACACACACACACACACACACACACACACACACACACACACACACACACATGCACGTGAATAAAAAGTTCACTTCCTTGTCTCGCATGCACAGACACACACACGCACGCACGCACGCGCGCACACACACACACACACACACACACACACACACACACACACACACACACACACACACACACACACACACACACAGACTTGTTCAAACAGAAAAAAGAACCACGAGGAAAAAATACTCTGAGTCAGCTGGGTTTGTTTAGACTACAGCAACACGGGGAAAGTGTACATACCCTGTAAGTACATACTCTGTTCTTTTAGTATTGCAAAATGGATACATACTTCAGTAAAACAAATTTGGAAAAGAAAAGGGATTTTAAGTAAAAAGCAAAATGATGATTTCTACCAAGAACTGGTTGAAGTGGAGACTCACAATAGACTGGTTGAACGTGTACACAAACTAGAAATGTCTTTCAAAAATGAAATTGATGAAATAAAGAAGCAAATGCACTTTCAAAAGGAAGAGATAGAAAAACTAGGAAGGGAGGCCAATAAGAAAGACACAACCATCAGTAAACTAACAGTGGAATTGAGTACGCTTAGGAAGAAAGTGAGTGAAATGGCAAGTACAGTAGTCAATCACGAGAGTGTTATGGAAAAGTTCAAAAATGACACAGAGACAATTAGGCAAGCAAGCAATCCTATGGACGAGAGCAGTGATATTGAGGAGATGATAACACAGGTGAATGAAGCTGTGCAAAGCTACAAAAATGATGTAGAAACCACATATGCTGAAATGGTGAAAGTAAAGAAAGACTTAGAAACAAGGGTGGAGGAAAAAAGCATTAAAAAGGAAGTGAAAAGAATAATCCAAAACAATCCAAAGTTAGTCAGAGATTCAGTAGAGATAAACCAATCTATAGTAATCACTGGTATAGAAGAGGAAGAAGTGAAAAACAAGATCACAAGAGACAAAAAGGAGATGGCAAATGTAATGAGCTTACTGAAAGAAGTATCAGAGGAAATCTGTAGTAAAGACATAGAGGAACACAAAAGGTTAGGGAAATACGAGAAAAGCAAGACAAGACCTCTAAAGGTGACTTTCCAGAGTGTAAACACTGTGGAAGAGATACTAAAAAATGCAAATAATCTTATGGAAAAAAAAGGAGTTCAAAAATGTATGGATAAAAAGATGCCTAACACAAGAGGAACTGGAATTACTGAAAGAAAAAAGGGAGGAAGCAAAAACAAAAAATGAGGGAAGATCAGAAGAGGAGAAGAAGAAATTTTATTACAAAGTAATAGGATTGCAGGTACGAAAGTGGTACACAAACAGGATGGAAGAAAAAGGAGGAAGGTAGTAGAACCATGTCATGACAAGGTTATAAACAAAATGATAAAGTTGATATACTCAAATGTGGATGGAATGGTTTCTAAATTACTAGAGATGAATGATTATGTCAGAGAAAATGAACCACAAATAATATGCCTAACTGAAACAAAATTAACACCAAGGATATCCAATGACATACTAAACTTAGAGGAATACAATATATGGAGAAGAGATAGAAATTTTAAAAAAGGAGGAGGAATTATAATATTAACTAAGAAAAATCTAAAAGTCAAGGAAATAAAACTAGATATACCATCACAAGTAGAACTGATTGCAGTAGAGATCAACACATCTGAAGGTAAAGTAATTGTAGCCAATTTGTACATGCCACCCAGATCAAACACATGGGAAAGAGACGAATATGAGGACCTGGCAGAGAGTACAATTCAGAGTATAAGATCATTACTACATAAAATGGAAGAGAAATCGGAAAGAATTATACTAACTGGGGATTTCAATACAAATATAAATTGGAATACTATAGACATAATTAGCCAAGAAAGCTGTTGGGACCAAAAGCTCCTGGATCTCGTACAAGAGTTTTTCCTAACGCAACATGTGAGGGAAACCACCAGAAAAAGAGGACTTGATGTACCTTCAGTGCTAGATCTAATATTTACTAGGCAAGAAAATGATATTGACAGTTTAATATATCACCCTCCACTCGGCAAAAGAGATCATGCAGTACTAAATTATAACTTCAGGATAGCATATGACATAGTAAACAGCAATGACAGTTACAAAAAGAGCCTAAACTATAAAAAGGGAAATTATCAAGACCTAAAGAAGTATTTCTTAGAAGTTCATTGGGAAAATGAGCTTAGAGGACAAGATTTGAATGCTGTATATAAAAATTTTTGTGAATTTTATGAAATAGGTGTCCAGAAGTACATCCCACAGCACAAAGAAGCAGATAAGAAAATACAGAAATGGTTCAATACAGAATGTAAAAAATCAAAAGAAAGAAGAGATTTGTTGTGGAATAGATACAGAAGACACAATAGTGAAAGGGCGTATAATAATTACAAACAGGCAAGAAACGACTATACAAGAATAAGGAGGGAAGCCCAAAAACAGTTTGAGGAGGATATAATAAAAGTAGTGATCAACCAAAGCTGTTTTACAGCTATATCAGAAACAAAACTAAAGTAAAAGATATAATACAATCCATTACGGAAGAAGGAATCACTTATACACAAGAGAAAGATATTTGTGAAGCACTAAATAAGAATTTCCAATTAGTTTTTACAGAAGAAAAAAATTTTGAGAGGGACTATGTGGAACACGCATGTCCACACATACTACCTGATATACAAATAGCAGAAAAAGTAATACAGGAGGAGTTAAGTAGATTAGACAAAGGAAAAGCAAGTGGTCCTGATGAAATTTCATGTTGGGTATTACGAGAATGTGCAAAGGAGTTAAGTAAACCATTATTTTTAATTTTCAAGAAATCCTTGAGTCAAGGTTAACTACCTGATATTTGGAAAAAAGCAAATATTGTCCCCTTATTCAAGAAAGGAAATAGACAAAATCCACTCAACTACCGACCAGTATCACTGACCAGTGTTGTAAGCAAGGTATTAGAAAAGCTTATAAGAAACGCTTGGGTAAATCATCTAGAAGAACACAGTATGATAACAGAAAGACAGTTTGGTTTCAGAAAAGGAAAATCATGTGTTACTAATATGTTGAGCTACTATGACAGAGTAACAAACACAATACAGGAAAGGGAAGGATGGGTGGACAGAATCTATTTAGATTTCAAGAAAGCTTTTGACACAGTACCACACCAAAGACTTTTATGGAAACTGTACCATCAAGGAGGAATTCGAGGCAAACTGTTTTGTTGGATGCAAGACTTTCTCATAAAAAGAGAAATGAGGACAGTACTAAGAGGAAACTACTCATTATGGAAAGAAGTGACTAGTGGAGTACCACAGGGTTCAGTGCTGGCACCAATCATGTTTTTAGTGTATATAAATGATATAAACAGTAACACTGGAAATGAGAGCTATCTGAATATGTTTGCAGATGATGCAAAAATACAAAGGAGAATTACTAACACAGACTCTTGTAAAGAGCTACAAGAAGAATTAAATAAACTTCATGAATGGAGTAGTACATGGCAAATGGAATTCAATGTGGACAAGTGCCATGTAATCAAGTTTGGTAAAAGTGGAAAAAGACCTGATTGGGATTATAAGTTAGGAAATAAAACCCTATACACATCAGAAAGAGAGAAAGACCTAGGTGTGATTATCAATAACAGACTATCTCCGGCTGACCACATCAGCGAGAAGGTACAGAACATGTATACACTGCTTGCAAATATGAGAATAGCATTCACATACATAAATGTAGACATGCTAAGAAGGATAATAACATCATTCATTAGACCAACCCTGGAATATGCATCAGTAGTCTGGAGTCCTCATCTCAAAAAGCATATAGACAAGATTGAAAAAGTTCAAAGGGCCGCTACAAGATGGATACCGAGCTTAAGGGACCTAAGCTACGAAGAAAGACTAAATAAACTGAATCTACCAACACTACAGGAGGGAAGGAAAAGAGGTGACATGATAATGCTATATAAGTGCATATCAGGGAAGGAGAAAATAGACATAAATGATTACTTAACATATGGAGAAGCATCAGCAAGAGGACACTGCAAAAAACTGCATAAGAAGCATAAGAAGAGAGGTGATAAAGACGTAAGGAAATTCAGTTTCCCAAACAGAGCAACTGATCAATGGAATGCACTACCGAATGAAATAGTGTGTGCCAAAACAATTCACAAATTTAAGGATATGTACGATAAATATGGTTTAAGACACGGGACAGTACGAGCTTGACTCATTCCTGTAAAGATACAATTAGGTAAGAACAATTAGGTAAGAACACACACTGAAAACATGTGTCGAATCACTGGGTGGTTTGGAATGTATATTTGCCATTCTTACTTTCGTAACTACAACCTACGATAATTTTTCTTCGTGTCCCTATGTAATGAATATACAATGCCACATACAGTTCTTATACATAATGACATCTATATGACCATACTATGACTGCTTAACATTAAATACAGCAGGATAATTAAACATATGACACAGAGCGAAGCCTCGAGTGGTTCATAAGGACTGTGTGTGTTAGTGCGTGTGTTACCTCGTGAAAGTTAGAGTGGGCCGCCGTCCAGAAGGGGCGCTGTACTAACCTCCTGCACCGACCCAGGTGGGCCAGAGATTATGGCTTCCGAGTGTACAGTAAGAAACAATAATCGTGTCGTGAAATTTGGTGAAAACATAAGCTAACGGGCTAAGCGTCTGGTACATTCCGCCGTCTGTCATACAGATGGTTCATAATACTTCACGAGTTACATTTAATCCTCGGACAAAACCGCGACACGACTACTGTCGCTCACTGTACGTGGAAACTTCATTCATGGTTCCTCCTCCCTAAGGGTCGTAAGGCCTTTTGCGGTATTATTTCTCCTCTGTGGTAGGTGGGGGCGCTCACTATCCACTCACTCGATGTAGTGCTGCTCTCGGGTGTCTGCCCTTTCCTCTCCATCCTTCTTTCCTTCCATTCTCTTCTGTCTTTCCTTCATTCTTTCCTTGTCCTTCTGCCTACGGGTGACTTTACGCTCCCTCTTCTGTCTTTCTTTCTTTCATTCTTTCCACTTCCTTCAGCCTGTGGGTGACTCTACACTGAGTGACAAGCCAAATGGTTTCCTGTGCACCAGGAAACCATTTACTACGCGTTTTATATATATATATATATATATATATATATATATATATATATGTGTGTGTGTGTGAGGAAGAAGGAACCAAAGGCCATGAGCCCGCAAAACTGTTCCTTCCAAGAGAAAAACAAAATACAAGAGAGATCCAAATTCAAGATCCATTCATTTCGAGATGCCTGGACACACTGCGTTTGAAAGACTGGAGATCATAGGAAGCAGGAAATACAGACAGAGGGAGACAGTTCCAGAGGTGACCTGTTGCATAAATGAAGGACTGGGAGTAACGGTTAACTCTTGCATTAAGGACTTGGACAGAAAAGGGATGAGAGTTTGCTGCTAGACAGGTGCTACGCGCCTGCTGTAGGGGTGGAGGAATGCATGCAGACAGTTCAGAGGAACAGTGACCATTGAAGTAGCGATAGAAAAGAGATAAAGATGCAACATTGCGGCGAAAAGACAGAGGTTGAAGGGAGTCAGTAAGAGGGGGAGAGTTAATGAGACGAAAAGCCTTTGATTACACCCTATTGAGAAGAGCTGTATGTGGGGAGCCTTCCCACACATGAGAGTTGTATTCTACACAGGGGGGGATAAAACCCCTGTATAGAGTCAACAATTGTGCAGGGGCAAAGAAGAACGGAGTCGGCTTAGCACACCCAATCGCTTGGAAGCAGATTTTACAAAAGATGTAATATGATCTTTCCAAGACACGTCCCAAGCAAATGAAACCCCAAGCATGTTCAAGGATGATGCAGGATTAAGTTGAGCATTATTAAACATAAGTGGGTATACCTGTGGAAGATTTTGTCGGGTTGATAGGTGCAAAAACTGAGTCTTTGATGCATTAAAAACAACCAGATTATTTTTATCCCAGTCAGAGATACGAGCCAAGTCAGACATTAGATGTGCCATAGCCTCATCCCTTGCCTGTTGAAGTAACTGCTGAGATGGACGTTGTGGGAATCGAATGGAAAGGTGAAGGGTGGAGTCATCAGCGTATGAGTGGATAGGATTAGATGTACAGCTTAGAAGGTCATTGATGAATAAAAGGAAGTGAGTTGGTGATAGGACAGAGCCCTGAGGAACACCACTGTTAATAGATCTAGGAGAAGAACGATAGCCGTCTACAACAGCGGCTATAGAACGACCAGAAAAGAAGCTAGAGATGAAGGCACAGAAAGAAGGATGGAAACCGTAAGAGGGCAGTTTGGAAATTAAAGATTTATGCCAGACTCGATCGAAAGCTTTTGAGATGTCAAGTGCAATGGCAAAGCTTTCGCCAAAGTCCCGAAAGGAGGATGACCAGGAGTCTGAAAGGTAGGTGAGAAGATCGCCTGTGGAGCGTCCCTGATCGAACCCAGACTGACGATCAGAAAGAAGGTTGTGATAGGAAAGATGTTTTAAATTTTTCTATTAAGAATAGACTCAAAAACTTTTGAGATACAGGATGTTAATGCAATTGGGCGATAGTTAGAGGGTTGGGAATGGTCACCCTTCTTTGGGACTGGCTGAATGAGAGCAAACTTCCAGCAAGAAGGAAGGTACAAGTTGAAAGACAAAGGCGAAAGAGTTTGCCTAGGCAGGGTGTAAGCACAGAAGCACAGTTCTTGAGAACAACAGGAGGGACTCCATCAAGCCCATATGCCTTATTAGTACTGAGGCCAGCAATGGCAGAAAATGCATCAGCTGAAGAAATTTTAATGTTAGCCATGAGGAAGTCAGAGGGGGGAAGTGATGGAGGAGCAGCACCGGAATTGTCTAAGGTGGAATTGGAGGAGAAAGTCTGAGCGAAGAGATCTGCTTTATCAGTAGAAGAAATAGCTACAGAGCCATCAGAGTAGAAAAGAGGAGGGAAGGATGATGAGGTAAAGTTGTTAGAAAGATTTTTGGCAAGATGCCAGAAGGAGCGGGAAGAGTTCGAGTTGGAGAGTTGAGAACATTTTGTACAGATGAAATTGTTTTTAGCAGAGCGAAGAACAGACTTAGCACAATTCCGGGCAGAAATGTATAAAAGATGTGATTCAGGGGTGGGTTGGCTCTGGTACCTTTTATAGGCCCTCTCCTTGTCGCGGACAGCATTAAAACAAGCGTGATTAAACCAAGGCTTTCTTGCGTTAGTCAAAGGATATGAGAAAGGAATGTATGCTTCCATGTCCGAGAGAATAACCTCCGTAATGCGCAAGGCACACCCAGATGGCTCATGGCCATGAAAGCAATAATCATTCCAGGGAAAATCGAAGAAGTACTGTCTAAGAGCCTCCCAATCCGCAGCTCCAAAGTGCCAGAGATGACTTTTTTTTAGAGGATCCGCAGGCCGTACCGGAGCGATAGGACAGGTTAAGGTGATAAGGTTATGATCGGAGGAGCCCAACGGAGAGAAAAGATTAACAGTGTAAGCAGAAGGATTAGTTGTAAGGAAGAGATCAAGTATGTTGGAGCTCTCTCCAAGGCGGTCAGGGATGCGGGTAGGGTGCTGTAGAAGCTGCTCTAGGTCATTAAGGATAGAAAAGGTGTAGGCTTGTTCACCAGGTGGATCAGTGAAAGGTGAGGAGAGCCAAAGGTGGTGGTGAACATTGAAATCTCCAAGAATGGAGATTTCAGAGAAAGGAGAGATGGATAGAATGTGTTCCATCGTAGAAGTAAGATAGTCGAAGAATTTTTGATAGTCAGTAGAATTAGGAGATAAGTAAACAGCACAGATATATTTAGTCAGAGAATGACAGGAAAGCCGAAGCCAGAGTGTGGAGAATTCAGAGGAATCGAATTCAGGAACACGAGAGCAAGATAAGTTGTTGCGTATATATACACAACAGTCACCTTTGGCTTTGAAATGAGTATAGAGAAAGTAGGAGGATACAGAAATGGGTCTGCTGTCAGTTGCCTCAGACAGGTGAGTCTCAGTTAGGAAAAGAAGGTGAGGTTTAGAGAAGGAGAGGTGGTGCTCAACAGAGCGAAAGTTAGAGGAAAGGCCACGAATGTTGCAGAAATGAAGAAGAAGAGAGTCAGACAGTGGTTCCAGGCACCTTGAGTCGTCACCAGGAGAGGGGCTGAAGGTGGGGGCATTTATGGTCCCCCCCCCCTGGGGACTCTGAGGCTATGTTTTTCGACGCCATTTTTGAAAATTTTGAAAAGGAAGTGTGGTGTGTTCTGTGCATGTAGTTTGGTGTTGATAGTTGGAGAAACTTGTATTGGAGAGCATGATGGTCTACTCTCTGTGTTACCGAGACACTGAAAAAGTTCAGCAAAGGGGGATGGTCGGGACCTAGTCCCGAGGGCTGATTAAACGGGAGCTCCAGCTCTCCCTGTCATCAGCTTTATATGGTGGTAACCATATAACTAAATTTTGGCGCCTGGTGGTTTAGTGGGTAATTATTGCGCTCCAATCGGATTGAGCCGGTGAAGATTTATAACCAAGTTTTTTTTTTTTTTTTTTTTTTGAGTTTTACGCCAAGTCCCCCTTTTTTGGATAAGGGCTAAGGCGTTGCCCCTGGGTAGAGGAATTTTGGTTTGGAGCATGTAGCATTTTATGACCGCATGCCCTTCCTGATGTCTACCAATGACTCTTGGGTGGATTCGATCCTCCGACCCTTCGGTCAGAACGGAGCGCTTTAACCAACTGAGCCACGGCTCATGTAATGCCACTCAGGGATGAGTGAGGGTGGTCATTCTCATCTTAAATGTCGGGACCAACTGCCTAGCCCCGGGCTCCTACGCTCCTCATGGGGCAATGTAGGATTGGATGATGGATGGATAGATGTAACTCTCTCTCTCTCTCTCTCTCTCTCTCTTCTCAGATAGATTTCTCGTACAGAAAGGGATATATTGGAACCAAAGTACTTCTGAGAGGAAAATTTGAATTTGTAATAACGATTTTCCCATTATTTGTCGTTTCAGGTGGAAGGGCATGACGGAGGAACAAAAAGAACAAATAAGGCATGCGAGAGAGAACCAGCGCCAAGAGGCAAAGGTGAGAGAGAGAGAGAGAGAGAGAGAGAGAGTACAGAGTATGTAGGAAGTACAGATAACAGGGGACCTGTTTGCCCATGACCAGGTTATTTGCTAGAAAAAAGACTGATTCTACGAAGATCTAATCAGTGTGTAAGAGAAAAGGATAGAAAAGAGGAAGGGTCTCCCCCACCCACCACACCATCCGGTTAAACTGGCAGGTAAATGACAGAAAAAAAAAAAAAAAAAAGCACAGTGCCTGTTAGAAAGAACAAACATGGAAATTTTACTGAAGAAGTAGAGCGGAAGAGACTATCCTTTATGTAAAAAATATTCAACAGATTTGTAAAAGAAGAGCATAAACAATGGCCGAATGTTCTCGTTATTAATTACACGTCTCCCAGTCGCCAGCATCATTTCAGCCTGGAAATAAGCAATAATAGGTTAGTTACAGCCTATTGTCTCAAAATAATTCTCTAGTCGAATTTTAAACATATCAATAGTTTTTACACTACTGTTGCTGGCAGCCTATTCCTTTGTTGCACTGAAAGAATATTAGTTTTCCCTATGCTAGTGTTCCATCTCTTGCTTTTGAGTTTCATTCCATAATTTCTAGTCACAGTATCATTCTGTATTTCGAAAATGGTATAGTATCTAACATTGTCTGATGTGTTAAGAATATTAAATACTTCCATTAGATTAGATGTGACTGTAGCGTATGCACCGTGTGACGACAGGAGTGAACGAGAGAGACAGGTTTTGGGATGAGCTGAATGAAGCAGTGGGAGAAATGCTCAGGAGCTATAAAGTGATCGTAATGGGCAATATGAATGGAAGAGTAGGCACTGACCCTGAGGATAACATCTGTCTACCTGTCTATTGCCAGACTCCTTGACCCGCGCCGTCCCGAGGACGTACTTCCACTTCCTCACGTTTTGTCACAGCTAATCCCGAGGACGTACTTCAACGTCCTGCAATTGCAAGGTTCATAATTTCCACAATTTTCAATTTTCGCGAGTCTTTTTTGGTACGTATACACGGGACACCTTCCTCAACAAGATGCCAGGCAGAGACAATGCCTTACCCAGCATGACCTCCTCCCCCACCCCTGCATGCCCTTTTCTCAGCAATTCACCTGTTATCAGTGACTTGGCCAGTAAAGCCATGTCATGCCACGGTACGAAATTCAGGGCCAGAGTGATTCCCCAATCAATGACAATGTGGAGGACAAACTTTACATAGCATTAGAGGAAGAAACAGTTAGAAATGATGATCAGGTAATGTGGCAAAAAAAGGTCAGGTATTAGTGAGTGAAACAATGCTTATAATGCCTATATTACTGCTTGAAAACCAATATACTCTTGTACTACATAAAAATTCGTAACAGTAAATAAATAAATACCGTTTATGAGTGGTGTGAAATAGTTATCCTCCCATAGAACTCATTTTCTTTGGTGCCAGCCTGATAGAAAACCCAGTAAGGTAAGGAGGCTCTCCTACCTGTAATGAGTATTTTAAACCTCAGGTGAGCGATTTCTCTATGAATTTTCGATGTTTCTCACCAAAAGCAAAAGTTTTAGCAAAAAAAAAAAAGGGTCGAAAAATGGTCGGGATTGGGGGGTACCAGTGGTCAAAAAGTGGTCGGGACGGGGCGAGTTAATCTCGTAAAGGGTGGCCACAAAGTAATCGCCTCCATGTCGCCCTGTCCCCTGCCATTTCATTGCCCTGCTCCCAGCTCACACCCCCTCTCTCACATACCTCTCCACTTCATCCCTCCATCTCATCCTTGGCCTCCCCCTCCCTCTCCCCCCCTCCACCTCACTTACTACACTCTCCTCGTTAGTCTGTCACTCTCCATCCTCTCCAAATGGCCAAATCACCTCAGTGTGTTTCTCCTAACGCTTCCTATCACATCCACATCCACACCACAACGCTCCTTCACTTCCTCATTTGTCAGTCTGTCTCTCCATGTGACTCCACATGCTTCTCTCAAAAAACTCATTTCCACTGCTCACACTCTTGACTTGTGTCCCTCCAACTAGGTCCAAACTTCACTTCCATAAGTTAGAGTTGGTATCACAATACTGTCATATAGTAACTTTTTCACTTCCATGCTCACGTCCCTGTTTCTTATCACTGCTTTCAAGGAATCAGCAACTTTTCTTCCTTGTTGTACCCTTTCAAGCACTTCTTCCTCTAAACTTCCATCCTTCCTCACCACACTACCCAAGTGGCATTAGTTTATTCAGTGTGGTAGGAAAGGTATATGGAACGATTATTATATTGAAAGTATGAGAGATATCAAAATTCCTAGTGAACAGGGTGGCTTTAGGAGTGACAGAGGATGTGTGGATCAATATTTGCAGTAAGACAGACAGTGAAGAAGTACTGTGAGAAGGACTTTACGGTGTTTATGGCATTCATGGATCTGGAAAAAGCATACGACAAAGTAGACGAAGGAGGATTGTGGAAGGTCTTGCGCATGTATGGTGTAGATGGTTTGCTGCTAGGTGCCGTTAAGAGTTTTTATGATGGTAGTGGAGCATGTGTCAGGGTAAATGGGCATCTAAGTGAATGGTTCACGATCAGTGTGGGCGTGCGACAAGGTTGGGTGATGTCCCCATGGTTGTTCAATATATATATATATATATATATATATATATATATATATATATATATATATATATGTGGATGGGGTGATGAGAGCAGTGAAAACACGAGTAATGGGAATGAATGATGATGGATGGAACATCTCAAATTTGTTGTATGCTGATGATGCTGTACTACTTGCAAATACCGGCCAAGAACATGGTACACTAGTACAGAATTTTGCTGATGTCTGTGAGCGTCGTGCCTTGAGAGTAAATGTAGAAAGGAGTAAAGTGATGGTTACTGAGAGAGCAGGTGACTCCCAGTGTGATGTTACAGTGAATGGAGAGAAACTGGAACTGGTGAGAGAGTTCAAATACCTGGATACAGTGATAGAAGAGAGAGGAAAATGTGCAAAAGAAGTGGAAAGTGGAGTGACACAAGAAAGGAAAGTAGCAGGTGCAATGAAGGCCTTGATAAGAAACAGAGGCTTGAGTGTTGCAGCTGCACGAGGCTGACATGATGGAGTGTTAGTGCCACCTGTAACATACGGATGTGAGACTATGGTGTGGCATAAAAATGAAAAGTCAAGAGCGAGAGCAGTGGAGATGACACTGCTAAGGAATGTATGTGGAGTACAGAGAGTGGATAGGATACGAAATAATGTGATTCGTGAAAGACGTGGAGTGAAGAAGTATGTGAACACCAAAATCGAAGAGAGTGTACTGAGATGGTATGGTCATGTTGAGAGAATGGATAACAACGGAGTGGTGAGAAAGGTATATCTGAGCGAATCTGAAGGAGGGAGGAGGCGAGATAGGCCAAGGAGAAGGTGGAGGGATATGATGGATGAGTGTGTGAAGAAGAGAGTTTTGGAAGTCGGTGAGGCTAGGGAAATGACAAGAGATCGAGCTGGCTGGATGGATGTTGTGAGGAAAAGCGCACTATCAGGGATATGGCACCCCTTTTTAACGTGAAGCGTCCGGATTGACTCTGTTGAACACTTCTATATGAAGCTACAGAATGTGGTGAATGTTTTGGGCGTGTCAGATAGAGCCAGGATTCCGGGGACTTGAATGGTGGGTGAATGGAAGCGTGTCCCATTGGACTGGGCAAATCTGGGCTGTCTGGACGTTGCTACCCCTCACTCTGCCCTAGGATGGGAAAAGAGGTCCGGATGATGATGATGATGATGATGATGATTAGATCTCCTTTGAGTCGTCGCTTTTTCAGAGAAAATTTATTTAGTTCTTTAGTCGTTCTTTGTAGGGTAAAATTCGCAGCAATGGGATAATTTGAGGAGCTCTGCGTTGTTCTTTCTCAAGCCTGTCTTCGTCCATAATAAGATTCGTGAACTACCTCTTCAGTATTCTGGATGTGGCCTAACTAATGATGTATAAAGCTTAGAAATTACATCGGGTGTTTACTGACCAAAGTTCTCTGTGATGAAGCCGAACATTTTGTTTTACTTGTTACTGGTTTCCCTACACTGGAGAGTCTGAGGTAGTTAATGATAATAACTCACGAATCCTTCTCGTCCTTTACTTGTGTCAGTTAGGTATCAAACAACAGGATTCGTATTTAATGTTTTTTTCTCCAGAGTACCGGTACATCATCTTACAATTATCTGCATTAATTTTTATGTGTCATTTTTCACGCGAATTTATAAATTCAGCCAGGTCACTTTGTATAGATTCATCGTTTGTTTTGATAATTAGTTTGCCTCCAATTTTCGTGTCATCCGCAAATTTCGCTGCCTTAGATGCTAGTCCATTTTCTAGACCGCTGATATAAATAGTGAAAAGAACTGGTCCTAGAACTGACTCTTGAGGAACTCGGCATGTTATCTCTAGCCAGTGTGATGATTCACCATTTACCACAACATGCTGCTGACGATTTGATTGTCAATTCTTGAACAAAATTTGTTAGTGAGGCCGTGTTTTTTTTTTTTTTTTCTAGTAGCCTTGGATGGGAAACTTTATCAAAAGCCCTCTGGAAGTCTAGATAGATGACATCCGACAGCATTTTTGCGTCTCAGTCATCGTAACTGTCTGTAAAAAATGCAAGCAGATATGTGAGGCATGATTTATTACGAAGTCGATGCTTGATCACTACTGGTCCAATTTGAACCATATTCACTGGAGGGGTTTTTGAGAACAATCGGTCAAAGGCCATGGCAACGGAACTAGGACAAAAGTTCGGTAATACAATGATCGCAATGCATGGATGTTGTATTCATTCACTGCCCCTTCATGTTATTTTTTTCCAGAAATTTTAATTCAGCTCAAGAGAGACTTTTCGATCTAGAGCAGATTAGTCAGAGCCTTCACTAATCCAATACAACGACGCTTTTAAGTTGAAAACCTCATGAAAGCCTTCAGAGCTTTTTTACAAAGAGGTTTAAAAAAAACAGTAAACAAGTGTAAAAACATGTGATAAATGAATAAAGTTATAGGGATGGCAGTGCACCAAATATCATCAGAACAATGTCAAGGCAGTATGACAACATGTAAGTTCATCATTTTTTTTTTTTGTACTCCACTGCTTGACATTGCTGTGCAGCATAAGTGCACCCGAAAAGTGCCATGATAATGGTTTAATTATTAATCAACCATGTAGTGCACAAAGGGATTCCATTAAAGAGAAAGAAAGAAAAAAGATGCAGGGATGAGCTTACACGTTGTCTTACTGCCTTGACCTTGTTTCGATGGTTTTGGATACACTAGTGTCCCTCCATCTTCATTTTATTATTATTAGTATTTTTTTTTTTAATACTTGTATATTAAGTGGCGAGAGCAAAGAGCGGTGGTCAGCCAGAAACGATTGTAGAAGGTGTGTAATGAGCAAGAGGAGTTTTGTGTGTCCCTTCAGGGAGTAGAGGGTCAGCAGGGGTGAGTGTAACAACGTTTGCATGATACTGGCAGGGCCTCCACAAGAGAAGTAGAGAGGAGAACAGAATGTCAAATGAACTTTGCAAAACCAGTAGGCAATGGTAGGGACACGAATGCGCCAAATCTGTTCGAGGAGAGCAGCGTCAGAGATAAACATCAACTACTATGGATTCCAGTCTCCAGAGGCAATGGAACAGTGTTTTTCGGCAATAACTTTTTTATCAAAGCTTTGGATAACGATGATATTTTACCAGGGAATGTTTCAGACCCCGACCTAACTGGCGTCTGTATGGTTTATTACCAAATGTGGAGACCTAAGGTACGTATAAGAGGAAAATAAGCATGCGATGTGACTGTTTTACCCATTGCTGGAACGAGCCTAGCGGGGAAATGCCCCGCCCCCTCACTTATACCGTGACGTCACTTTGACGTTGTCCATATAGATACAGTCCCCTGATCATCGTATGGGTGAAATATTGGAAAGGGTAGGTGCCTGCTTTGGTAGACGGAAAATGTTGCCTAAATTTGAAAAATAAGCCTGGTATTTTCGTACAGGCCTAAAAGGAAGTTATCCATTTTTAACGCAGGGATGTTATCATCATGTATGGAAATACCATCCACTTGAGGTGTAGCCTACTGTACAGCTTCCTATATCCCCTGATTGAAATACACTTCCAACATTACAAATGTGTAAGTGACGAAACGTGTGTTCGTATCCTTGTATTTTGGGCGTTGCTATGGAGTTCCATTCTCACTCCGAAGCAATGCATTATTTCCATACCTTGATTCATTTTCTGCTCGAGTCAGTGTGACATAACCAAGGCTATGAACTGACGTTTTCGAACAGTCCTGCCTTACTAGCCCTTTCATGCACGGACTCCAGTCGAGTCATTAAATACCATTCTGTACAACGCACCATGATGCACATCGTGTCAAACAAAGACGGACGCAAGTTTCCCGCCAATGTGTCATTTTTTTTTTTACCCGATTCGTGTCATGGTGTGCTTTACAGGTTGTTAAACAATCGAACAACTCAAACCACCTGCGCCTGAGAGGGCTAGTATCATAATATTTGAGTATACGGGTGGCCGGTGCCTACATAACGTCATAACTATGCGTCACGCTACCCTCGCACGAGCGATGGCTCATTCTGTCGCCTCGCATGCTTATTTTACTCGTATAAATACCTTAAGTCTCCATAGTTGGTAATAATCCACACTGAAGCCAGTTAGGTCGGGGTCAGAAACATTACCTAGTAAATATCATCGTAATCCAACGCTTTGATAACAAATTATGGCCGAAAATCAGTGTTTCACTGCCTCTGAAACCCATAGTAGTTTGGAGGGAAAGACTACACGAGGGGACGAAACCGGAAAGGTAGCAAGACACTGTGCTGCAAAAGAAGCATCTAAGAAATAAATACGATCAGTAACAAGGCACAGACTAAATTCAATGAGCATGTCTGAGGAGTATGTGTGGAGTGACGCGTATGGATCGGGTGCGAAATGATGAAGTGCGAAGGAGAACTGGAGTTGTTCGGGAGATGGCTGGCAGAGTTGAGCAGAGGGTGTTGCAATGGTTTGGGCATATGGAGAGAATGGATAATGAGCGATTGGTGAAAAAGATAACTAGATCTGATGTGAGAGGTGTAAGGCTGAGAGGAAGACCACGAATAGGATGGATGGACAGTGTGAAGAGAGCGCTGGATGCGAGAGGGATGTCTGTTGAGCAAGGAAGAGTGGCTGTGCGTGACAGAAATAAATGGAGAGAAATTGTGAATGAATAAGTGATGACGCAGCCCTGAGGGGATATTCTCCCGCATTTGGTCTGATCAGCTAGTCAGGTCAGGTGCGGGTAAGGGGATGGGTCTGCTATGATGTGGCAGGGGTAAACCAGTTCTGCTGTCGGGCCCTGCTGCGGATGTCACTGATTGCATTGCCCAGTTGACCCTTGTGCGGTGTGGTGCGGTGAGGATCTGTCCGTTCTCCCCTTTGGGGCTAAGATGCGAATGAATGTGTTTGAATGGATGAGTAAATGGAGAGTGAGTCATCCTTTCTCGGCTACCTCCCTTTCCTTGGGGGAAGCAGCCTAGGTATATAGATAGATAGATGTTGACTACTCTGGTTGAACTGCGACAGTGATAGATGATAACTATAGCCCGGAATTTGCCATAAATGCCACAAGTACCTTTTCATGCCTTGTTCTTGATGATTTCACCAAGATAATGTCTTTTTCACAATCGAGTGCCTAAATCAGCCTTTTTTTTTTTTTTTTTGCCGTTTTGCTAAAAGGTCGTGCTATATTCTCTAGTTGTACCTGATTACAATGACGTTCTCCATGTTAACACAATAAGTTATTAACGTGTTAACATAAGTTATCAATAATAACTTACAATAAAAGCTTTTTGAAAAAATAATTATTACGTTGATGAAAAATAAGACAGGGTATGACAGGCTAATTTAGTAGGCGAATGGCTAGCATCGACGCCCGTTAGTTAGTTCAATTTTCCACCACCGGAGGCGAAACCGGGGGCGCCACCGTAGGTCGTTCGTTCATTCGTGCCGCTGGTTAAGTCTTCTCTAAGATCTACCCCGTGGCCTAAGTCCCTTAAAAATGAAAGTGCTGATTATAACTTTGTTGCCACTTCTCTAATAGGAAATGACGGTGATGTTTCCATTTTTTACTACGATAAATTGATAATGGTAAAAAAGTGCACCTTTCGACGAGAAAATTTTGATTTTCTGAGAAAAATGCAAAAATAATTAATTTTTGCTATTGTCTAATTTTGCAGTAATGAGATTATTCGCTTCAGGCAAGATTTTCCACTTGTATGTATGCATTACACCAAAGGGTCAATGTAGTGTTGAGAAGCAAGATTTGCTAGTTAGGTAGTGCTGGAGTACTTCCAATGATTCTCATAGTTCGGTTATGTGTCACAGTTGCCAGTTCGCTTGCCATTTGTGAGCTTAGTTATTTTGTAAGTTGTACAGTCGCCTTCACCTCTAAGTACTACACCGACTTATGGCGTCTTGGTAGATGTGGCACCACTGTGTTTGTTTACATCGTCGTATTAAGACTCGAATGAGTTGGAGGAATCCCAGCATAGTGGTCAGGTACTGACAGCTATATTGCTATGATTTGTATAATGCTTATATTATATAAAAGATGTAATGTAACTGAACATGTGCCTGTAATTCGAGTTTAATTTAAGGTGATGGTGCTGGGACCAATCAGGGAGTTGGATGCTTCGTAGCAGATGTGTAACTTGCAATACTTTGGTGATAGAAACTCCGTGTACAAACAGTTAGATAAGGAGTTTATTACAAGCTCACAGTAAAATAGTCTGCCCGTCTAGGCTGCCTGGTATCAACTGATGCAGTAACGCCCTTCTGCCCACGCTTGGGCCGTGGGAAAGCGTGCTGACCTAGCAAGTTTAGTGGGGGCATGTATGCATTGGGGGGGGACATATATACATCGGGGGTAGACATATTGTGGAGGGGGTACACTACTCCCCCGGGTAGCTGAGATGGTGTCTCCTGACACCAGGAGTTAAAGGGTGTGTGATTATAGTAGTAAGGCAGGACCGGGGAGGTTTGTACAAAGGATAATTATGATACAGGGGCAGTAGGGGAGACATGGCCATGTTGAGGGGAGGGAATTAGAAGGATATATACTTATAAGATATACAAGGATTATTAGGTACAAATCCAGTAAGGGTCGAAGGTATACATAACCATAATGGGAATTACACAATAACAGTGTGATACATGATAAACAAGGAGTAGATATGAGAGTTCTATTGTTGTTCTTCCTTCATTTTTTTTTTTTGTATTTCTTTTGTATTTTCTGTAGAATACATTGTCACTCAGTAGTGCATGAAAGAAATACCATCATTTTCTAGTAGGCAGAGTGCTGTTCACAGTTTGGTCAATTGGCAGATGGCATTGGTAGTCACTGAATGCGAGGGCACTAAGTACGGGGAGTTTCTACGTCGTGTGTAGGGCGTACTATGCCTGTAGCGACTCTGATTTCCTGGGGTCGACGTTCCATTTTTCTGACACAACAATGCACTGCACATATGATGAGTAGAAAACCCATGAAAGCGATAACCACAGGGGGAAACACAACTGTTGGATGAACCCATGAACGGCTGAAGGCCAGAGAAAATTGATCCATAATGAAATCACTGTCATTGAGGAAGGTGAGCATGCGCAAGTTGGGGGAGGTGATGGTAATGTTGGCAGATGGTAGGGTAGAAGGCATGTCGAGTGGTTGAAAGATGTCATAGGAGTGATTACGGACTTGGTGATAGCGAGTGGCATAAGTGATGATGGACTCTGATTTGACGGTACAATAGTCAGGTGCTTTGTAGAGACCACTAGCGGGGAAGGATCGAACCGAAGAACCAGGACACATGATTGTGACAGAGATGGGAACAGCAAAGAAGAAGTACTGGACATGGTTGAGGTGAGCATGGTGGACCGGAAGGTCAGGAGCTGGGACAAAAGAACAGGCTGAGTAGATGGAATGGTTGCGAACTAAAGCAGACTCACATAGTGTAGCACTGCTAGGGAAGATAGCAAAAAGGTGGGCAGCACAGAGACGAGAGGTCGGAGTAAGGGAGGAACATTGCTGGAGGTCTGTGGAAGAAAGGAAGGCAATGGAAAGATGATCATGGGAGAGGAGGTAATATTCTGAAGGAACAGATACCTGTAACAAGGAGTTGTTGAGGCGGAAAGGGAAGGGAATGATGTGGAAAAGGTTAAAGGTTATGGCAGAACGGAGAGGAATATGGACGACGACGTATGTGGTGAGAAGAGTGGCTTCGAGAACAGGATAATAATATTCAAGGGAGGAGTAAGGGAGGACTGGGGAGAGACCGAAGGTGGAATGAGCCCATTCCAGGACAGAACGGAGAGCTGAGACAGGTACTAAGTCGGCAGTGACACGTCCATTGATAGCATCGACCAGGATACGAACCAAGCCAGAGACTTGAGACAAGAGAGAGTCAATGGCTAGTTGGAGATTATCCATGTTGAGTTTCAGGTAGAAGAACTGAGAGATAACATTTAGATCTGAAAGGTGGCGTTGTAAGATATCGGTGAAATTGTTTAGAGTGGACGTGACTTCATTGAGTTGGGTTGTGAGCTTCTGTAACATAGTGTGTTGGATTTTAATGACTCGGTGTTGTGATTCTAGGGCTGAAGCTAAATGAGTGAGATCAGATTTGAAGCCAGAAATGTCACGGGCTGTAGCAACGCCAAACAAGCCACTCAGAATCTCACCGCCGTAGTCGAAGAGACCTCGTTTCACACGAGAACGACCCACGGGTGTCTGAATGGAAAATGTAACATTGAGCTCAGTGAATCTATTACTTATGTATTGCAATTGCCAGGAGAGTGGGAGGAAAAGGTTATAGAGATACTCATTCGGGTTGTGTGTCCCCATGAGGGCCGTGAGATGGGTCCTGATTCCGCGGAGCTGGTGCATGTAGGCAGGTAGGGCAATGGCTAGGTCGGCCAGGGGCGCAAGATCGTAGCGCAAAGAGGCTACATCTTCGATAAGCATTACCTCGCCTCCCGAGCCGACCAAGGCCCCGGGACGTACTCCACCATCGTCCTGACCTGACCCAGACCCCAGGAGGGTCAGCACTGCCAGCAGGGAGATCGCTAACATCGTACCTAGAAAATCAGGGTAGAGTTAATGGGGGAGGTCGTGAAGAGGTTGATGGGCAGAGCGCAGTTTGGACTGATATTGATTGATTGATGAATGAGCAGGTGGAGGTGGAGAGGAAGGAGACTAAGGGATAGGTGGAGACAAGGTAGACTGAGGGATGGGAGGAGGGAAAGAGGGGGCAGGAGGTTGTGTAAGTGATTCGTCCAACACGAGGCCACGGGGTGCTCACTTTAAGTCATCGACATGGACCCATCTGGTGTCCCTAGTGGACAGGTCCTGGAGGTGAAATTTGTTGCCTTGTTGAGTGAGGACGCAGTGGGGCCCTGTAAATTGGTCATCCAACTTGGAGGAACGCGTATGGGAATGAGCAAAGACAAGATCGCCTACATTGACAGTGATAGGAGAGGCGGACTTATGTTGGCGCTGCAGCATGTCCTCCTGAGAGGAAGCCAAAGTGGACTGGACATACTGGTGGATTGCCTGGAAGTTGGCCAATTTTAGTTTAACATAATCATCCATGTTGTAGATGGGTTCTGTCTTTGAGGATAAGAGAGAGTATGGGAGGTCCTTGTCAAAGCCAAAGAGGACGAAGAAGGGAGATTCAGGAATGGATGCATTGATGGAACTATTGATGAAGGATGCCACTTGGGGAATCCAGTCATCCCAGGACGAACTATGGAAGCCTAGATGTCTGAGGCACTCTAAGATTTTACGGTTGTGGCGTTCTACAAGGCCATTGGAAGCCGGATGGTTAGAGACGACATTGCACTTACAGATACGAAAGCGGCGATAGATCTCATCTAGAAGGCTATTGTTGAACTCTGCACCATTGTCAGTAAGAATGGTATGAGGGGTACTGAACGGGCAAATTACGTGATCTACAAGGGCACGTGCAACGCCCTTCGCGGTTTT
This sequence comes from Coenobita brevimanus, assembly GCF_032717465.1. NCBI lineage: Eukaryota > Metazoa > Arthropoda > Malacostraca > Decapoda > Coenobitidae > Coenobita > Coenobita brevimanus. The sequence goes on from NC_136966.1 coordinate 35,793,115, forward strand.
GTCGGAGAGGGGTACGAGGACACAGTAGCGGGAGAAGTGATCGACCGCTACGAACAAGTACTCAGCGCCAGATTCTGTGAGAGGGAGTTTTAAGAGATCGATTGAGACAGTTTCCCATGGTCGTGACGGGATTGGGTATTGTAAGAGAGGTGCTGGTAAGCCTGTTGATCCTTTGTGGCGGTGGCAGGAGAGGCAAGAGTCACAGTGGGCATTGATATCGCGGCGCATGGTTGGCCAAAAGTATTTGAGATGTGCTTGGCGCAAGCATCGGTCTTTACCTGGATGGGAAGCTTGAGGAGTATTATGAACAATATGAAGAACCTTTGGTATCAGAGCAGTGGGGACAACAAGTTGGCGTACTTCGCTATTGGGCATATCTTTGCCTGTTAGCAGTGTTTTCCTGTACAAGAGATCATCATCTAGCATGAACTCATCCAGTGATACTGGCAGAGTAGGTAAGGTCGAGGCATCGCCAGATTCTAGGAAATAAATGACTTTGGACCACATGGGGTCTTGGCGCTGAAAGTTTCGAACAACTTCTGATGTTAGTGTAGTGTTTGCAGTTACTTCAGGCTGCAGTGATGTTATAGCTGCTGCTACGTGACGTGAGAGTGCGTCTGTGACTACATTCAACTTGCCTGGTACATATTGAAAAGTGGGATTAAAGTCCTGGATGATGACAGACCATCTAGCTAGTCTACCTGTTAGGTTAGGATTCTTGAACAAATCACATAGTGGAAGGTGGTCTGTTTGGATATGCACTGGATAACCATAGACTATATCTCTGAAATGTTTGAAGGACCAGTTTACTGCTAGCGCTTCGAGATCTGTGACACTGTAGTTACGTTCAGTGGTTGTAAGGGTGCGACAAGCATACGCTATTACGCGCTTCCTTGATGCTTCATCGAGTTGCATCAAAACGGCACCAAGTCCAGTGCCTGAGGTGTCTGTGCAGAGAAGGAAGGGTGTGGTATAATCAGGGAATGCTAGAACAGGGGCATTTACAAGAGCTGTCTTTAGCTTTTGGAAAGCCTGTGACTGGTCGTTAGTCCAAACAAAGGGCACATTCTGCTTGAGTAAGTGGGTCAGAGGAGCGGCGATCTTTGCATAATCCCGGATGAAGCGACGATAATAGCCACTGAGGCCCAGGAAACTTCGTACAGCGTCGGTAGTGGTAGGTTCTGGGAAGTTAATGATCGCCTTAGTTTTATCCTCATTAGTATGAATGCCTTGTGCATCTACGACATGGCCTAGGAATATGATTTTCTTTCGCAGGAAGTCACATTTACTGAGATTGATTTTCAGACCTGCGAGCTGGAGGCGTTCAAAGACCTTCTGGAGTTTGGTAAAATGATCAGGGATGGATTTCCTCACAACAATGATATCATCTAGGTAAGCAAAAAGAGAGTGTCCTATCATACCGCTGAAGACTGAATGGATAAGTCGCATGAACACGGAAGGAGCATTTCTCAGACCAAAAGGGAGTCTCTTAAACTGAAAATGTCCGGAAGGGGTGCTAAAGGCTGTAACTGGGCAAGAGGACTCTTCCATTTCGACCTGCCAGTACCTGCTGAGGAGGTCTAAAGATGAAAAGACTACGTTATTGTCACCAAGGGATTCTAGCAAATCAGTGAGGACAGGTAACGGGAAACGGTTTGGAACGGTGACAGAATTGACCTTAAGATAGTTGACTACTGGTCGAAAGTTGCTGTCCTTCTTTGGTACTAAGAAAAGTGGGCTATTCCATGGACTGACGGAGGGTTCAATAATGTCCTGGTCTAACATGTTCTGTACCATTTGATCTGTCTGCTTTCTCTGGCTGTGAGGAAATCGATACGCTGGTATGTAAATCGGCTGAGTTCCTGGTAGTAGGTCAATGATATGTTTGACAAGGTCTGTTCTACCCATCGGTTCACCGGGTAAGGCAACCAAGTTTCTGTACGAGGTCAGAAGGTCGAGTTGAGGCGTATTTTCTGGGAAATCTGTGCAAGTGAGATGTGAGAGCATATCGGGTGAACACGTTGGCGGAGATCCCGTAGAGTTAATAGCACATACACCGATTGGCGTATCATCAGTCTGAATAGTAGGAATTGAGGAATCCTGGCACACCTTTACGGCTGCTGGGTATACTAGGAAGTCTCCAATCTTTACACCACTTTTAAGTTTTAGTGGAGCATTTGTGACATTGAGCAAGTACAGATAGCATAAACTGTCCTCTAAGACTGTACACCACGCTGACTCATAAGTCAAGCCATTCACACAACACGTCTCAGGTAGGGTTAGTACATCCACTCCTTCTTTCGCACCGGCAACACAAACAAAGACTTTGGTGAACTCATGCGGTAACAAAATTGTGCACGTATTCGTTACTGCACGTTTCGTCTCAGCGTGTTGGAGAAGATCATTCAGACTGTGTGAGGTAGGTAACTGAGACATGTCTGAGTCAGCGATAGTGTTGTCTGGAGAGGATGTAAGAGCCATGTTCGAGGGCTGAGATGATGTATCAGGAGACATTGAGGAATTTATGTCCTTGCTTGCAGTCAGTAAAGGAATGATCTCTGTATTCTCAGATGATGATAGTGGTGGTTTGGGCTGGGTTGGACTTTTTGGTAGTGATAGGGACAGAGGTAACTGAAGGACTGATTTGATCGTAAGAACAGGATGGGGACATTCCATAGTGTAAACCAGGAATCCAGAAATGTCTATACTACCACAAGCAGGTAATAATGCAATGGAGTGTTGTGCCATGGTGGAGAAACCAATAAGGGCATCTGCGGGATACTGCAAGTCATTAGTGACATGAAATTCAATGGGGATAGGGGGCAAATCTCTGTGGAGTTTGACTTCAAGGGTGACTCTTCCCTTAACCTTAAACTCTGAGCCGTTGACACCACATAGGCGAATGTCTGGTGGTTCTAGGAAACTGACGTGGTTGTGATCGCGATGAATAATTTGCAAGGAATTTTCAGAGATGAGATTTACTATAGATCCCTTGTCCAAGAAGAATGACGTTGGTATGCCATGACTGCTGCCGAGAATGACTAAACCTGAGGATGTTATGGGACTTACATGGTGGATGGGGAGTTGGGTTTCTGGTTCTACGTGATATTGGTCTGATACGGGTGCGGCGCTTCCCCCGACTGTTGGCGGTTGAGGTAACGACATTCCTCAGTGGTGTGAGTCGTGCTTGATTTGTGGTATTTGCAGTGTGGACAACGTGAGCGGGAAGGCGTGCGCTGTCTGGTTTGGGAGTGAGGACGTCTGTATGTACGGTCGCAACTGGATGCTCGATGTCCAGGATGACCACAGTACCAGCAAAGAATAGAAGATTGTCTGTTCCGTCGGGCGCTAGATTGATCACGACCTGTGGTAGGAGAGCGATGGTGGCAGGTCTGCCGCATGTGGTGGGACAGGAGCGAGATTGGTCTGGGGTAGTGGAGGTGTGACAGACTGAGGAGGCCAAGGGTTGGGTGTTGCCCTGACGTGTGTAGTTCGAACCTGTTCTTTCATGAATGGCTTTAGTGACCTGAATAATTTTATCCCCTGGATTGAAACCAATTTCCAAGGCTAGCTCTCGCTGTTTAGGAGTAAGCCAGTGAAGGAATCTGAGGTAACCAATTAAGTCAGCAAAGTTGGTGAGTGAAAGCATTGGAACGCCATTCTTGTCTTCTAACCATTTCGTGCCTACCAGTAATTGGAGCATCTCGCTACTAGTTGCTTTCATGGCGGCGGCAGCTTCGTGGAGCTTGGCATATTGCGCTGGGATGCGCAAGTCCTCATCTTGTTGGTTTAGGAGATTAAAGAATCCCATGAGAGACGCAGTATTTGAATGCTGGCAACAAAGGCTGATGAGTTCCGTACGAAAATCAGCAAAGGTACGAATGCTATCGAAATGTCCTGCACGGATCGCGGATCCGATGTCCGATTTACCGTGGTGCAAGCGACCAAGGAGGTAGGCTACTTTGAGCAATTCATCGGTTATTTGTCTATTGTGTATTTCTGTGTTGACCTCTCTGAGGAAATCATAGACAGACCAAGTTGGGTCCTGGCCGGTAAATTTGGGACGATTAACATCGTCGAGATAGACTGTGGAGGGTTGGCCATGGCTGGAAGTGTAGAAGTGGCGGCAGGAGAGGTGTGAGAGAGAGAGAAGGTAGTGGCAGTTAAGGGCGAGCAAGACGGGGTATGGAGGGAGGCAGGAGAGGGAACGGCAGGGGAAGGAGTAGAGGAAGAAGGGAGTGTAGAGGCAGGAGTAGAGGAGGAGGTATCTGGATTTATGAGTGGAGGACGGGTAGTAAGTGATTCTGCGGGAAGTGAAACGGGAGTCTCAGGTACAGGGCGGTGGTACTCTTTGCCACTTCATAAATGAGTGATTGTGTTAGAGTCGGCAGACGAGGTATGAGCAGGTGATGTTTCTGGGTCGAGAGGGCTAGTGGTAAGCGGTTGACGTGGAAAGTATGGCATTTAATGCGGCAATGGAAGATGAAAGGATGAAGATGGATACATAGGTGGAAATGTATAAATAACAATGAGAGAATGGAATACACGAGTTGTGAAAATGAATGAAGGTGCGGGCATGGATGATTTAAATAAAATGCGAAGGATGAGATGGAGTATAAATAACGTAGGTGAAGATGAAAACGAGGTAATGGAAATGAGATGGAATATTTACAATAACCAATCTGTAGAGAAAATCGAGGATAATCTCTATAGAAAGGAAAGATATACTATAGTTACACAGTAGAAACGGGAGTGTCGAGATGTATGACGTGCAGGGGTGGCTGGGCGTAGCTGGGCTGGGGCGGGGCGGGGAGGGGCGGCGGTGGAGAGACAGCTGGGCGGAGAGGAGAAGAGACACCGCGATGAATCACCGGCAGGGAGTGGCGGTCGTAGGAGGCTCCGTAATGCAGACCAGATGCGGGCGACGGTGGAGGCCGGTGGTGGGTGGTGAGGGCAGATGTTGGTGCAAGGCAGGTGTAGAGCTGTTGAGTTGCAAATGCAGAGAATGGTGGTGGGCAGGCAGTGGGCAGACAGTGATAAGTGGCACCGTGGGGGCAGGAGTTATGATGAGTTCGGAACAGGTGCTGGGAACAGGTGCAACAGGTGCGTAGGTCAGCGACGGTGACACTTGCCGTCAGGAACAAGGCGTATGGGTGCGGTTGTTTGAGAGGTGAGCACTGGTGAGAAAAATTGTACACTCGGAAAGCACAGCCAGGTATTACACCACTAGAGGCACTGAGGAGGGGCGAGGCTGGCAGATGCGAGACGTCCTGTATCTTGGGATGTCACTAAATCAGTGGAGGTGGTCAGAATCTGATGGTTTGAAACACCGCTGCTACCAAATGTAACTTGCAATACTTTGGTGATAGAAACTCTGTGTACAAACAGCTAGATAAGGAGTTTATTACAAGCTCACAGTAAAATAGTCTGCCCGTCTAGGCTGCCTGGTACCAACTGACGCAGTAACGCCCTTCTGCCCATGCTTGGGCCGTGGGAAAGCGTGCTGACCTAGCAAGTTTAGTGGGGGCATGTATGCATTGAGGGGGGGACATATATACATCGGGGGTAGACATATTGCGGAGGGGGTACAGATGTTCTGGGGTGCTGTTGGTCCGAAGCAGACCTTGCTTTACTGAATGAGACGCGGGCCAAAATAAGACTTGCCTAACGCAACGTATAATGGAAGATGAACATATTCTTCCTATCTATCTATCTACCTATCAGTCTATATATCTATATATTACATTATATCTCTATCTACCGTATGTGTATAACTCTCTCTCTCTCTCTCTCTCTCTAACATATATATATATATATATATATATATATATATATATATATATATATATATATATATATATATATATATATATAGTATATATCATTATAAATATACGGAAATTATGATGCAGGAACAATGCCCTGAATGCAATTTAGGTAAGATAAGGAAGTGAAGTCGCTAATGAAACTGTCCCGTATGGGGAAAAAAATATAACGGTGTTCTTATGAGAGAAGAAAGAAGATCTTGATAATGTGGGAAAACTTTTACCTGGTCGTGGTGTAGTGGATTGATGCCCGCATTCCCGGCATGGTGGTAATATATTGGAGGACCTTAAGATAGCATTGTCGTATCGGCCTAGTCCTTCTGGGCTAGTGTCGTCAAATATATATATATATATATATATATATATATATATATATATATATATATATATATATATATATATATATATATATATATAAAATTCATTCACCATCTAATCTTTTGTTATCCATGAGCAGTTTAGGAGCCGGGGCCTAGACAAGTAGGTCCTGACATTTAAGATGAGAGTGATCGGCCTCACTCATCCCTGAGTCGCATTACGTGAGTAATAAACCCCAACCACCCCTTGGATATCAACCTATACAGTCTCAAACGATTGGAGCACCTTAATTACCCACTAAACCACTAGTCGTCATAATTTAGTTATATGGTTACCACCTAGCGAAGTAAATGGTTTCCTGGTGTAGTACAGGAAACCATTTGGCTCGTCACTCAGTGCAAAGTCACCCATAGGCAGAAGGAAGAGGAAATAATGAAGGAAAGAAAGGCAGAAGAGGGAGAAAGGAAGGACGGAAGAGAGGAGAGGGCTGGGACCCAAGAGCGGCATTACATCGAGTGGATGTTGAGCGCCCCCGCCTTCCATCAATATTATATATATATATATATATATATATATATATATATATATAGATAGATAGATAGATAGATATAGAGAGATAGATAGAGAGATAGATAGCTAGATAGATATAGATATATATCCATCCATCCAGCCATCATCCAATCTTACATTACCCCATGAGGAGCGTAGGAGCCCGGGGCTAGGCAGTTGGTCCCGATATTTAAGATGAGAGTCACCAGCCTCACTCATCCCAGAGTGGCATTACATGAGCAATCAACCCCAACCATCCTTTGGATATAAACCTTCACCGGCTCAATCCTATTGGAGAGCAATAATTACCCACTAAACCACCAGGCGCCAAAATTTAGTTATATGGTTACCACTCAGCGTAGTAAATGGTTTCCTGGTGCACAGGAAACCATTTGGCTTGTCACTCAGTGTAGAGTCACCCACAGACTGAAGGAAGTGGAACGAATGAAGGAAAGAAAGAAAGAAGAGGGAGTGTAAAGTCGCCCGAAGGCAGAAGGACAAGGAAAGAATGAAGGAAAGAAAGATAGAAGAGAATGGAAGGAAAGAAGGATGGAGAGGAAAAGGCAGACACCCGAGAGCAGCACTACATCGAGTGAGTGGATGGTGAGCGCCCCACCTACCACATACATACATATATATATATATATATATATATATATATATATATATATCTGGTGTTCCCAGGCAGTCACCCATCCAAGTACTAACCAGACCCAACGTTGCTTAACTTCGCTGATCGGACGGGAAGCGGTCATTATGGGAGAAGGTTTGACCTGCGGACACTTATTAGAGTCTGAGGCGGCTGCACCTTACTTCACCGTGGCTCTTACAAATATATATATATATATATATATATATATATATATATATATATGTGATGTAGTGCTACCTACCCCTTCCTTAGCCTTTATCATTCTTTTTCTGTGTCTGTCCTCTACTTTTCCTATTTCTCCCATCTTTCCTGTCACTTCTTATTGCTTTTCTTTCCTGCACAAGTGGCTTTACATTGAGTGACAAGCCAAATGGTTTCCTGTAAGCCAAGAAACCATTTACAAAGCTGGGTGGTTACCATATAACCAACCCATACGTGCTCCCTACATGTCAACAATGGGGTTGGTGGAGGGTTAGTGCCCCTCCCTGTAAAATAGGTAACTCAAAGTCAAGTGGCCACCCCTTACGGGGTTATGGCGTCTGGCAATATATATATATATATATATATATATATATATATATATATATATATATATATATATATATATTGCAGTAGCCGTGGTTCAGTGGGTTAGAGTGCTCCGCTCTGACCGAAGGGCCGGAGGATTGAATCCACCTAAGGGTCATTCGTAGACATCAGGAAGGGCATCAGGTCATAAAATGCTACACGCTCCAATCCAAAGTCCTCTACCCAGGGGCAATGTCTTAGCCCTTAGGGGATACCTGGTGTAAAACCAAATTATTTTATTTTTATTATATATATATATATATATATATATATATATATGAAGCCTCTGTGGTACGGTGGTAGAGTGTGCGTTTCTTACACTGGTGAACCAGGGTTTGCGCCCCGCCAGGGTAATAAACTTTGGAAGTGTTCACCCGGCCAAGTACTGCATTGGCAGACACTAGGGGTGCTGTGGTTGAACCAGTGTCGCTTACTATAAAGTATGCTTGCACCCAGTCGGCTTTCGCGGGCCGATTTCACCTGGTTCACAGACTACACTCACATCCAAAGCCACTACAACACTACAGTTACACTTACAAGCACTTCTCACCCTACATACAATCTCTACCAGACAGCCTAAGCCACTTGGTAGAGATACATTGGCTGTATCATCCCGACTTCGGTCGTGATAGGCCGGTCCTGCAGTGGATACTCAAACGGCTGATGATGATGATGATTATATGATGATGATTATATATATATATATATATATATATATGATGAATATGTTCATCGTTTACTATACGTTGCACTTGAGAAGTCTTATTTTGGCCCGCGACTTATTCAGTAAATCAAGGCCTGCTTCGGACCAACAGCACCCCTGAACATCCACTACGAAGCATCCAACTCCCTAATTGGTCCCAGCACCATCACCTTAAATTAAGCTTGAATTACGGGCACATGTTCAATTACATTACATCTTTTATATAATATATGCACTACGCAAATCATATCAATGTAGCTGTCAGTTCCTGACCACTATGCCGGGGTTCCTCCAACTCTTTCGCGTCTTAATACAACGATGTAATCAAACACAGTGGTGCCACATCTACCAAGACGCCACAAGTCGGCGTAGTACGCTGAAGTGAAGGCGACTATACACCCAAATTAAGTTCCGCCTTATACACCAGCCTGCCAGTTCGGACCTTATGCGTGAGACAACCACTAGTGAATCACTGGCCAGAGTCTCAAATGTCTGGTACCACTGTGTGGGAGAGGAGAGGTTAAGGAAGGAGGAAGGCTGGGGGGAGCTGATGATTCCTACCTCTCCCTCTTCCATCTCCATCATTCCCACACAGTTACTAGATAGATGAATGTTGGCTACTGCATCGCTATCATGTGTCTCACATTTATTATTTCGAAATGGTGAGTGTATAACGCGGAACTTTCCTCGCGTGTACATTAATTTTTGTGCTCTTTTTCTTTATAATATTTTATTTATGTGATTATTTGTTAAATTATGTACTTTTATCTCAGTTTGTATGCTATATAATTTAGTGTGTTATGCAATATAAGAAAACTCTGGCATGTTTTGGATGTCTCTGATTTGGTAACTGTAGGTGTTAGAGTAACCTAGAAGCTTCGAGAGCAATGCAAGGCTATATAAGAATGGGGAAGAGACTAGAGCAGTTTCAGTCAGTTTCAGTTCAGTTGAGTGTCGTTCAATGTCAGTGCAGTGTCACTGTGGTTGGTAAGGATTGTGTATCCCTGGTACTTGTGAAAACAGTGTAGTTGGCAAGCATTAAGTGTAATTGCAGGTAGTGAAGACAGTATAGCTCCGGTACTTGTGAAAACAGTGAAGTGTAGTTGACAAGCATTAAGTGTAATTATTTGGAAAATAAAGCCAGTGTTTATTTACCACGCCTGAGCTGATCTTGTGTGTTGTACACCAAAAGGCTGACCTTAGGAAGAACAACTCTTTGGTCAACGTCCTTCCTATACTGTATTTCTGCTGTTGGAGCCTGTGGCAGTGTGAGACGAGGACGTAACAGTGGTGTCAGGAGTGTGGATCATTAGAAAAGTGCTGCAGTGAGTCTACCTTCGACATGGAGACAGAAGGTGTACAGACAGAAGGCCAAGCAAGGCAAGAGGAGGCATCACTAGCCGCAATTATGAAGCTACAACAAGCACAGAATGAACAGAAAGAACTCAAAAAACAATTACAGGCACAAATTGAAGGACAGAAAGAACTCAAAGAACAATTACAGGCACAAAATGAAGGACAGAAAGAACTCAAAAAACAATTACAGGCACAAAATTAATGACCAAAAGAACTCAAAGAATAATTACAAGCACAAAGTGTACAACAACAGGCACAAAGTGAAAAACAAATAGAGCTCAAGAAAGAAAGAAAAAATAATAATTGCAAGCACAGAGTGAACAGCTAGAGGCACAGAGTGAAAAACAGAAAGAACGATATGAAGAGCTTCAAGAGGTATTACAGGAGCAATAAAGGGAATTACAACTGAGGATGCAAGGACAGATAGACAATTTCTTGAGGGAATGAAGGAAGAACAACAGCATTGAAGGAGGAAGCATACTCCGATCTACAGCAGCAGAAGTATGAGGTAAGCAGTAATGTGATGGAGAGCGAACAGCATGTAGACAACCAGCTGATGATTAGTGAGGGAATGGTGATGGAGTGCAGACAGCATGTAGGTAACAAGCTGAAGCGTATAGTTGAATATGTGAAGATAATTAGTGACAGAATTGAGGCTGTAGAGAAATACTTCACTGCTGAGCCTCAGGTTAGTGTACAGGAAACATATGAAAACAATGGACATTGTATGATGAATCTTGACGGATCCCAGGCATCTAAAGGTAGCATTACAGGGTTGAATAATCAGAATGCACAAGTTTAAGTCCTGGACTTAATTATAATGCCCCAGTTTTAATGCCCCAAACCAGTGAAGTTCATGGCTATAACGGGGGTCCAGTTAAAAAGAAACCTCAAGAATTTGATGACAGAGTATCTTGGGAAGCTTATCGTGTGCAGTCTGAGTTGTTTGCATATCAAAATAGTTGGGATGATAGGCAAAAGGCAGTGCAGCTTGCTACAAGCCTCAAGGGTGCTGCAGTGGAGTTTTTGGCCAAATGTCACTGGAGGACAGAAACAGTTATCAGTCCCTAGTAGAAGTGCTGGAGCGCAGATATGGGACCATGTACCAGACAGAGGTTTCAGGGCAAGATTCCGGACCAGTGTATGGGCTTCAGGCGAATCTCTACAGCAGCTTGCTCATGACCTGGGGAGTATGGCACACAAGGTGTACCCTGGAGCAGCACCTAACCTGTTGGCTGTTCTTCTGAGGGACCAATTCATCAGTGCTTTTGATAGTGCAGGGAAGCAGGCACAACCCACAAGTGTGCAAGAAGCACTAGCCAGGGCTCTAGAATTTGAGTCCCACGTCAGGTCCAATACGTCCACTTTTCAGGCAGGTTGTAGTGAGGGATTCAAGACAAGAAAGGGGCAGTTATGTGAAGCAGAAAAATTTGAAGGAAGCTGCTGGTACTGTGAAAAGCAGGACATAAGAAAGAAGACTGCTACAAGTGGAAGAGGGAACAGGAGAAGACCGGAGGAAGTTACTGGTATTGTGAGAAGCCAGGAACCAAGAAGGTGGATTGTTACAAATGGAAGGAGCAAGGATGGAACAATGCTAGGAAACCCACGATTGCAACAAACGGGCATTGGACATGTGGTGAGGTGGGACACTTCAGCTATGATTGTCGACATGAGATGAGTGTAAAGTAGTAGAGGCTTGTGACAAGAGGCAACAACCAGCCAGTTTCTCCCAAGAAACCCCATCATTGAGGAAATGCAAAAGAACCTTGATTGATAGTGTACATGAAGACGGAAGACCAGACGGCAAGCAGTGTAGTAGGAATGGGAATCGTAGCAAGAAATGCAGCCGTACTGTGGTGACAGAGCCAGTGTCAGCTGAAGAAGACCAGAGGAGGATGCAGATGGAGGATGCAGATTTACAACCAGTGCTAGAGTGGCTGAAGCGAAGTACAGTGCGACTATCTTGGGAAGAGGTTTTCAGATTCAGCCCTGTGACTAAGAGCAACTGGAGTCAATGGGAACTTCTACTACTGGAGCATCAATGGGAGACACCAAATGGCCTCAGCAAGTATTGTCAACTGGTGGTTCTGAAGAAAATGAGGTCTGAGATCTTAGATGAGCCTCATAACCAAATCGCTAGTGAGCACCTGAGAGTGAAGAAAACTTTAAGCCAGCTGTGACAGAGGTTTTACTGGACTGGCATGCATCATTATGTTGAACAGTGGTGTTGTGCCTGTGATGTATATTGTGCCCAGGAGGGACCCAAGAAACGTGGATGTGCCCCACTCCAGCTGTACCAAGTGGGTGCACCAATGGAAAGAGTCGCGGTGGACATTGCTGGACTTCTGCCACTCAAAGAGGAAAGTAGTATACATGCGTCGCCATGGACTACTTCACAAAGTGGCCAGAAAACTATATCATCCTCAATCAAGAGGCTGCAACTGTTGTTCAGGTGTTGGTTGACCAGTTCTTCTGTCATTTTGGATTCTGCAGGAGCTTCATTCAGACCAGGGTAGAAACTTCCAGTCTGCTGTGTTCCGTGATTGCTGCATTTTACTGGGGATCAAGAAGACCAGGACAACCCCACTAAGACCACAGTCAGATGGGATGGTGGTGAAATTCAAATGGATCCTGGGACAAGAGCTGGCCAAGTACTGAACAGATGGACAAATGGAATGCGACTAGAAATAACTTGCATTGCTGATGGTATATTAGTCTGCATCCCACGAGTCTACCGGCTACACCCCTGCAAAACTGATGTTGAACCACAAGTTATGCTTACCCATTGACGTGTTAATAGCAAGACCACCTGGTGAAGAGCTGCCTGCGGACACCTCCAGCTATGCGAAGCACCTTCAGGAAAGGATGACTGAGGTATATCATCAGGTAGCAAGAATTTCTAAAGTTTTCAGGCAAAGTGATGAAGTGCAAGTATGATGCCAAGGCATTTGAGATGAGCTTAAGGATGGTGACCAAATTTGGTTATACAATCCTCAACAGAAGAAGGGACAATCACTGAAGCTGTAGAGCCCGTGGGATGGGCCTTACACTGCGTTGGACTGCCTATCAGACTTTACGTATCGGATTCAGGGAGGCAGGAAATCTCACCCAAAGGTGGTATATGTGAATCGTCTGTGGCAATATCATTGGCCAGGACAGTACAGCTAGGACATCTCTGAGGAACTGTGCTCTCCTGCAGCCGTGGATGTTGAGGAGGACCAAAGAGTTGAAGGGCAAGAGGATGGTGACAGTTTCCCATGAGAAGGACATCAGGAAGAGGACCAAGACATTCCAGGATTGGACTGTGTGGAGGAGCAAGGATGTGATTGGAAGTGGCATACGAGAAGACCTGATAAGTTGAAGGATTATTTTGTGTAAAATTAAATGTTTAGTTTAGATTAAGGATTATATTTGTATACATTGGGTAGTTTTGTCGGGACAGCAAAGGACTAGGGAGGGGGTAGTAATTAGAAGCAAGATTTGCTAGTTAGGTTGTGCTGGAGTATTCCCGATGATTCTCGTAGTTCGGTTACGTGTCAGAGTTGCCAGTTAGCCTGCTGTTTGTGAACGTACTTATTTTGTATATTGTACATTAATTTTTGTGCCTTTTTTCTCTATAATGTTTTATTTATGCGATTGTATGTTAAATTGTGTACTTTTATCCCAGTTTGTATGCCAAATAATTTAGAAGGTTATGCAGTGTAAGAAAATTCTGGCATGTTTTGGATGTCTCTGATTTGGTAACTGTAGGTGTTAGAGTAAACTAGAAGCTTTGAGAGTAATGCAAGGCTATATAAGGATGGGGAAGGGACTAGAGTAGTTTCAGTCAGTTTCAGTTCAGTTTGAGTGTGGTTCGGTGTCAGTGTAGTGTCGTTGCTGTTGGTGAGGATCGTGTATCTCCGGTACTTGTGAAAACAGTGAAATGTAGGTGGCAAGCATTAAGTGTAATTATTGTAGTTAGTGAAGATTGAATAGCTCTGGTACTTGTGAAAACAGTGGAGTGTAGATGACAAGCATTAAGTGTAATTATTTGGAAATAAAGACAGTCAACTTAAGAAGCCGGTGTTTATTAACAGGCCTGAGCCGATCTTGCGTGCTGTACATCGAAAGGCAGACCATAGGAAGAACAGCTCACTGGGCAACGTCCTTCCTCTACTGTACTACTGCTGTTGGAGCCTGTGGCAGTGTGGGACAGGGACGTAACCGTAGTATATCTTTATATTATAATTTTTAACCATATTTTGGTGGTGAAAATGCCTGTCTTTTTATGTCTTTTCGTCAGTAAATGCCTTTTTCATTATTTTTTGTAATGTTATTATTCCTCCTGGTCTGCCATTTTCAGAGTTTTTTAGTGCCTAGATATCTGGGCTCTAATAACCATGGTGCGATGCTTTACCAGTTAAAGTGATCAGAGTGAATCATAGCAGATCAGAAAGAGGCTGGAACTCAGTCGGTAGAGAGGTGGCATGTAGTCCTAACGAACCCAGGTTCAAATCCCCGCTGGGGCAGGGAATAGTTTAAGGATTTGAGTTTCATTAAATCAGCCTTTACTGATCTACCAGAGACCCTGCGACATGTAAAAATATCCCCGCTAATACCAAAACTTTTTTCATTTTTATTTAGGTTCTTTATTTACCATTCAGTACAAGCCCCAGCACTCTGGGAACATTGTCCCTGAAGGCCAAGCACGGAGGGGTGCTTGAGAAAAAAATATCCGTACCTTAGGGCATAGAAGGTTTGGAGTAATTATCATTAAAAGCACAATAATGGAAAAAGACATACAATGACACATACATGGTACAAAGTTGTTCCAGTAATTATAATTATATACATGTTTTGAGATGAGCCAAGTGGTACATGGATACACATGCATGGACATACGTATGCAGAGAGAGGCATATATGCACACATACATATATGCATATATCTATGCATACATGTACTATATTCACGCACACGTAGCCATGGACATAATGTATGTACAGGATAGGTACGCATGTATAAACAGAGTATGTGTACAGGCGTGCAATACATATACATATGCTACATGCACATAGATATGATATATTCATATATACATAGACAAGGAGACATATATACACATACTGTATACATATACACCCTAAACAGATACATATACATAGTCACATACGCAGGTAGATAGACAAAAACTGTATGCATTATAAAAGTTCCTCTTGATTCAAACTTCCAGCACAAGGACAATACATGCACGTGCACCTGATGTGTACGTGTGTGGACACCAGTGCTGTGTGAGACAGCCCTAGCATGTATTTAATATGGGCGGTGGGTGTTAGCGCCGAAGTAGTGACATGTAGAGGCGTATTGTATGTAGGAGGTCTACTGGCCCTTGGCAGCAGGCTGTGAAGCCTATGCCCAGAGCCGGACACATGAAAAAAAAATAATAACACCCAAGAAGATGACAAATATACAATCATGCAGGGACGAAGATATGATTAATGTACTGTGAGAAAAAAGTAGGAAGCTGCTGAGAGAGAGAGAGAGAGAGAGAGAGAGAGAGAGAGAGAGAGAGAGAGAGATTTTCTTCCCGATGTTGCAGGTGAGGTCAGCAGAGGAGAAGCGCATGGAGGAAGAATGGAACAACCTAGGATTACGGGCTGATAGAGCTGCACACTTATCCGCTCATTGTCAGCGCATTGCTGCCAGGTATGCACATGTCTTCTATACCACCAATACCACCAGCATTCTTCATACCAGAGATCATGCACTCTACCAGTACCATCCATATTAACCACTCCACCTACACTACCCACAGCACCAATAACTACCGCCCACACCAACCAAATCATCCATACCACCTACAGAACTAACACCATCTATACCACTCAAATCACCCACACCACACAAACAGCCCACACTACATTCACACCATAACACCAGCCACACTACCTACATCACTTCACCACTCACATCGTCCACACTGCACTCACACATTCCCGTACCACCTACCTGTACCCTACCGATATCATTACGTCTCTCTCTCTCTCTCTCTCTCTCTCTGTTTAGGCACACACACACACACACACACACACACACACACACATATATATATATATATATATATATATATATATATATATACAGATAGATAGATATGGATATAGTTATAGATAGATAGATAGATAGATAGATACTTATACATTGATTTGTCTGTCCCAGGCAGCATGAGGCCGAACTTGTGAAGTGGAATCTGAATGAGGCAAGAAGGCGGAGCGGCCAAGATATCCAGCCTGAGGACATCACTGATGTGTTCTACAGCAAGTTTGGGATCTATCCCCGCTAATCTGAAGATTTCTCTGCATTATTTCCATAATATTTACACCACTGCAGGTTACATAACATGCTCTAAAGTGAGTTCAGATGAATCAGGCGATTGAAACCGAGAAGGGCTTTAAAAGTGAGTTCAGATGAATCAGGCGATTGAAACCGAGAAGGGCTTTAAATCGCTGCTGCTACGTATGACGTCACTGATAGTTCCCCAAATGAACCCCCCTTTTTTTTTTTTTTTTGTCTGATGTCCTAGTGCATAATGCCATAAAAAAATTAGAGTAATATTGTCTAACATTCGATTGCTTCAGTTTTTTAAGGTAACATGTCAATAGCTCTGTTGTAGCTGCCAGCTAACAGGTGTATATTCTGTGGTTTGTGTTAAAACTCTGCATATGGTGCGTGCCTCAACAACAATACCACCTGGATGCAGATGGCACCTTGCTGCGCTTTGCATAAACTCACATCTGTCTGTCCTTCAGTTTAAACTCTTTTTAAAAAATTACTACAAAAATATTGAAAACAAATAGGAACCACGTTACACGCATAGTTCGGTTTTGTAAATATTACAAGAATGAGAGCAACAACCGACGTAAAATATTTTAATAATTACTTGGGTAGATGAAAGGCACAAAATATGTAACGAGATGGTAACCTATACTTTATGCAAGAAACAGAGGCGGGAAACACACTGGCGGCAAATTCATTATCGTATCCCAACATCCAGAGTCCGTACTACATTTCCTTATTCCTCTATATTTAGTAATATTTTAGTTAGTGGTGAGGAAATGTGAGGAGAGAGACATAGAAGGATGTAACCAAGCAGAGTGTGATGAAGTGGACCTGCATATATCAACCTTCTCTAGGGAAGATACGAACAAAATTCTTCCATATCACACCTAAATTTGGGAGCTACGGCAGTATATTTTTAGCGTTCATAGGTGACAGTGGCCTATGAATAATCATAAACTAAACAAGTCGCCACTGGTGACGCTTCTGACTACGAAGCCAATCACCATATCGCCATCTGGGTTCACGTACAAATCTGAACAACGTCCCTTTCGGTTCAGACATTGGCATTTCTGAATAACGTTTTTGTTCAGTTTTTTATATTAATACCATAAAAGCGCAGTAGTAATATCTGCTTGTAAATAAGGAACTCGAAATTGCACCTAAAACAATTAATCAGAGCTCGGCTAAGTATGGTAAACTGTAACAGACGCGTTTATCGCTGTCTAAATGTCTCTGACCTAACTTTAACTATTTTCACCTGCCTCAGTTTACTACCCTTAGTTTACCTCATAACCTAAATAGTTCCAGTCGCAGGAGTCTAGGTAAAACATTGATGTTGTCCAGAAAAGTATTTGATCAACATATATATATATATATATATATATATATATATATATATATATATATATACCGGTATATCGTCTACAGACTTCAAGCTATCTATTCGTCTACAAACTTCAAACTATCTACATTCCATATTGGAGTCTCTGTGGTACAGTGGTAGAGTGTGCGTTTCGTACACGGGTGAACCATAGTTCGCGCCCCGCCAGGGTAATAAACTCTGGGAGTGTTCACCTGGCCATGTACTGCATTGGCGGACACAAGGGGTGCTGTGGTTGAACCAGTGTCGCTTACTATAAAGTATGCTTGCACCCAGTCGGCTTGCGTGGGTCGATTACACTTGGTTCATAGACTACACATATATTCAAAGCCACTACAACAGTACAAGTACACTTACAAGCACTTCTCACCCTACATACAATTTCTACTAGACAGCCTAAGCCACCTGGTAGAGATACTGTACATTGGCTGTATCGTCCCGACTTCGGTCGGGATAGGCCGGTCCTGCAGTGGACACTCAAACGGCTGATGATGATGATGATGACATTCCATATTAGTAACTTAATCTGTATTATTGGTTTAATATTACTCTGTTATAAGCAAGTAAATTATGTATAAAGTAGGATTTTAGAAACTTGCTTCGAAATATTACGTTCTTCCGAATTACGAATGCCTTTAAAGAAGGCTCCATCCCTCCTTACCGTGCAGTTACCACAAGTAGTTGGCGAGTGGTAAATAAATCCCTCCACAGAGAAAGTTTTCATATCTGGATGAGATACAGAAGAATTCTGTCCATAGTTTCGGTACTGAAGCTTAGTGAAACCAGGTCCAGCCACTAACGTGTTACTAAAGGCCTTGGAGGATCAGAGGCCTCCTTAAAATCATTTATAACTAAAGAGAGCAGTTTTTCGAAGCATGCTTGAGGATGACATGCGGGGCTGTGCTGGTTCTTCATGACCACACCATGCCTCGTAAATGTGCGTTTAAAGATACTATAAAACCATCTGACACAAGTAACGAGAAAAATGAAAAGGAGTGTAACTTAGCTTTAGGTCGGAGAACATCATCGACACAACGTCCTCCACCACTGCTAATTTTCTATTCTTACAGGTACCATTATCCTTGTTGCTAAATTACGTTTGTAATATATTAATCACGAAAACAAAAACAAAAAAGCAACAAAGGTGATTTCCCTCACGGCATGGCATAGAATGAAGTGACTCAGTGGTTAGCTGTATACGTTAGTAACGCCACCAGCGATAATTTTCTTCACCATTTAAAATCTGCAAGCCACGATCCCTTACAACAGGTATGGAATACAAGAGATAAAGAAGAAAAAAAGTAACGTTCCGACGCGGTCCGTAAATTTTGCCATTAGAAATTACGTATCTGGTAGTGTTTGCAAATCTGCACCCTTGGCACAGATTTTGAAAGCCTCTTGGACGTGAGAAATTCTAAGAGATATTCATCGTGTCCATACAACACTTTCCTTTGTTGTATTCAGAAGGATGTTTCATAAGAATCTTAAGGTAATACGTCATTGGCAGCCGCGCCTTGACCAGCCAGAGTGAAGAGTTTCTTTGATCAGTTAAGTATCCACTTAACATAACCGATGATGTTATACAGGCAATAGTACTATAGGCTGCCTCACTTGCTCCATAATTCATTTCGCCTCATGAAAGAGGCATATGATCACATTTGCCAAACAACCGGTTCATGAAAAGGGGCACGAATAGAGAGAGAGAGTATATCTATATCTACATCTATCTATCTATATCTATATCTATCTATCTATATATATATATATATATATATATATATATATAGGGTTATAACTATTTTACAACCTTATGTTCCTGTACCTTAAGTCGATGAACTTCTACTTAAAAAAAAAAAAAAAAAAAGGGAAAAAGCCCTTATTCCTCTCAGTTTTAATAATGTCACCCCGAAAAAAAAAATCGATTTTTTCAAGTGTATATTTACATGTATAATAATAATAAAAAAAAGAGCTTATACAAATGCATTAATTCTTAAAATCATTGTTTATTACCTAAAATAAAATAATCTAACTTGCAGTTTGGCTTTGCAGGCAGCATAAAGTTCTTGCATCATTTTGATTGAACGTTCTGCACACTGATTACTTCTTGGTATCTTCAGTAAGGTCCTGCTTCCAGTGATTCTGCAATGAGTTTAGTGCCTTTTTGTAAGGTTTCAATATTTCTGAGAATTTCTTGAAGTCATTTTCATTGTACATCTGATTAGTAAACCAGTTCTCTGCCTATTCGTACGAAATGAATCTGCATATCTTCTCCAAAGTCTTCCTTGTTGTAGGTATAAGAATGAATGCAAGGACAGCGAGAAAAGCCCTTGAATTCCACCTCGCATTACTGATATTTGGAATTCTGTGAAAGTTGAACAAAGGAAAATGTCCTTTTTCTTCAAAGACTTTATAGCATCTTTCAATCCTGACTTATCGAGGATCTCTTCTGTTCCATTAACAAACTGTGATTTTAGTTTTTCATAATTCTTTTACTAGTTTAGACACAGATGGATATTCAATGTTTGGATGTCACGAAGTTAGTTGCAACTGTACTTGTTTTTTTTTTTTTTTTTTTTAGTTAGTGGATGATTAGTCTCATCTTCATCCCTATATTCGCTGTCATCAGTTTCAGTGCAACTATCGCTAGATAAAAGATCGTAAGGTGCTGATGGAAATATTGGTTCATCAGGTAGTTTTTATCTTTTTGAAGGATGAATGGTTTCCCTACCTGAAACTTGACCTGTTGAGTACCCCACTTCTCCTTTGCCTTGCACTTGTAGGTGGTAGAGTTGTTTGTCTTCAGTAGATAACCATTGACCATTTACTTTTGTGATATCAAAAATTTTATTTAGGGCATCATATTTTCCCCTCGACACATTCATCGTAAGATTTTAGCACTTTGTCAAGCTTTGCTTGTATTGCTTGATCTGATGCATGTGGAAAATTCAATTTATTCTCCCATTATTTTGTAACTTCTTTGGAAGTTTCAACTAATGGTTTTCTTAATTTGATTTTTGCTCCAAGAAACTGGTAATGTCCAACCACTTGCATTTTGTTTGGCATTCTGCATTTTTCTTCTAATGAAGATTCTTCTTGCACAATTCCTCTTCTTGTATGTGACTACTGGAACCACACAAAAATATTGATCCAGACTCTCTTGTTCTTCTGTACGATAGAATCACTTCTTTTGTGCGATATCATGTTTATCTGAAAAACAGTTCAATATATAACAGTAACACACTAAGCAATTATTTTGCTGACTTTTCATCTGCAAACTCAGAAGATAACTGTTAGATGCTGAAAGCTGCATCCAATTTTATAATATTTAGATTATTCGAGAATGTTTTAAACAATGTTACACCATACTAGAACGTTACAAACTGTTCTAGAAAGTTCTAAACTTCTATAATCTTCTGTGCAAGTCTATAAAGTTATAGATAAAACCTATAAAGATTAGGAAAGTAAAACTTTGCGTGTGGTAAGACTAAATATATGGTAATCCATTTTTATTATTTGAGGGTGACTTTTTAAAAACTGAGAGGAATAAGGGCTTTTTTCTTTGTTTTCAACAAAAGTCCATCAATTTATGATACAGGCTACCTTTTATTTGAACAAAAATCAAAAAGTTATAACCCTTACATATATATATATATATATATATATATATATATATAAACGCCTGGGGGTAGGGGGTGTTCAACAATACTCCCCCAGTATCCTTGCTTGTCGTACGAGGCGACTAAAAGGGTTGGTGGTGGGTTAGTGCCCCACCCCGTAAAAAGAACTAAAGCAAATAAAGCACCTCGGACCAGGACGGACCATACGTTGACGACTAAGGAACGGACAAAGGTCATTCTGAGGGTGGGGACATGGAATGTGAGAGGAGTGAATGATGAAGTGAAAGAGAGAGAGATTGTTCAGGTGGTTGAGGATGCAAGAGTGGATATATGTGGATTAACTGAAACTAAATGGAAAGGTGAAAGGGTGAGAGAGTGGGAATATGGTTTAGGTATATGTGCGAGAGTTAATGAGAATGAGAGGGCAAGAGAGGGAGTATGTCTGATGATATGCAAGAAGTGGAAGGAGAATATAAGAGAGTATGGAACAGCGGGTGCAAGGATTGTATGGGTGAGGATGAAAGTACATATACAAGCGTGGGCGATTGTATGTGCATATTCACCGACAGAAGACTGAGTGGTATGAGTGAAAGTTGAGTTTTGGGTGAGTGTAAAAGCAAGTATGGACAAATTTGAGAGGAGCGAGAGAGTGTTTTGATTGGAGACATGAAAGACAAAGTTGGGAATGTACGAGTGGATGGAGTGGTTGATCAGTGGGGTGTGCCAGCTGAAGTAGAAGAGAATGGTAGTGCTTTGGTGGACATCTGTGCTCGTAAGGGGTTGGCAATAGGTAACACCTACTTTTGGCATAAGTTGATCCACAGGTATACATGGAGAGTAATGAAGAGGATGGATGGTGAACTTGTTGAACAAAAGGCAATGATAGACTACACGTGTGTGGATGAGCGATTGAGAAGAAAAGTGTTGGATGCAAGTGTGTGGAGGGGGTGGGGGAATGGAGTCTCGGACCATTACTTAGTGATGGCCAAGGTAAAGCTGCAAAGAAAATGGTTGAAGAGACGAAGGGGAAGGCAGGAGGAAAAAGCTCCTGTGAGAAGATTGAAGAAGTTGCAAGATAGTGAGAAAATGACAGAGTATAAGAGCATAATGGAAGAAAGATTGGGAAGGTATGAATTAGAGCAGATGGAAGGGGTGGAAGACGTAAGATATTCATGGAAGAGATAGGCGCAGCATGTGAGGTGGTTTCTGGAGTGAGGAGGAGATGCAAGGGTGTGCAAGGGACAGCATGGTGGAATGTTGAGGTGAAACGAGCTGTGGAACAAAAGAAGATGGCATATAGTGAAGGCTAGCAAGTATAGGTAGAGGAGATGAGAGAGAGAGAAGAGAAAGGCATACGTGAGCAGGAGAAGGGAAGTGAAGAGACTCAGGAAGGAGAGTAAAAAGAAAGTGGATGAAGAATTTGGGAGGAATCTGAGTGTGAAATAGAAGGAGAGTAAGAAATTGTTTTGGAAGGAGGTAGAGAATGTAAGGCAGTGTGAAAGGCGAAATAGTAGGGGAGTGAAAGCTAGGAATAATAGATTGTTGGTGGAGAAGAGAGAGAAACTGAGGAGATGGAAAAAGCACTTTGAGGATTTGTTGAACGTAGAGAGTGAGAGCAGTGCGAGTATAAGTGGTTGGGGAATGGCTGGGAGAAGAAGAGATGAGTGGAGGGAGGAAGAGATCAATAGGACAGAAGTAGTGGAAATAATTAAGAAGATCAAGATAGGAAAGGCCCCATGAATTGATGGAGTGTGTGGTGAATTACTGAGGTATGGGGGTGAGATTGTTGTGAAGTGCATATGGAAGTTGTGTAGATTGGGTTGGGAAGAGGGAAAGGTTCCAGAGGACTAGAAATCAGATATAATTGTTCCTTTATACAAAGGAAAAAGGGAGAGAGAAGTATGTGGTAACCATTAGAGGTATTTGCCTTCTTAGTGTGACTGGAAAAATATATGGTAGAATACTCATTGATAGGGTTAGACATATGACAGAGGAGCTAGTTGGAGAGGAACAAGGGTGATTTAGGAAGGGAAAAGGGTGTGTAGATCAGATATTTGTTCTAAGATGTTTAGTGGAGAAGTATCTAGAGAAGGGAAAGAAAGTGTATGCAGCCTTCATGGACCTGGAGAAAGCTTATGACAGAATAGATAGGCAATGTATGTGGAAGGTATTAAGAATATATGGAGTGGAGGGGAAATTGTTGAGTGCTGTGAAGAGTATGTAAGGAGCTAGGGCTATGGTGCGAGTGGATGGTGAGCTGAGTACTTTGACCTCAATGTGGGACTGAAACAGGGTTGTGTGATTTCTCCATGGCTGTTTAATATATACATGGATGGGGTTATAAAGGAGGTGCAAGGTAGGGCAGTGGATGTGGGGGTGGCACTAATGAATGAGGGTGAGATTTGGAAGATTCCGTTGTTGCTGTTTGCTGATGATACAGTATTGTTGAGTGAAGATGAATGGGAGTTGCAAGGTTTGGTGAATGAATTTGGGACAGTGTGTAGGAAGAGGAATCTGAAAGTTTATGTAAACAAGAGTAAAGTTATGGTGTTTGAGAGGAATGAAGTCACAGAATGTACAGTGAGGTTGGATGGTGAGGATATGGAGAATGTGAGTGCATTCAAGTACTTGGGTAGTGTGATGAGTAAGGATGGAACTCTTGGGGATGAAGTGCGTGAAAGGGTACAGCAGAGAAGGAAGGTTGTTGGTTCACTGAAAGCACTGATGAGAAATAGGGAGGTGAGTATGGAAGTTAAGAAGTCACTGCATGATAGTATTGTGATCCCTACCCTGACGTATGGAAGCGAGGCGTGGACCTTGCAAGAGGGAACAAGTCAAAAGTGAGTGCAATGGAAATGAGTTACTTGAGGGGAGCATGTGGAGTGACATGGAGGGACAGGTTGACGAATGAAGAAGTGAAGGAACGTTGTGGGGTGGATGTGGATGTGGTTGAGAAGATTAGGAGAAATACACTGAGGTGGTTTGGACATGTGGAGAGAATGGAGAATGGAAGACCGACTAAGAGGGTGTATGTAGGTGAGGTGGAGGGAGGGAGAGGGAGAGGTAGACCGAGGATGAGGGGGAGGGACGGAGTTGAGAGGTATATGAGGGAGGGGGGAGTGAGTTGGGGGGAGGGTAGTCAAATGGTGGGTGACAGAGCGACTTAGAGGCGTTTTGTCTGTGGCCACCTTTTGCGGGATTAGGGCGTCGGGATATATATATATATATATATATATGTATATACAGTATATATATACGAGGGAAAGTCAAAAATTATCCGCACTTTTGTTTCTGTAATTTATTAAAACAAAAGCAGGAGTTGAACAATTACATCATTTTTCTACATAGTCTCCTTGCTTTTCGATGCACTTCTTCTTGACATCCACATGCTTGCTTATTCCATCAGAGAAGAAGGATTTCGGCTGGTCGCGCAGCCATTTATGTACCACTTCCTGCACTTCTTTGCTCGTAGCAAATTGACGACCTCGTAAAGCATCTTTAAGTGGTCCAAAGAGGTGATAGTCAGAAAGGGCGAGATCTGGGCTTATGCAGGGTGTTCCAGCACCTCGAAACCCAATTTTTCAATGATGTCAACTGTGTGGGCGGCCGTATGTGGGCGTGCATTGTTGTGCAACAACAACACTTCCTTTGACAATAGGCCTCGGCATTTGGTGCGAATTGCTGGTTTCATGTTGGCCAGCATTTCACTGTAGCCTACACTGGTGACTGTAGACCCCTTTTCCCGGTAATGTTCCAGTATAGACCCTTTTTAGTCCCCAAAAATGGTTAGCATCACTTTTCCTGCAGAAGGTTGAATCTTGAATTTCTTCGTCGTTGGCAATCCCGGGTGTTTCCACTCCATACTCTGCCTTTTGGATTCTGTCTCAAAATGATGGACCCAGGTCTCATCTCCTGTGACTATTCTCTCCAAAAACACCTTCATCGTTGTAGCGGTCGAGTAAGCATTGACAGATCACACGATTGTGCTTATGCACTTTGGTAAGCTCTCTTGGCACCCATCTCACATAGACTTTATGGAAGCGAAGCTTGTCGTGGATGATTTCGTATGCAGAACCATGACTAATGTGCAGAGAACATGCCACCTCATCGATGGTCACTCGTCGGTTCGCCAGAATCATCTTTCGTGCTTGTTGAATCTTCATGTCAGTGGTGGAGGTTGTTGGGCGTCCTGCTCCCTCTACCTCCTTCACGCTTGTCTGGCCATTTTTGAACTTCTCGATCCATACATACACACTTCTACGCGGTAGAGCGCTGTCCCCGTATTGCACTGAAAGTCTGCGATGAATTTCAGCCCCTGACACACCTGCAGACCAGAGGAATCGAATCACTGGTCTCTGTTCTTCCTTGGTGCACACTGCCAGCAGAGCGGCAATGTTTGCTCTGTAACACAAAAAAGAAACATGGAGCGATTAACATCAAACCTCGGTTACTTAACCACAAGAGTACCACATTTTAGCACCCGAGAACTGAAGGCTGTGTGGCCAGCCTAACGGAACTTATCACGAAAGAGCAGAAAATTTTTGACTTTCTCTCATATATATACAGAGAGAGAGAGAGTATATATATATATATATATATATATATATATATATATATATATATATATAAAGTGTAATCGACCCACGCAAGCCGACTGGGTGCAAGCATACTTTAGCACGCGATACTGGTTCAACCACAGCACCCCTTATGTCCGCCAAAGGAGTACATAGCTGGGAGAACATTCCCAAAGTTTGTTACCCTAGCAGGGTGCCAACCCTGGTTCTCCCACGTACGAAAATGCACACTCTACCGCTATGCCACAGAGGCTCCATATATATATATATATATATATATATATATATATATATATATATATACCTAGGCTGCTTCCCCCAAGGAAAGGGAGGTAGCCGAGACAGGACGACACACTCCCCATTTACTCATCCATTCAAACACATTCATTTGCATCTTAGCCTCAAAGGGGAGAACGGACAGATCCTCACCGCACCACACCGCACAAGGGTCAACTGCGCAATGCAATCAGTGACATCCGCAGCAGGGCCCGACAGCAGAACTGGTTTACCCCTGCCACATCATAACAGACCCATCCCCTTACCCGCACCTGACCTGATTAGCTGATCAGACCAAATGCAGGAAAATATCCCCTCAGGGCTGCGTCATCACTTATTCATTCACAATTTCTCTCCATTTATTTCTGCCACGCACAGCCACTCTTCCTTGCTCAATAGACATCCCTCCCACATCCAACTCTCTTCACACTGTCCATCCATCCTATTCGTGGTCTTCCTCTCAGCCTTACACCTCTCACATCAGATCTAGTTATCTTTTTCACCAATCGCTCATTATCCATTCTCTCCATATGCCCAAACCATCGCAACACCCTCTGCTCAACTCTACCAGCCATCTCTCGAATAACTCCAGTTCTCCTTCGCACTTCATCATTTTGCACCCGATCCATACGCGTCACTCCACACATACTCCTCAGACACCTCATCTCCATTACATTCAAACTTTTCCTCTCTGCTACACCCATATTCCATGTTTCAGCCCCATATAATGCAGTCGGTACCACAACACCCTCATACAGCCTTCTCTTGACATCCATTCTAAGCGAACGACATTTAAACACTTTTTTCATTCCTCCCAGCACCTTTCCTACTTCATTTATTCTAACTTCACTTCTGCATCTATTCTTCCATCCACAGTAACATGTGACCCTAGATATTTAAAACACTCTACCTCCTCAAGCAACTCACCATTCAAAACTATATTCATCCCCCTACCATCTATCAACCTCATACACTTCATCACTTTACTCTTATTCTCATTTACTTTCAATTTCCTCCTTTCACACACCCTTCCAAACTCCTCTATCAACTTCCTCAATCTCTCCTCTGAATCATATCTGAATCACACACATATATATATATATATATATATATATATATATATATATATATATGGGGCCTCTGTGGTACAGTGGAAGAGTGTGTGTTTTTGTACATGGGAGAACCAGGGTTCGCGCCCCACAAGGTTAACAACTTTGGGAGTGTTCTTCCGGCCATATACTGTTTTGGCGGATATAAGGGGTGCTGTGGTTGAACCAGTGTTGAGTACTACAGTATGCTTGCACCCGGTCAGCTTGCGTGGGCCGTTTGCACTTGGATCACAAACCACACACACGTCCAAAGCCACTCCAACACAACAGTTACACTTACAAGCACTTCTTACCCTAAATACAATCTCTACCAGACAGCCTAAGCCACTTGGTAGAGATACATAAGCTGTATTGTTCCCACGTTGGTCAGGATAGGCCGGTCCTGCAGTGGATACTCAAACAGTTGATGATGATTATATATATATATATATATATATATATATATATATATATATATATATTTAACCCATTGGAGCCCAGTGTCCGGAATATTGGACAGAACTGGGTTTTGCCAAGTCTTTGTAAAGTAGGTAATCCCCAGGTAGGGACCTATGAGCTTCGCGACTATGAGCCGACAGGCAGAGGGCGGTATGCATAGTACCCACCCAGTGCCATGCCTCGCCCAGCACCCCTGGGATCCAATGGGTTAATGACTGGCCAACGGGTAGGGTCCTATGAGCTTCGCGACTATGAGCCGACAGGCAGAGGGCGGTATGCATAGTACCCACCCAGTGCCATGCCTCGCCCAGCACCCCTGGGATCCAATGGGTTAATGACTGGCCAACGGGTAGGGTCCTATGAGCTTCGTGACTATGAGCCGATAGGCGGAGGGTGGTACGCTTAGTATCCACCCAGTGCCATGCCTTGCCCAGCACCCCTGGGATCCAATGGGTTAATGACTGGCCAGCCTACCAGTCTCTTTAACCCACTGGAGCCCAATGTCCGGGATATTGGACAGAACTGGGATTTTTCAAGTCCTTATAACGTAGGGAACCCCCAGGTAGGGACCTATGAGCTTCTCGACTATGAGCCGATAGGCGGAGGGCGGTACGCTTAGTACCCACCCGGTGACATGCCTCGCCCAGCACCCCTGGGATCCAATGGGATATATATATATATATATATATATATTGTTACATAGCCTATGATTTCATCATCCTTTGTGTAATTCTAACGTACAGTGTGCTGCCTGTTTGATCACGAGCGTGTTCTACCTCACTCCCCCCTTCTACCGTTATAGTAGAGTAAGTCGTTCTTTCTGTTGTTCAGAGCGGGATTGTCAACTCTTTGTCCCCATGGCTTCATTTGCGCGTCCTTCTTACAAGTTGTATCAAGCTCTGCTGGCCCCTATATAATGAGCTCAGTCTCTACATTAATTGCCACTTAGATCTACTCCTCATTTTGTTCACATCTCTGTCCTCCCCTGTACAGTTATTATTGTGAGTGCTCAGGAAGTCTTCAACCACCTAGCAGCTGTGTAATTTGAGTATAAGTGTTATTGCATTTTGTTCTTGTACTGTATAGCATAAATTGTTAATTTGTAGGCCTAGTGAGGTTTTTGTAATTCATGTAAGGTTCTTATTGTTAGCCATTGTTCATAATAGTTTGTATCTGTAATAATTTATCTTGCATTAACTGAGCATTACCCAGTGTATTTTCATTTTGTCAGGGCTGACTTAGGTAAATTTACTCTTGCTAATTTCATGTTAATAGAGGCTATTGCAGTTAACCATATATTTAACCTGTTTTTTGCCATTACATTATCCTTATGACTCTTGAATGTTTTGTTGTTAGTTTGAGCATTAAACTTTAACTTGTAATTTTACCTGACTCTTTTGTTTTGAACCTGGAACTTTACGGGACAGTAGTGATTTTTAGTATTCTCACTTAAAGTGTACATTATCTTTCGCTGTTCCGTAACATAAATTTGGCGACCTCTTATCAGGATATTCAGGATATTATCATAATGATATTGCTTGATGTTTTGTGACTGTGAATTATTCATGATGTCTACTATTTGTAACTTGCAATACTTTGGTGATAGAAACTCCGTGTACAAACAGCTAGATAAGGAGTTTATTACAAGCTCACAGTAAAACAGTCTGCCCGGCTAGGATGTCTGCTATCAACTGATGCAATAACGCCGTCTTCAGGCGTGGGAAAGCATGCTGACCTAGCAAATTTAGTGGGGGCATGTATGCATTGGGGGGGACATATATACATCGGGGGTAGACATATTGTGGAGGGGGTACACTACTCCCCCGGGTAGCTGAGACGGTGTCTCCTGACACCGGGAGTTGAATGGTGTTTGATTATAGGAGTAAGGCAGGACCGGGAGGCTTGTACAAGGGATAAGTATGATACAGGGGCAGTAGGGGAGACATGGCCATGTTGAGGGGAGGGAATTAGAAGGATATATACATGTAAGATATACAAGGAATAATAGGTACAAATCCAGTAAGGGTCGAAGGTATATATAAACATAATGGGAATTACACAATAATAGTTTGATACATGATAAACAAGGAGTAGATATGAGAGTTCTAGTGTTGTTCTTCCTTCATGTTTTTTTTTTTTTTTTATGTATTTTCTGTAGGATACACTGGCACTCAGTAATGCATGAAAGAAATATCATCATTATCCAGTAGGCAGAGTGCTGTTCACAGTTTGGTTAATTGTTAGATGGCAATGGTAGTCAAGGAATGTGAGGGCACTAAGTACGGGGAGTTTCTACGTCGTATGTAGGGCGTACTATGCCTGTAGCGACTCTGATTTCCTGGAGTCGACGTTCCATTTTTCTGACACAACAATGCACTGCACAGATGATGAGTAGAAAACCCATGAAAGCGATAACCACAGGGGGAAACAAAACTGTTGGAGGAACCCATGAACGGCTGAAGGCCAGAGAAAATTGATCCATAATGAAATCACTGTCATTGAGGAAGGTGAGCATGCGCAAGGGAGGGGAGGTGATGGTAATGTTGGCAGAAGGTAGGGTTGAAGGCATGTCAATTGGTTGAAAGATGTCATAGGAGTGGTTACGAACAGCTTGGTGATAGAGAGTGGCGTAAGTGATGACGGACTCTGATTCGACGGTACAATAGTCAGGTGCTTTGTAGAGACCACTAGCGGGGACAGAGCGAACGGAAGAACCAGGACACATGATTGTGACAGAGAGGGGAACAGCAAAGAAGAAGTACTGGACATGGTTGAGGTGAGCATGGTGGACGGGGAGGTCAGGAGCTGGGACAAAAGAACAGGCCGAGTAGATGGAATGGTTGCGAACTAAAGCAGACTCACAGGGTGTGGCACTGCTAGGGAAGATAGCGAAAAGGTGGGCAGCACAGAGACGAGAGGTCGGAGTAAGGGAGGAACAGTGCTGGAGGTCTGTGGAAGAAAGGAAGGCAACGGAAAGATGATCATGGGAGAGGAGGAAATATTCTGAAGGAACAGATACCTGTAACAAGGAGTTGTTGAGGCGGAAAGGGAAGGGAATGATGTGGAAAAGGTTAAAGGTTATGGCAGAACGGAGAGGAATATGGACGACGACGGATGTAGTGAGAAGAGTGGCTTCGAGAACAGGATAATAATATTCAAGGGAGGAGTAAGGGAGGACTGGGGAGAGACCGAAGGTGGAGTAAGCCCATTCCAGGACAGAACGGAGAGCTGAGACAGGTACTAAGTCGGCAGTGACACGTCCATTGATAGCATCGACCAGGATATGAACCAAGGTAGAGACTTGAGACAGGAGAGAGTCAACGGCCAGTTGGAGATTATCCATGTTGAGTTTGAGGTAGAAGAACTGAGAGATAACGTTGAGATCTGAAAGGTGGCATTGTAAGATATCGGTGAAATTGTTTAGAGTGGACGTGACTTCATTGAGTTGGGTTGTGAGTTTCTGTAACATAGTGTGTTGGATTTTAATGACTCAGCGTTGTGATTCTAGGGCTGAAGCTAAATGAGTGAGATCAGATTTGAAGCCAGAAATGTCACGGGCTGTAGCAACGCCAAACAAGCCACTCAGAATCTCACCGCCGAAGTCGAAGAGACCTCGTTTCACACGAGAACGACCCATGGGTGTCTGAATGGAAAATGTGTCATTGAGCTCAGTGAATCTATTACTTATGTATTGCAATTGCCAGGAGAGTGGGAGAAAAAGGTTATAGAGATACTCATTCGGGTTGTGTGTCCCCATGAGGGCCGTGAGATAGTTCCTGATTCCGTGGAGCTGGTGCACGTAGGCAGGTAGGGCAATGGCTACGTCGGCCAGGGGCGCAAGATCGTAGCGCAAGGAGACCTCGCCTCCTGAGCCGACCAAGGCCCCGGGACGTACTCCACCATCGTCCTGACCTGACCCAGACCCCAGGAGGGTCAGCACTGCCAGCAGGGAGATCGCTAACATCGTACCTAGAAAATCAGGGTAGAGTTAATGGGGGAGGTCGTGAAGAGGTTGATGGGCAGAGCGCAGTTTGGACCGATATTGATTGATTGATGAATGAGCAGGTGGAGATGGAGAGGAAGGAGACTGAGGGATAGGTGGAGACAAAGTAGACTGAGGGATGGGAGGAGGGGAAGAGGGGGCAGGAGGTTGTGTAAGTGACTCTTCCAACACGAGGCCACGGGGTGCTCGCTTTAAGTCATTGACGTGGACCCATCTGGTGTCCCTAGTGGACAGGTCCTGGAGGTGAAATTTGTTGCCTTGTTGAGTGAGGACGCGGTGGGGCCCTGTAAATTTGTCATCCAACTTAGAGGAACGTGTATGGGAATGAGCAAAGAGAAGATCGCCTACATTGATAGTGATAGGGGAGGCGGACTTATGTTAGCGCTGCAGCATGTCCTCCTGAGAGGAAGCCAAAGTGGATTGGACATACTGGTGGATTGTCTGGATGTTGGCCAATTTTAGTTTAACATAATCATCCATGTTGTAGATGGGTTCTGGCTTTGAGGATAAGAGAGAGTATGGGAGGTCCTTGTCAAAACCAAAAAGGACGAAGAAGGGAGATTCAGCAATGGATGCATTGATGGAGCTATTGATGGAGGATGCCACTTGGGGAATCCAGTCATCCCAGGACGAACTATGGAAGCCTAGATGTCTGAGGCACTCTAAGATTTTACAGTTGTGGCGTTCTACAAGGCCATTGGAAGCCGGATGGTTAGGCACGACATTGCACTTACTGATATGAAAGTGGCGACAGATCTCATCGAGAAGGCTATTGTTGAATTTTGTACAAGGTCAGAAGGTCGAGGAGTTGAGGCGTATTTTCTGGGAAATCTGTGCAAGTGAGATGTGAGAGCATATCGGGTGAATACATCGGCGCAGATCCCGTAGAGTTAATAGTACATACACCGATTGGCGTATCATCAGTCTGAATAGTAGGAACTGAGGAATCCTGGCACACCTTTACGGCCGCTGGGTATACTAGGAAGTCTCCAATCTTTACACCACTTTTAAGTTTTAGTGGAGCATTTGTGACATTGAGCAAGTACAGGTAGCATAAACTGTCCTCTAAGACTGTACACCACGCTGACTCATAAGTCAAGCCATTCACACAACACGTCTCAGGTAGGGTTAGTACATCCACTCCTTCTTTCGCACCGGCAACACAAACAGAGACTTTGGTGAACTCATGCGGTAACAAAATTGTGCACGTATTCGTTACTGCACGTTTCGTCTCTGCGTGTTGGAGAAGATCATTCAGACTGTGTGAGGTAGGTAACTGAGACATGTCTGAGTCAGCGATAGTGTTGTCTGGAGAGGATGTAAGAGCCATGT
The DNA here is from genome assembly GCF_032717465.1 of Coenobita brevimanus. Classification (NCBI taxonomy): domain Eukaryota; kingdom Metazoa; phylum Arthropoda; class Malacostraca; order Decapoda; family Coenobitidae; genus Coenobita; species Coenobita brevimanus. The sequence goes on from NC_136966.1 coordinate 35,826,133, forward strand.
TCGAGGGCTGAGATGATGTATCAGGAGACATTGAGGAATTTATGTCCTTGCTCGCAGTCAGTAAAGGAATGATCTCTGTATTCTCAGATGATGAGAGTGGTGGTTTGGGCTGGGTTGGACTTTTTGGTAGTGATAGGGGCTGAGGTAATTGAAGGACTGATTTGATCATAAGAACAGGACGGGGACATTCCATAGTGTAAACCGGGAATCCAGAAATGTCTATACTACCACAAGCTGGTAATAATGCAATGGAATGTTGTGCCATGGTGGAGAAACCAATAAGGGCATCTGCGGGATACTGCAAGTCATTAGTGACATGAAATTCAATGAGGATAGGGGGCAAATCTCTGTGAAGTTTGACTTCAAGGGTGACTCTTCCCTTAACCTTAAACTCTGAGCCGTTAACACCACATAGGCGAATGTCTGGTGGTTCTAGGAAACTGACGTGGCTGTGATGGCGATGAATAATTTGTAAGGAATTTTCGGAGATGAGATTTACTATAGATCCTCTGTCTAAGAAGAATGACGTTGGTATGTCATGACTGCTTCCGAGAATGACTAAACCCGAGGATGTTATGGGACCTACATGGCGGATGGAGAGTTGGGTTTCTGGTTCTACGTGATATTGGTCTGATACGGGAGCGGCGCTTCCCCCGACTGTGGGCGGTTGAGGTAACGACATTCCTCAGTGGTGTGAGTCGTGCTTGATTTGTGGTATTTGCAGTGTGGACGACGTGAGCGGGAAGGCGTACGCTGTCTGGTTTGGGAGTGAGGACGTCTGTATGTACGGTCGCAACTGGATGCTCAATGTCCAGGATGACCACAGTACCAGCAAAGAATAGAAGATTGTCTGTTCCGTCGGGCACTAGATTGAGCACGACCTGCGGTAGGAGAGCGATGTGTGGCAGGTCTGCCGCGTGTGGTGGGACGGGAGCAAGATTGGTCTGGGGTAGTGGAGGTGTGACAGACTGAGGAGGCCAAGGGTTGGGTGGTGCCCTGACGTGTGTAGTTCGAACCTGTTCTTTCATGAATGGCTTTAGAGACCTGAATAATTTTATCTCCTGGATTGAAACCGATTTCCAAGGCTAGCTCTCGCTGTTTAGGAGTAAGCCAGTGAAGGAATCTCAGGTAACCAATTAAGTCAGCAAAGTTGGTGAGTGAAAGCATTGGAACGCCATTCTTGTCTTCTAACCATTTCATGCCTACCAGTAATTGGAGGATCTCGCTACTAGTTGCTTTCATGGCGGCGGCAGCTTCGCGGAGCTTGGCATATTGCGCTGGGACGCACAAGTCCTCATCTAGTTGGTTTAGGAGATTAATGAATCCCATGAGAGACGCGGAATTTGAATGCTGGCAACAAAGGCTGATGAGTTCCGTACGAAAATCAGCAAAGGTACGAATGCTATCGAAATGTCCTGCACGGATCGCGGATCCGATGTCTGATTTACCGTGATGCAAGCGACCGAGGACGTAAGCTACTTTGAGCGATTCCTCTGTAATTTGTCTATTATTTATTTCAGTTTCGACTTCTCTGAGGAAACCATAGACAGACCAAGTTGGGCCCTGGCCGGTAAATTTGGGACGATTGGCATCGTCGAGATAGATAGACTGTGGAGGGTTGGCCATGGCTGGAAGTGCAAAAGTGGCAGGTAAGGGCGAGGAAGACGGGGTATGAAGGGAGGCAGGAGAAGTAACGACAGTGGAAGGAGTAGAGGAAGAAGAAGGGAGAGTAGAGGCAGGAGTAGAGGAGGAAGTATCTGGATTTACGAGGGTAGGACGGGTAGTAAGTGATTCTGCGGGAAGTGAAACGGGAGTCTCAGGGACAGGGCGGTGGTACTCTTTGCCACTTCGTAAATGAGTGATTGTGTTAGAGTCGGCAGACGGGGTATGAGCAGGTGATGTTTCCGGGTCAAGAGAGCTGGTGGTAAGCGGTTGACGTGGAAAGTATGACATTTAATGCGGCAATGGAAGATGAAAGGATGAAGATGGATACGTAGGTGGAAATGTATAAATAACAATGAGAGAATGGAATACACTAGGTGTGAAAATGAATGAAGGTGTGGGCATGGATGGTTTAAATAAAATGCGAAGGATGAGATGGATAATAAATAACGTAGGTGAAGATGAAAACGGGGTAATGGAAATGAGATGGAATATTTACAATAACCAATCTGTAGAGAAAATCGAGGATAATCTCTAGAGAAAGGAAAGATATACTATAGTTACACAGTAGAAACGGGAGTGTCGAGAGGTATGACGTGCAGGGTGGCTGGGCGTAGCTGGGCTGGGGCGGGGCGGGGCGGGGTGGGGCGGGGCGGGGCGACGGGGCGAGGCTGGGCGGGGCTGGGCGGGGGGCAGAGACAGCTGGGCGGAGAGGAGAAAAGAAGCCGCGATGAATCACCGGCAGGGAGTGGCGGTCTTAGGAGGCTCCGTAATGCAGACCAGATGCAGGCGACGGCGGAGGCCGGTGGTGGGTGGTGAGGCAGATGTCGGCGCAAGGCAGGTGTAAAGCTGGTGAATTGCAAATGCAGAGAATGGTGGTGGGCAGACAGTGGGCAGACAGTGATAAGTGGCACCGTGGGGGCAGGAGCTATGATGAGTCCGGAAGAGGTGCGGGGAACAGGTGCAACAGGTGCGTAGGTCGGCAACGGCGACACATGCGGTCAGGAACAAGGCGTATGGGTGCGGTTGTTTGAGAGGTGAGCACCGGTGAGAAAAATGGTACACTCGAAAAGCACAGCCAAGGTATAGAGGCACGGAGGAAGGGGCGAGGCTGGCAGATGCGAGACGTCGTGTATCTTGTATCAGTAAAAATCCAAGGAGGTGGTCAAAATGTGATGGTTCGAAACACTGCTGCTACCAAATGTAACTTGCAATACTTTGGTGATAGAAACTCCGTGTACAAACAGCTAGATAAGGAGTTTATTACAAGCTCACAGTAAAACAGTCTGCCCGGCTAGGATGTCTGCTATCAACTGATGCAATAACGCCGTATTCAGGCGTGGGAAAGCATGCTGACCTAGCAAATTTAGTGGGGGCATGTATGCATTGGGGGGGACATATATACATCGAGGGTAGACATATTGTGGAGGGGGTACATATTGCTACACTTGATGAAGCCAAAGATTTTTTGTCAAATGTGCAAACAGTGTGTGATGTAGAAAACAGAACAAAGAATGAACTTAAGCTTGTTGCTCAACAATTGGGAATTGCAGTTCACTCTCATCATTCTAAAGATCAAATTGTTGGCATGATTAATAAAAGCCTGTTTAATGTAACTCCTCCAAATGAGCAAATGCAGATTGAAATAGCTAAGTTACAGCTAGCCCTGCAGGAGGCTCGTGTTAAGGAGGCTGAGTTTCAAGCACGTGCTAAGGAGGCTGAGTCTCAGGCTAAGGAGGCGGAGTCTCATGCTAAGGAGGCTGAGTTTCAGGCTCGTGCTAAGGAGGCTGAGGCACAAGTTGAAATTGCTAGGATTCAGGCAGACCATGAGTATCGCATGAAACAAGGTGGAACTGGATCATCTAGCTCTGATGATTTTGATGTGGCTAAAAATGTTAAACTTGTCCCTCCTTTTAATGAATCTGATTTAACAAAGTATATTCAGTTGTTTGAGAGGGTAGCTACAGGTTTTAATTGGCCCAAACAGTATTGGCCAGTACTCCTTCAAACTGTTCTCACCGGTAAAGCTCAAGTAATTTATGCATCTTTGCCTCAGGATCAATCTGATAATTATGATGTAGTTAAGAGCTTGATTCTTAAGGCCTATGAGCTTGTTCCTGAAGCCTATAGAGTAAATTTTAGGACAACTTACAAGCAAGATAAGCAATCCCATGCTGAGTATGGAAAAATCAAAGAAGATCTGTTAGAGCAGTGGTTAAATTCTAAGAATGTGGATTCTGATTTTGGTAAATTTAAGCAGATGATTTTGCTGGAGGACTTCAAGAGGTGTATTTATAAAGATGTAAGCCTATATCTTGATGGGAAAAGAATAGATAATTTGTCTGATGCTGCAGTTTTAGCTGATGAATATGTTCTCACTCACAAGAGATATTCTAAAGAAAAAGGGAAAGCTGAGAGTAAGTACGTTGCCTCTACTCAGAGTACAGGTAACAGGAAAGAGAATAAAGATGATGTTTCTCAGGAAGTAAATACCAGCTCCACCTCTAGATTTCAGAAAAGTAAATGTACTTATTGTAGTAAGCTTGGTCATACTACGGAGAGATGTTTCAGGAGACAGCGTGATGTGAACAAAAAGGAGTCTTTAAATATTCAGTCAATTGGTCTAGTGTCCACCCTTGAGAGTTCCCAGAATTCTTTAACCGAGTTAACTGAACCTGCTTTGAGGGGTAACATAAATTCTCATGATGGAGCTCCTCTTTTGAGCAGTAACGTGGGTGACACTCTCAAGAGTTCATGTGCTAATTTCCTGTCTGATGGTTTTGTCAGTCCTCTGGGCAGTAATGACAGGAAATCAGTTAAAATATATCGTGATACAGGTGCTTGCCAATCTCTTATGCTGACCAGTGTTCTAGGCTCTAATGTTAATTCCTCTGATGAAACTGTAATCTTACAAGGTGTAGGGAATAAATACTTCTCTGTCCCTCTGTGCAGAGTGAATTTAGAGTCTGGTTTTGTTAATGGTTCCGTTATGGTTGGGTTGGTTGAGACACTCCCAATGTCAGGTGTAACTTTCTTACTTGGAAATGATATTGGTGGAAGTCAAGTGTGTCCAGCTCCTCAGTTGTCTAGTGAGCCAGTGGCTGCATCCCAGGATTGTGGTGTCCCTGATGTGTTCCCTGCATGTGCTGTCACTAGGGCTAAGTCTAAAGTTACTGGTGACTTAGAGGATAATGATGATGATGATGTTATCCTAGCTGACACTTTTCTTGCTAATTTGGACCACTCACCAGATGAGGCAGTACCCCGTAGTGTTGATAATTTGTCTCGTCAAGAGTTGGTTGAGTTGCAGGTTGCTGACCCTGAGTTGAAAGGTCTAGCTAACTCTGCTTACAGTGAAGAAGAGTCAGCCGGTGCTTCTACTTGTTATTATTTAAAGTCAGGAGTAATATGAGGAAGTGGAGACCCCCAACAGCATCAGCCGACTGTGAATGGGAGGTTGTACATCAAGTTGTCATCCCTCGTGTTTGTAGGCAGGATATCATTAGAGTGGCTCATGATTCCAGTTTGGCAGGACACCTTGGAGTGAGGAAGACTGTGGCATGCATTTTGAAACACTTCTACTGGCCAGGTATCTTCAGGGATGTTTCCTGGTATTGTAAGTCTTGTCACACCTGTCAAGTTGTGGGGAAGTGTAATCAGACCGAAAAGGTTGCACCTCTAGTTCCCATTCCTCCTTTTGAGGCGCCTTTCACCCGTGTGTTGGTGGATATTGTGGGCCCTCTTCCTAAGACTTCTTCAGGATTTTCTTATGTGTTGACCCTGATTGATATGGCTACTCGTTATCCTGAAGCCATTCCACTTAGAAATATCTCAGCAAAGAACGTGGTTAAGGAAATGCTGGGGTTCTTCACAAAGTTTGGTCTGCCCAAGGAGGTACAGTCAGACCGGGGAAGTAATTTCACATCAAATGTTTTCAAGCAGTCTCTGAAAGAGTTGGGCATCACCCAGATCACGTCTTCAGCTTACCATCCCCAGACCCAAGGAGCGTTGGAGAGATATCATCAAACACTCAAATCGATGCTCAAGAAATACTGTTTGGAACATCAGAAAGACTGGGATAAAGAGAATCTCCAAATGAATCACTGGGCTTCTCACCTTTTGAACTACTGTTTGGCCATGAAGTAAGAGGACCCCTTAAGCTACTCAAGGAATGCTGGCTGTCGGAGGAAGATGACGTCAACCTGCTGGAGTATGTGATGAAGTTCAAAGAACGGCTGCCCACTGCTTTACAGCTGGCGAGAGAGAATTTAGGAGATGCTCAGGAGAAGATGAAGACTTGGTATGATAAGAAGTCCAGGTTACGCCTCTTTCAGCCAGGAGATCAGGTTTTGATTCTGCTACCAGTGCATGGGCAACCTCTTCAAGCCAAGTTTAGTGGTCCTTATTTCGTGGAGAAGAAACTCAGTGATGTCAACTATGTCATCGCCACACCGGATCATAGAAAGAACAAGCAACTTTGTCACATCAACATGCTAAAGTTATATCACAGGCGGGATGAAAATAATCCAGTCTGCACTGTGGCTGTTCCACCCGAGTCTGCAAGTGAAGCTCTCCCATGCAGCATGAGCCTGAGTGATAGTTTGGGGAAGAATCCTGATATCATGAATGATCTCCAGACTAAGCTTTCTCATCTACCTCCCGAGGAAAGGCAGGAGTTTTCGGCATTACTGCAGGAGTACCAGCAAGTGTTCCGTGCCACTCCAGGAAGAACCACTGTGTTGATGCATGATGTCGATGTTGGAGACGCAAAGCCAATTAAACTGCCTCCTTACCGTGTGAACCCAGTGAAAGTTCCTCTCATCCAGAAGGAGCTTGGCTACCTGTTTGACCACAAGATGATTGAGCCCTGTCAGAGCGAGTGGAGTTCTCCTGTCACTCTAGTCACTAAGCCAGGTGGGTCACAGCGGCTTTGCATCACTCTACAGACGTGTTAATCAGATAACCAAAACAGACACTTACCCTCTCCCTCACGTGGAAGATTGCATAGACAAGATCGGAAAGGCTAGGTACATAAGTAAGTTTGATTTGTTAAAGGGATACTGGCAAGTACCTATGACTGAATGTGCTAGGGAGATCTCATGTTTTGTAACACTAGGAAAAACTTTTGCATGTTCTGTAATGCCATATGGTATGAAAAATGCACCAGCCACTTTTCAGAAGCTCATGAATGTTGTAACAGAGGGTTTGGCAGGGTGTGTTGTTTATATTGATGATGTATTAATCTTCAGTGACAACTGGAAAGATCACCTATGCCATGTCAGTAAATTTCTTGAGCGTTTGGTTCAGGCTAATCTTGTAGCTAATTTATCAAAGTGTGAGTTTGGTCAAGCTAAAGTTCAGTACCTTGGGTACGTAATTGGTGATAGACATGTTGCACCACCAGGAGCTAAGGTTCAGGTTATAAGTGATCTTCCCAGACCTAAAAGTAGGAAAGAGCTACAAAGATTTTTGGGAATGGTAGGTTATTACAGGAGATTTGTTCTTAACTTTTCAATTCTTGTATCACCACTTACAGACCTACTGAAAAAGGGAGTTAAATTTGTCTGGACCGATAACTGTGAATCCTCTTTCAACAAACTTAAAGCTATCCTATTAAGTCAGCCAGTGCTCGCTACTCCAAATTTTGCTAAGCCTTTTAAGATGGCTGTTGACGCAAGTGATACAGGAGCTGGAGGTGTTTTGCTGCAAGAGGATGATCAGGGTATTGAACACCCTGTATCTTATTACAGTAAGAAGTTCACTCCACCTCAAAAGAACTACTCAACTATTGAGAAAGAGCTTTTGGCCTTGATTTTGGGTTTACAACATTTTTCATTTTATTTGTGTCCTGGTTTTGACCCCATAGTCATTTATACCGATCATAACCCACTGAAATTCCTTAGTAAGTTTAAAGATAAAAATCAGAGATTGACAAGATGGAGTCTACTTCTTCAGGAGTATTCATTAGACATACAGCATGTCAAGAGGAAAGAAAATGTTATTGCAGATTGCTTATCTAGACTTTAGACAGATTGTTTTAGAGTAATAAGAAATTTCCTTTGTAATTTTTTTTTTCTTTGTGGGGAGGTGTTACATAGCCTATGATTTCATCATCCTTTGTGTAATTCTGACGTACAGTGTGCTGCCTGTTTGAACACGAGCGTGTTCTACCTCACTCTCCCCCTTCTACCGTTATAGTAGAGTAAGTCATTCTTTCTGTTGTTCAGAGCGGGATTGTCAACTCTTTGTCCCCATGGCTTCATTTGCGCGTCCTTCTTACAAGTTGTATCAAGCTCTGCCGGCCCCTATATAATGAGCTCAGTCTCTATATTAATTGCCACTTAGATCTACTCCTCATTTTGTTCACATCTCTGTCCTTCCCTGTACAGTTATTATTGTGAGTGCTCAGGAAGTCTCCAACCATCTAGCAGCTGTGTAATTTGAGTATAAGTGTTATTGGATTTTGTTCTTGTACTGTATAGCATAAGTTGTTAATTTGTAGGCCTAGTGAGGTTTTTGTAATTCATGTAAGGTTCTTATTGTTAGCCATTGTTCATAATAGTTTGTATCTGTAATAATTTATCTTGCATTAACTGAGCATTACCCAGTGTATTTTCATTTTATCAGGGCTGACTTAGGTAAATTTACTCTTGCTAATTTCATGTTAATAGAGGCTATTGCAGTTAACCATATATTTAACCTGTTTTTTGCCATTACATTATCCTTATGACTCCTGAATGTTTTATTGTTAGTTTGAGCATTAAACTTTAACTTGTAATTTTACCTAACTCTTTTGTTTTGAACCTGGAACTTTACGGGACAGTAGTGATTTTTAGTATTCTCACTTAAAGTGTACATTATCTTTCGCTGTTCCGTAACAATATATATATATATATATATATATATATATATATATATATATATATATATATATATATATATATATATATATATATATATATATATTACATGGTTTAGCTTTTCTCCATCTATGTTCACTCTTGTTTTCTCAGGCTAGCTCTCTGAAGATATTTTCTAGGCATGCTGTAAATATTTTTAGTGAAACTGTATCTCTCTGATGCACGCGCTATTCAGTCTCAATTTGTTCCGAGTCTTTAAGTAATTTAACAGTAGCAGTGTGTTATGAGGAACACACTGAGGTGGTTTGGCCATATGGAGAGGATGGAGGGTGAAAGACTGACGAAGAGGGTGTATGTAAGTGAGGTGGAGAGGGGAAGAGGGAGGGGGAGGCCGAGGATGAGATGGAGGGATGGGGTGGAGAGGGGAAGAGGAAGGGGGAGGCTGAGGATGAGATGGAGGGATGGGGTGAAGAGGTATATGAGAGAGAGGGGTGTGAGTTGGGAGCAGCGCAGTGAAATTGCAGGGGACAGGACGACGTGGAGGCGATTTTTTTGTGGTCACCCCAAACGGGATTGAGGCTTCTGGCAATAGATAGGTAGTTCCTTCTTTATATATGTTTTCAAGCAGTGTTATGTTCTCATTCATTCCTTGTTCTCACAATAAATTTGTAACTGCTATGTGCTCCACTGTTTCGAAAGGATTTTCTTAACCCTCTCGCGCACGCATAAGTTTTAGTAAGTTTTACGGACCACGATTTTATTCGATGGCCCGCCCAGCCAGCCTGCCCATGCGCTGCTGAAAGCATGTATTCTCGCCTTATTTTCGCCAACCAAACCTCAATATACTGCCATGAAAGCTACATCATCTTATTCGTCGATGTTTGTTCTAGCTGATAAGCACACACACACACACACACACACACACACACACACACATACACACACACACAAAATAAAAAACACGAATAAAACTACATTAAGCTGGCGTGAATAAACAATGTGGAACGTCAATGTAACCTCCCAACATCACAATTCGAATATTTTCAATCATACAGAAATACTCGTACCTGGTTTTACCGCAAGCGAGAAAAAAAAAAAAAAAACTCTCCCCCCCAGCCTTTACCTGAAGACTATGCTCCCAAAGCCTTTTATATATATATATATATATATATATATATATATATATATATACAGACTGTAAAATCTCCAAGGGTTGTTTTGATAGTGCAATAACCTACTTGACATGACCACTACTCTTTTTTCCTAGTTACTGCTAATCAAGCTGTACTTTCTGTCATATCTGTAATATGTAGAAGGAAATGGTTATTTGTGTGAAAAATATAGGGGTATTGATATAGGTCACTATACAAATCAACAAAATTCGGAAAACTCGCTTCCTCCAGGGGTGTTGAGCTGCTTGCAGGACCTTGTGGGATTTGAAGATGAGGATGTAGAGTGTGAGTGTGTGTGTGTGTCTGTGGGTGTGTGAGTGTGTCTGTGGTTGTGAAATTGTTTGTTTGTGTGTGTGTGTGTGTGTGTGTGTGTGTGTGTGTGTGTGTGTGTGTGTGTACACTCCACTAGCGAATACTTTGCTTGGTGTGGTACTGTTCGAAGCAATCACCCACGCAAAGCGGCACATCACAAACAGGACACATGTGACTTGTGTCCCTCCTCATCTTCGCCAGGGCACACACAGTGCACCAGAGCCTCCTCTGCTTGGGGATCCTCTCCCATCGATGGCCCAGTGTGTGATCCAACCATACTCTGTTGTTGATGACTCTCCGACACTTGGTTGGATGTCCTCCTGGTCTTCCTCGGTCCTGTTGTCATGGAAGTGCAGCTGCAGGGCCGGACATGGCAGCGGCAGCAGGTTCTCCTAACGGACCAGGAACTGCTGGAGATGGTCGTCTCGGCACCCGTGCTGGTCCTCCAGGCGATGGTGGCGTTGGCTCCTGTGCTGGTCCTGCTCCTAGAGATGGTGGTGTTGGCACCTGCGCTGGTGCTGATCCTGGAGATGGTGTTGGACCAGGAGACAGTGGTGCTGGCATCCGTGGTGGTGCCGCTACAGGTGCTGCAAGTGCTGAAGGTCCTGCTGACTGTCAGGTTGGAAGATCAGGGGCATGGTGAATGACGTGCCCTGATGCGGGCCACTCTGCTTCATCAAAGTGGAGGAGCTTGTCAACAATCTCCTCCACTAAATCCAGCGGACTGACTGTCCCGCGCAAGCACTTCTTATACAAGGCGAACGTGTTGAAAATAGCCATCTGATTAAAGTAGAAGGTGATCTTCTTGGTCCATTTCACGGTCCACTGCTGGATGGAGTAATACTGGACCATCTGGTCGAAGTGATCCACCCCACCTATGTGTTGATTGTAGTCCTTCACTATGATGGGCTTGTCCACGGTCTTCTGGACATAGGTTGCCTCCCATCAGGACCCCTGGTCTTCCCTCAAACCTGCTTTTGGATGGTGCTTGTGCTGTGGAAGGTGGAGACCATGTTGATGATGCGCTTGTCCTTCCACAGCAACACCATCATATTGTTCTTGTGCCTTGCTGCCATGCCCCCCTCTGGCAGGCTCTTGGCCCTGGCGATGTCCTGCAGCTGATTTGTTGCTCCTCTTGCCAGGCATAAGGTATCACACATATAGGTTCCTTCACTGAAAAGGTGTTTGCACAAGGATGAAGAGTCATAATAGTTGTCCAAGTAAACTTTGCATCCCTGGTCCTTCAGCTGTTCTACGAGGCTCCAAACAGTGTTCTGCAGCATCTTCTTCTGCTCCATATACACCTCGAAGTTCCAGATGTATCCCAAGTAAAGCCTCAGCCAGGATATAGAACTTGATGGAGTACTTCGAGGGCTTAGGGGGTTGTAGACGCGAAACCTGAGGTGCCCCTTCCATACCAGTGAGCCCTTGTCCAGGCTGAGGTGCTCCTTAGGTAGGTAGGTGTCCTGGAACCAAACTGCTGAGGGAGGTACTCCATCACCATGTGAACCCTGATGAGCTGATCACGATTGTCCTGGGGTATAGAGAGTGAGTTGAAGGAGTGGAAGTGTTTTAGGATGGCCCTGAAGCGCCTCCCACTCATCACTCGCTGGAAAAGGGGGTAGTTGTGGGGACAGGATCTCCTCCAGTAATGCCTGATGGTTGACATATTGACCACCCCTATGAAGAAGTAGAGCCCCAGGAACTTGGCCATCTCCTCTTCATTACAGATGAACCATGCATCCAACACAGTCCCCAGGAATGATGCATAGCTGTTGGTCTCACAGGTGAAAAACGTTAGCAACTCCCAGGTGAAAAAAGCTGTAAGAACTGGAGAGGCATTGTTGGCGGATCCACCCTCATTCCTGGGGATCCTGTGAAGGGCCCATTACGTGGTGTGAATGGGCCGCTGCTCCACCCTGGATCTTTTGCGGCAAAACCTCCTGCAGTGGAGGTAGTGGGTTGGCCTACCGACACACTTCTGCCTCCTCTGCCACTCCTTGGCTGCCCCTCATAGCCGGGCTGTGGACCACGCCGGCCTTGTCGAGGTGGTGACGGCTACGATGATGAGGATGACGAGGCTGCCTGCTGCTGCAAAACATTGGGGGGGATGAATGCTGTCGGAGACATCACCCTTGTCGACCAGGCAGGGGACGATGACACATTCGCATCCTGCACCAGCTGCGCCGCAGACACTGCGCCACTTGCAGGTGCCAGTGTCACATAACTAGGCCCTGATACCGGTCACATGGGCTCAGTGAAGGGGAACTGGAGGCTAGAGGTTTAGAGACCACAATTGCTTCTGGAGTGAGAGGTCTGAGCAAAGTCGATGCCTGTCATCCAGGTGAAGACGATGACTGGGCTGACGGTCCTGACACTGGTGGCTGTGTCTGCTCCAGTGGTGGTAGGGGTTGGGGCACAGCCTCATGATGGGAACCGTGCGAGTCATTGTCCCAGTCCTCCCCACTTCAAGCATCACTCAGCAGATCCTCCTCCTCGTTTTCGGTCTCCTCCACAAAGAGAACCTTCTACCACTCCTTAGAAGACAAACCCTTCTTCTCCATTGTGGCAGGCATTGACACATGAAAAGTCCAGTATGAGCTATAGGTTCGCAGCTGAAAAACAAGAGATATTATTCACTGTCACACAACACCTTCCATTGACAGTAGCACTACACAAGTGATGCTTTATATATATATATATATATATATATATATATATATATAATTTTTTTTCTCTGCCCTGCTTCCCGTAAGGTTCCCCACACACATGATATACACCCTAACAATAGCTCCATGAACACTTGTGGCACACATCACTGACATTTCATATAAATCATAAGTTATCCACCAATGTCTTTGCAAGGTACCTTATATACCTGTCCACAGACGTCCGTGGGTGTGTGCCTGCACACAAACAGGAGGCATGTACTAAAATTGTAAATTGTAAAATAAAATCAAAGTTTAATTAAAATGCATTTATCTAGTTTCCTAGATCATTAGTTATAAAATTAGTGGCCCAGGAAGAGATGTACTTATGAATGATTGATAGCCACTGATATTTGGTATGAATTGTCCACTGTTGTCAGCTTCATTTCGAGTTGTGTGAAGCTTCAGTTGCCCCACTTTCGTAATTCGAATAAGGTTAGTTTTTTGAAGCTGTAATTGGGTTGGTGTTTCATTCATCTCTGTTCAGTAATGGTTTAAATTTATTTATGAAATATTTTTCCTTTGATTTTCTTAACCCCTTAACCATGGGGCATCACTTTCGTGATGCCCGGGTGCAAGGGATTATACCGTGGGGCGTCACTTTTGTGATTCTGTGTTATTTTGAATTCGCCAGGGCTTTCAAGTTGTGGCTTGTATCATCTGTCAGTTCTGCCTGTGTCCAGCTACAGTCAGCACTGCTAATGTCATCTGTATTCCCATCCAGTGCTGACAATTTAGCCATTATTTCCCTGTCCTTGACTCGTCTCCTTACCTCCCTTCCATTACCCTCTCCTCCCGCCTGCCCAGCTATGCCACACAACGCAAATCCTGCCCGGATTTTTCCACTCATTCATCTATTGAAATGTACACTATGCCCTATTCTTACACAATATAATATATAAAAAAAGGACAAAAGGTAATTAATACTGCCATACACCTGGAATGGGCTAATTATCACCTGGCAACACCCCAAATGCACTCGTTCGCTAATTTCCCCTGTTTATTTCCCACGGACGTCTGTGGACAGGTATATAAGGTACCTTGCAAAGACATTGGTGGATAACTTATGATTTATATGAAATGTCAGTGATGTGTGCCACAAGTGTTCATGGAGCTATTGTTAGGGTGTATATCATGTGTGTGGGGAACCTTACGGGAAGCAGGGCAGAGAAAAAAATTTATATATATATATATATATAAAGCATCACTTGTGTAGTGCTACTGTCAATGGAAGGTGTTGTGTGACAGTGAATAATATCTCTTGTTTTTCAGCTGCGAACCTATAGCTCATACTGGACTTTTCATGTGTCAATGCCTGCCACAATGGAGAAGAAGGGTTTGTCTTCTAAGAAGTGGTAGAAGGTTCTCTTTGTGGAGGAGACCGAAAACGAGGAGGAGGAGCTGCTGAGTGATGCTTCAAGTGGGGAGGACTGGGACAATGTCTTGCACGGTTCCCATCATGAGGCTGTGCCCCAACCCCTACCACCACTGGAGCAGACACAACCACCGGTGTCAGGACCGTCAGCCCAGTCATTGTCTTCACCTGGATGACAGGCATTGACTTTGCTCAGACCTCTCACTCCAGCAGCAATTGTGGTCTCTAAACCTCTAGCCTCCAGTTTCCCTTTCGCTGAGCCCATGTGACCGGTAGCAGGGCCTAGTTATGTGACACTGGCGCCTGCAAGTGGCGCAGTGTCCGTGGCGCAGCTGGTGCAGGATGCAAATGTGTCATTGTCCCCTGCCTGGTCGACAAGGGTGCTGTCTCCGACAGCATTCATCCCCCCCAATGTTTTGCAGCAGCAGGCAGCCTCGTCATCCTCATCATCGAAGCCGTCACCACCTCGACAAGGCTGGCGTGGTCCACAGCCCGGCTATGAGGGGCAGCCAAGGAGTGGCAGAGGAGGCAGAAGGGTGTCGGTAGGCCGACCCACTACCTCCACTGCAGGAGGTTTTGCCGCAAAAGATCCAGGGTGGAGCAGCGGCCCATTCACACCACGTAATGGACCCTTCACAGGATCCCCAGGAATGAGGGTGGATCCACCAACAATGCCTCTCCAGTTCTTACAGCTTTTTTCACCTGGGAGTTGTTAACGTTTTTCACCTGTGAGACCAACAGCTATGCATCATTCCTGGGGACTGTGTTGGATGCATGGTTCATCTGTAATGAAGAGGAGATGGCCAAGTTCCTGGGGCTCTACTTCTTCATAGGGGTGGTCAATATGTCGACCATCAGGCATTACTGGAGGAGATCCTGTCCCCACAACTACCCCCTTTTCCAGCGAGTGATGAGTGGGAGGCGCTTCAGGGCCATCCTAAAACACTTCCACTCCTTCAACTCACTCTCTATACCCCAGGACAATCGTGATCAGCTCATCAGGGTTCACACGGTGATGGAGTACCTCCCTCAGCAGTTTGGTTCCAGGACACCTACCTACCTAAGGAGCACCTCAGCCTGGACAAGGGCTCACTGGTATGGAAGGGGCACCTCAGGTTCCGCGTCTACAACCCCCTAAGCCCTCGAAGTACTCCATCAAGTTCTATATCCTGGCTGAGGCTTTACTTGGGGTACATCTGGAACTTCGAGGTGTATATGGAGCAGAAGAAGATGCTGCAGAACACTGTTTGGAGCCTCGTAGAACAGCTGAAGGACCAGGGATGCAAAGTTTACTTGGACAACTATTATGACTCTTCATCCTTGTGCAAACACCTTTTCAGTGAAGGAACCTATGTGTGTGATACCTTATGCCTGGCAAGAGGAGCAACAAAGCAGCTGCAGGACATCGCCAGGGCCAAGAGCCTGCCAGAGGGGGGCATGGCAGCAAGGCACAAGAACAATATGATGGTGTTGCTGTGGAAGGACAAGCGCATCATCAACATGGTCTCCACCTTCCACAGCACAAGCACCATCCAAAAGCAGGTTTGAGGGAAGACCAGGGGTCCTGATGGGAGGCAACCTATGTCCAGAAGACCGTGGACAAGCCCATCATAGTGAAGGACTACAATCAACACATAGGTGGGGTGGATCACTTCGACCAGATGGTCCAGTATTACTCCATCCAGCAGTGGACCGTGAAATGGACCAAGAAGATCACCTTCTACTTTTATCAGATGGCCATTTTCAACACGTTCGCCTTGTATAAGAAGTGCTCGCGCGGGACAGTCAGTCCGCTGGATTTTGTGGAGGAGATAGTTGACAAGCTCCTCCACTTTGATGAAGCAGAGTGGCCTGCATCAGGGCACATCATTCACCATGCCCCTGATCTTCCAACTTGACGGTCAGCAGGACCTTCAGCACTTGCAGCACCTGTAGCGGCACCACCACGGATGCCAGCACCACTGTCTCCTGGTCCAGCACAATCTCCAGGATCAGCACCAGCACAGGTGCCAACACCACCATCTCTAGGAGCAGGACCAGCACAGGAGCCAATGCCACCATCGCCTGGAGGACCAGCACAGGTGCCGAGACGACCATCTCCAGTAGTTCCTGGTCCGTTAGGAGAACCTGCTGCCGCTGCCATGTCCGGCCCTGCAGCTGCACTTCCATGACAACAGGACCAGGGAAGACCAGGAGGACATCCAACCAAGTGTCGGAGAGTCATCAACAACTGGGTGTGGTTGGATCACACACTGGGCCATCGACGGGAGAGGATCCCCAAGCAGAGGAGGCTCTGGTGCACTGTGTGTGCCCTGACGAAGATGAGGAGGGACACAAGTCACATGTGTCCTGTTTGTGATGTGCCGCTTTGCGTGGGTGATTGCTTCGAACAGTACCACACCAAGCAAAGTATTCGCAAGTGGAGTGTACACACACACACACACACACACACACACACACACACACACACACACACAAACAATTTCACAACCACAGACACACTCACACACCCACAGACACACACACACACACTCACACACTACATCCTCATCTTCAAATCCCACAAGGTCCTGCAAGCAGCTCAACACCCCTGGAGGAAGCGAGTTTTCCGAATTTTGTTGATTTGTATAGTGACCTATATCAATACCCCTATATTTTTCACACAAATAACCATTTCCTTCTACATATTACAGATATGACAGAAAGTACAGCTTGATTAGCAATAACTAGGAAAAAAGAGTAGTTGTCATGTCAAGTAGGTTATAGCACTATCAAAACAACCCTTGGAGATTTTACAGTCTGTATATATTCACGTAATAAAAATTTATGTAAGAAAGGAAGGGAGAAGCCAAAGTGATATTTACATTCACCTAGAACTGCCTTATTTATTATGTATTGTCTAGATTTCCTGCCAATCATTTCACAGCATATAACTTAGCAGCTGTCACCACGCTGACATTGTCAACCCTTCCCTGCCCATACTATGCCACATCATTCAGTTAAATGTCGCCTTTCGAGGTGAAACCACGTCGGATTCGCGTCCTTCCATTTCCGGCACTTCTGAGTCCATTGCAAAGGGCCCTGTGCCCTCTACCCCTACTAAACCTAGTGTGGGAAGGGGTAAGAGGACTAAGGTACTCTGCTGTGGAGCGTGAACTGGCTAATTTATCCATGATAATGATGGACAGTGACTATGATCTTTCTGGTTAATCGTGTGATGAGGCAGTGGAGGAAATGGTAACAGAAGCTCCCAGTACAAGTGCTTCAGAGTCCCAAGTTCGTCCTGGCTCCAAGGGAAAGGAGCCCTTAGTTACTGCCAGTGACAGTGCATAACATAGTGTAAATAAATTAGAAATGTAAATAATGTAAATAAAACAGAAAATGTAAACAGAAATGTAACTAATTACTAATATAAGAATATGAGTATAAATACTTGGAGTAATGACAGTGAAAGTGAAAGCTTCGCTCGCTAGTTTACTGAAGGTGAAAGTGAATGCCTGGAGTGAAAATAAACTACTAGTAGTGAAGGAAAATATTGCATATATAAAAAAGTGTAATAAAGTACTAGGAATATAAAGTGTGAGTGTGTATATGACCAATAAATGACACCTCTGCCTCAAAATAACAAACGGGGAACGAATATGGATTCCAAACTACTTGAAATTCATAGAATAGTATTTGTAGTGATAATATCAGGCAGTGATAACCATATTACCGGGTATCGGGAAGTGTAAAGTGGAGACTTCATTACCCAACTTCAGAAGTCTCCACAAGTCCTACGGTAGTCGACGAAGGCTCAAGAAACATCCCACGAGAAAGCTGAAGGTATGTGCCATAGGCATATTTAATTATAATATTCTAGGACTAATAACTGATTTTTGGTAAATATTTTTTAAAAATCAGTCAGAGCGCGATTATCCCCGCAGGACAGGCACGGCGCGCTTCCGACATCCCCGCGGTTAACGGTTTAATGTAGGATCATCCTTTTTTACTTTATAAGAGGGCATAATATTAAACTTTGGAGAACATTTTTTTGCACATTTAGCTAGGGGGTATTAACATATAAACCTTTACTGTGATTAATATGGTCCTATGGAAGTTAGTGCGGAGCCTTTTATAAAGTAAAAAAGGATGATCCTACATTAAGAAAGTTAAAGGAAAAATATTTCATAAATAAATTTAAACCATTACGGAACAGAGATCTATGAAACACCAACTCAATTACAGCTTCAAAAAACAAACCTTATTCTAATTACGAAAGTGGGGCAACTGAAGCTTCACGCAACTCAAAATAAAACTGACAACTGTGGACAGTTCATACCAAATAGCAGTGGCTATCAATCATTCATAGGAGGGGACTATTATGCATGGTCATGGA
Source organism: Coenobita brevimanus (assembly GCF_032717465.1). Classification (NCBI taxonomy): domain Eukaryota; kingdom Metazoa; phylum Arthropoda; class Malacostraca; order Decapoda; family Coenobitidae; genus Coenobita; species Coenobita brevimanus. The sequence goes on from NC_136966.1 coordinate 35,844,600, forward strand.
GAGTGTAGACGTGCTGCTCATCTGCTCTCTCCTCTAGCTTTCTAAGGCTGCTTCACTGGGATTAGTTTTGTACATAGCAACAATAAAAGTTAGGATAGCTAGTTCTCATATTCCTCCCTACCCTCGATAGAGATATAGTAGGTGTCTATATCTACTTACTGAGATTGCCTTTGCTTACTCACCTCTGGAGTGTACCCCCCCATTGATCGCTCTGGGGTGTGAGTTACACATAGACGCATCCTCCGGAGAGTGGTTTGAGAGGATAATCTCAGACTAGGTGTGTCTTCCCTGGGTGCTTTGTCCCTTGCTCGTTCTTCTCTTTCTTTCCACTTCCCCCTCACGGGGGAAGTGGTTACTATGGCGGACGCCCCTGCTGCCTACCCCCCCCCTTCAGGGGGGGAGGTAGTCCTGACCGAACCCCGACTGTTCAACAGACAGACTGCCCCCAGACTGAATGGCCCAGGACATGCGCCTCTCTTGACATCAGTGTTAACAACACTTCGTTTGTACAGATTCATGCGGTTGGTTCTACTCCCTTGTCCAGCTTCAATCCTTTCATCATCAAGAAGGTGACTGATGGATGTGCAGGTGAGGTAGAACAAGTTAAAAAACTTGTGAGTGGAGAGACCTACTAGTAAAGACTGTAAATTCGCACCAGGTCAAGGATTTGCTTACACTGTGCAAGTTCCATTGCTACGATGTTGCGACCAAGATCCCACAGTCTATGAATTCCTGCAAGGGTGTTATCACCTGCAGGGATCTAGTGGTCATGGAGGAGGACGACATCGTACAGGAACTGGCTCAGCAAGGTGTCCTAGATGCAAGATTCATTACTATCTCGGAGGGTAGGACGATGGAGACCGCCACTGTTATCCTCACTTTTGGCAACGTTTCTTTACCTTCGAGCATTAGAATTGGATATGAAATTATCAACGTAAGACCCTACGTCCCAAACCCCCTTCGTTGTGCAAAATGTCAGATTTATGGACATCACGAAAAGACTTGTCAAGCTTCGAACGTGGTGTGTGGCAAGTGTGCGGCTGTAGGCCACTCTGCTGACAACTGTACATCTGACACTGAGTGTTGCTTTCACTGCAAGGATGCTCACTCCACTTCCTTGAGGGTTTGTCCCAAGTGGAAAGAGGAGAAAGAGGTCTGCACAGTGAAGGCAACTAAGAGCATTTCCTTTTACAATGCTAGGAAGGTGATGGAAATGCATGCAACTCCTAAACCTAATGTCTCCTATGCATCGGCGGTTGTGTCCCGTCCCATGATGTGCACAGTGGAGACACAGACTGACCTTCCTTTCGTTCCTCATGCCACTCGCCCTATCTCTCAGTCTCGCTCCCCTGTACGTTCCATCTCTCATACAGACATCCCTGTCGCTACTTCCTACTCTCAGGCTGACGTTGCTCCTTCACAGTTGGTGTGGCCAAAACAGAATTCCGATTAAGCCTGATAAGATTAATTTGACCACCCTCACCAAAGAGTCGTGTCCTCATGTTCTTCCTGCTCCTGGTCCAGCGAGGGAGAGAAAGGGTAGCTCTTCCTCGGTGGAATCTGGGAGCCTAGTTATTGACGAAAATATAGAGGTTTCCATCAGCAAGCACCGGGAAAGGTCCCCTGGTAGCCACTCACCTGGTCGCAGGGGGCATAAAAAAACTAAGCATACTGGCCACCCTCATAAATCTTAAAATTATGCATTCACTATATTACAGTGGAATTGTAGAGGTGTTGGGAATAAATTACAAAATATAGCAATCTTGCTTTCCATACACAGGCCAGATGTTGTTTGTTTACAGGAGATGAGCCAGGAGGATCATCCTGATCCTCCACAGTTCAAACACTACCACTCGTATAGAAGATATGAAGGTCACGGAGTTGCCATATACACACACAAATCACACCCACAAACGGAAGTGATTCTAAATTCTGCTCTGGGAGCTGTCGTGAGCAGAGAAAAATTTAATAACGCGTATCTGTCTATTTGCTCTCTGTACTGTCCTTCACATGGCCTCATTGATAGTGATGCTTTAAATTCACTATTTGAATATCTTCCTGGGAATAAGTTAATGTTGGGCGACTTTAACGCCCATCACTATCAATGGGATAGCTTGAGGATCGATGGTCATGGAGAGCAAGTAGCCAACCTAAAACTATAGTCCAGCCTCTATCTTCTGAACGATGGTAGAGCGACTCGTGTAGATGCTCATACTGGTAACTTTTCAGCCATTGACTTATCTCTGGCCTCCCCTGGTATACATCAAGATTTCTTGTGGGACCCTTATGACGATTCCTTGCGAAGTGATCATTTACCCATCTGTCTTTCTTATACACGCGACATTGTTTCGGACCCTTCACCTCCAAAATTTAACTATAAGAAAACAGATTGGTGATCCTTCTCAAGGATCGCCACTTTAGATATATCTGGGGAGACCATAGATGTTGAAGTTGAAAATGTAACTAATTCCATAATACACGCGGCTGAGGCTGCTATTTCTAAGACTTCTACAGTTCATGTGAAGCATAGAGCACAGTGGTGGATGTTGGATTGCCGACAAGCATTAAGGAAATGCAATAGGATATACAGGATTTTTTATAGTCAGCCTACTGAGGAAAATTTCATTGCATACAAACAGGCATGGGCTGAGGCAAGGAGAACAATAAGAAGGGCCAAACGTGACTCCTGCCGGAATTTTGTGTCCACGGTGAATTGTACTACACCTTTACATAAAGTCTGGTCCACTATTAAAAAATTAAATAATAAACGCCCAAAAATCCCTATCACCACCCTGCAGGTTAATAATAACATCTATGACGATCCCGTGGACGTTGCTAACATCCTTGCCAGGAGTTTTTCTCATGTAAGTAGCTCAGCCAATTCTGATCCGCGTTTCCAACATAATAAACGCACGGCTGAGCTACAGATCATAGACTTTGCCATAGAAGACGTAGCATCCCCGTACAACCATGAGTTTACTCTTGATGTACTGCTCCTTGCCCTTAAATCCTGTAAAGACACCAGCTCTGGACCGGACACCATCATGTACGGTATGATCCAGCATCTAAATCAGGACAACCTGATTAAGATGTTAGCATTGTGCAGTGAGATTTGGGCGTCTCGAACATTCTCAAACTCATGGCACTTTGCTCACGTCATACCGATACTCAAGATGCTGGTTGTCTTATGAACCCCACTTCATTTCCTCCAATTGTGTTGACTTCTTGTCTATGTAAGGTCATGGAAAGTATGTTTAATAACAGGCTTCTTTTTGTTTTAGAGTGGAAGAAATTGTCAAATGATAAACAATGTGGTTTCCGTAAATACAGAAGTTCACTAGATCATTTAATGAATTTGGAGCATTGTATTGCAGCAGCATTTGCCAATACAGTATTCATGATAGGGGTGTTCTTGGACATCCATAGAGCCTATGACATGACATGGCGACATGGTATACGAATGAAGCTCTATGCTTATGGTTTAAGAGGAAATTTGCCTATTTTTATTTAAAATTTCTTCAGGGACAGGACTTTCTCTGTCAATTTGCCCTGTAACGTAACATCGGATATATTTAACCAGGAAAACGGGGTGTCTGCAGGGAAGTGTGCTTAGTCCCACTTTATTTAGCATTATGATCAATGATAGTCTGTCATGAGCTCCCATCCCGAGGAGTCTTAAATATTCGTTCTATGCTGACGATTGTGCAATATGGCACTCTTCCCATAATGCACAATTTTCGGCTGGGCGGATTCAAGGAGCCCTTGACTCCACACACCAATGGGCCTTGCAGTGGGGATTTAAGTTTTCCATCCCTAAGTGTGCCGCTGTAGTTTTTACGACTCGTAACGTACCTAATTTATGCTTAACTTTGGATAATCAGGCGGTACCTTTTCAAAATTCTGTAAAGTTTGGGGGAATACATTTTGATCATCGTCTGAGGTTCAATATTCATGTTAATAATCTGCTTGCTCGTTGTGATAAACCGTTAAATGTCCTCAAGTACCTAGTGGGTACTACATGGGGTGCCAACTGAAAATCTTTATTAATGGTGTATAACTCCCTTATTCGATCGAAGCTAGACTATGGCGTACAGGTGTATGGCTCAGCATCTGATGCCACACTGAAAGGATTGGATGTGTTGCAGAATAAATGTTTGCAAATGCGTCTTGGAGCCGTCCGGTGTACCCGTGTAGCTCGTATGGAAGTGAAAGTGAATGTGCCTCCCCCTGTATTCGCCATGACCACATAGTCTTGTCCTATGGACTAAGAACATACAGGAAAAGTATTATCGGCAATGTGGCCTGTGCCCCTCTGCGTCAATACCACCATCTGATGCAGAGGGTGCATCGGCCATTTGCCGTTCGCCTCCACTTACTAACTCAGGAGCTTGGTGTGGACCTCAGTGACTGTGACAAGTTGGTGTTTAAAAATATAGCACCTTGGGAGCCACCTGGGTTCAATGTTGATGTATCATGACTCCCAGCACCAAAGACCAAGGCTCCAGAGGCAGAGGTCTACCACTTGTTTCGTGACATCATCGTTCGTCATTTGGGGTCCCACCAATTGTACACCGACGGCTCCAAGTCGAGTGAATGTGTGGGTGCTAGTGTGTGGTCGATTGAATGTGCACTCAGGTATCGGTTGCCGACTTATACATTTGTTTTCTTTCGAACTTTTTGCTATTGACAAAGCTATAGACTTTGCTCTCTTTTCTCGGCATGACTCATTTGTCATATTTTCAGAGGCAATCACTTCTTGTACTACGGACTCTACGCATTATTAATAAATTGCATTCGTGCGACAAGTCCTTCACGTTGATCTGGGTGCCTGGTCATTGTCGTATTTACGGCAATGAGCAGGCTGACTTACTTGCAAAGTCGGCTGTAGAGCTCGAGGAGACTTGGGACGTTCCTCATGATCTACGGTTGAGTCTCTCTCTCGGAAAGAAATCAATAAATCTTCTGTGGCAAGGTCAGTGGACGAGGATTAATATTCCAACTTGTAGGCCGTACCTGGGCGACTGGGATACTGCCAACCGTCCCAGTCGCTTTGAGGAAAAAGTATTGGCAAGATTACGGCTTAATGCCACTGTTTTAATTCATATGAAACCGTATATGGAACGATGCTTCCCACCGCACTGTGACATCTGTGATGCGGTGTTATCTATCAGTCATATCATCTTGCATTGTCGGCGATTTATTCGTGAACGCGCTTCACTTATAAATTACTGTGGCGCAGCAGACGTCCCCTTCACCCTTTCCACCATCCTGGGTGATGGGGATATTATGACTAATAAATTGATGGCTTTCTTGACAGAAACCAGACTGATCAGAGTGATGTGACTTTTTTACTATATGGTTTTGGTTTCTATAGACTGTAAATATGTAAATATTGTACTATTAATAATTAGGATTGACAGTTGACATATCTGAAATAGTTCCTGCCTACATCATACCTATTTCTAATATAGATGTCCCCTACTTTAAACCCGGTTCCTCGCCTGACAGTCACCAGCTGATGAGTGCAAGGGTGCAATACAGAAAGGTATTGGGCATTTGCAGTCGATGGTGGTCTGTTGAGCGAGGTTCTTAACTTATTGTACATACTATGTAAATACATTATACCATCTTCTTTAAGTTGTCCTAATTAGGGTCGACAGCTGACGTATATGGAAATATTCCTGACTCGTCCTGTTTTCTTTCATATATTCATGTCCTCTATATTAGGTTGTGCCTTGACTGACAGTCACCAGGTGATGAGTGCAGGTATGTAATGTAGAATGGCATTACATATCTGCAGTCGATGGTGTTCTGTCGGTCGAGGTATTTTTACCATCAGTGTAAGTCTAGCTATTTGTCTCTTTAGGGTTTAGTATAGGTTAGCGATTTGTCTGTTAAGTGATTAGGTTTAGGGTCTTTGGATTAGGTTTTCCTTTATAAGTAATATAAGGGCTAAAAATACAAAACCAAGAAAAAATAAAAAAATAAAAATACAACAAAGAAATAAAATAAAAATTATATATATATATATATATATATATATATATAGTGTGCATAAAAGTGTGCCTGTATACTGTATATGCATGGAAGTGTGTGTGTGTGTGTGTGTATATATATATATATATATATATATATATATATATATATATTGTTAAAAAGTGGGATTTGCCAACTGGGTGCTCGAGAAGCTTCTCGGCGTTCGTGTACGGTAGCTAGTTCTGGTTCTGGTACGAGAGAGTTGCCAGTTTGCCTGCTGTTTGTGAGCGTAGTTATTTCGTAAGTTATGCATTAATTTTTGTGTTCTTTTTCTCAATAATGTTTTATTTAAGTGATTGCTTTTTAAATTATGTAATTTAAGTTCGTATGGTAAATGATTTAGTGTTATGTAAGAAAACTGTGGTAGGCCTATGTTTTGGTTGTCTCCAAATTGGCAACTGTTGTTCTCGTGGAATGTAAATCAGTCTAGAACAGCGCAAGTTTATATAAGATGGGGATGAGATTATTACAAGTTTAGTGAGGTGTGAAGTCAGTTTGAATAAAGTACAGTCGGTTTTGGTGTAGTGCAGTGTCAGTGTCAGTGAAGACTGTAGCCTATATTTTTGGTACTTGTGAAAACAGTGGCAAACAGTGACGGGTTATTGAAGTTTGTATATCATTGGAACTTGAGAAAATAGTGAAGTGTTAAGCATTAAGTGTAATAACTTTGACGTATTGTTAAGCATTTAGTGAAATAGCAGTTAGTAAAGTGTGTATAGCTCCGGTACTTGGGAACAGTGAAGTTGAAAAGCATTAAGTGGAATTATTTGGAAAATAAAGACAGTGAACTATAAGGAGCTAGTGTTTATTTTCGCGTCAGCTTGTCTTTTGTACTGCACACCTAAAGACTGACCATAGGAAGAACAACTCACTGGGCAACGTCCTTCCTACTTCTGCTGGAGCCTGTGTCAGTGTGGGGACTGGGAGGTAACACTGGTGTCAGAAGTGAGGATTATTATTTCAGGTGCCACAATGGAAATTCTGGGCCAGATGTCAGTCATGGATAGGAACAGTTATCAGTCCTTACTAGAAGTGCTTGAGCGCAGATATGGAACATGTACCAGACTGAGGTTTATAGAGCAAGATTTTGGAGCCGTGTACGGTCTCGAGGAGAATCCCTACAGCAGCTTGCTCTTGACCTGGAGAGTGTGGCATATAAGGCGTACCCTGGAGCAGCACCTAACCTGTTGGTTATTCTACTAAGGGACCAGTTCATCGATGCTCTTGACAGTGCAGAGTTGAAAATGCAAGTGAAGCAGGCACAACCAAGATGCATGCAAGAAGCACTAGCCAGGGCTCTAGAATTTGAGTCCTACGCCAGGTCCAGTGCATCCGCCTTTCAGGAAGGTCGTAGTGCAGGATTCTAGGCAAGAAAAGGGCAGGTATGTGAAAAGGAAAAATTTGAGGGAAGTTGGTGGTACTGTGAAAAGCAAGGACACAGAAAAGAGGACTGCTACAAGTGGAAGAGGGAACAGGAGAAGACCGGAGAAGGCTGCTGGTTCTGTGGGAAGTCAGGGCACAAGAAGGAGGATTGTCACAAATGGAAGAAAGAGCAAGAACAGAGCAATGTGAGGAAATCTTCAGCTGTAACAAAAGCATGTTGGACGTGTAGTGAGGTGGGACACTTCAGTTCTGAGTGTCCGAAGAAGAAAAAAGATGATAAGAAGAAGGTTGCAGAAGACCAGAAAGAAGCAGGAAACTAGCGGAGGCTGAAGTGAAGGGGCAACCACCAGCCAACTCTTCCCAAGTAGCCCCACCACCAAGAAAATGCAAGAGGACGGCAATTGATAGTGTGTGAATAGACGGAAAGATAGATGGAAAGAAGTGTTCCCTGGTGATTGATTCGGCCTCAGAGCAGGCTTCTGTGAGGCCTGAAGCGTTACATCATCGGTATCTGCCTGAAGTCATCAGAACAACTGTGCGGCGTATCTGGGCACTGTGCGGAACTGAAGGGACCCCTGGATGTTCGGATTGAAGTGGCAGGGCAAGAGGCTACTCTACCAGTCTATCTGGCCAACATGGAGGATCCTTGCCTTCTGGGTCTGGACTGCCTTATGTCCATGGGATGTGAGCTGGACTTCTGCTCCATGAAGATGAAGGTTCACGGAAGGTCGGTTCCCATTACAGCAGTGAAACATGCCAGTTCTGGTGGCGAGGTGAGGGTGCTCCATACTACAGTGATACCCCCAAAATCAGAACTGTTGCTCCAGTGTAAGGTGAGTGGCTCTTTTGACAGCTGTATAGGGGTAGTGAAGCCTGATGTACTATGTAATACGAAGGCCGGGGTGATGGTAGGAAGAACGCTGGTGGAAACTGGTGAAAATGAAGTGCCGGTTGTTGTGGCCAGTTTCTCCCATGAGCCACAGAAGATCAACGAGGGAGAAATTGTGGGACTGTGCCAGGCTGTGGACCTTGAATGGCATCGGAGGAAGGCCTGTAAAAGGAGCATAGTCAAGGAAGACAGGTACGTGCCAGACCACCAACAAGACCTCTTGTCATGGAGTTGTCAATGCCTGGATGGTTCACAAGTACTAAAGGTGAGGCAGCTGCTGACGGAACATGCTGATGTCTTTTCCATGGGAGACCTAGACCTGGGGTGCACTGATCTGGTGGAGCACAGTATAGACACTGGGGATCATCACCCGATTAAACAGCCAGCACGGAGGATGGCGCCAGCTCAACAGCAAGAAATGGAGAAGGTGATGGAAAATCTCCATAGTCAAGGGGTAATAGAAAAGTCCAGTTGTCCTTGGCCATCAGCAGAGGTTCTGGTGAGGAGAAGGATGGCTCAGTAAGGTGCTGTATAGACTATCAAGCCATGAATGAAATGACAGTGACGGATGCATACCCCATGCCAAGAATTGATGACACCATGGATGGTCTGTCAGGTGCTAAATGGTTCTCCACCCTAGACATGAAGGCAGGATACCACCAGGTCAAGGTTGCAGAGAAGGACAAAAAGAAGACAGCCTTTTCATATAGACGGGGTTTATGGCAGTTTAAAGTGATGCCATTTGGCCTGGGCAATGCCCCAACTACTTTTGAATGCCTCATGGACTGCGTATTTGAAGGCCTACACTGGCAGATGGCTCTGATCTATCTGGATTATGTAATTGTGTTTGGATGGACTTTCAACCAGGAACTGGAGAGGTTGTCAGAGGTGTTGAACAGGATCCACGCAGCACACCTCAAGCTGAACCCCAAGAAATGCTACTTGTTTCAGAATGAAATAAAGTACCTGAGACACATTGTAGGTGAGAGTGGCATCCATACTGACCCAGAAAGGTGGCAGCTGTGGAAAACTGGCCAGTTCCAATTTGTATGAGGGAGCTACGGAGTTTCCTGGGTTTGTGCACCTACTATCGGCGTTTTGTCAAAGACTTTGCAACAACAGCTGCACCTCTTCACAAGCTGTTGGGGAAAAGGCAGAAGTTTGCAAGGACAGCAGCGACTCAGAAAGCCTTCAGTGAACTCAAGCATGCATTGGCAAGCTCTCCAGTAGTGCCGTACCCAGACCAGAATCAGCCATTTATCTTGGACTGTGACGTTAGTGACCATGGTTTTCGTGGAGTCCTTTCACAGAAGAAGGATGGCAAGGAGTATGTGGTTGCATATTACAGCAAGAACCTCAGCCCACTGGAGTGGAACTACTGTTGACCCATAAGGAGCTCTTGGCAGTGATGAAGAGCCTTGATTTCTTCCATCCCTACCTGTATGTGTCAAACTTCATCATCAGGACTGACCATGCGACACTCAAGTGGCTGAAAATGCTAAAGAATCCAGAAGAACAACTGGCACGCTGGCTCGGAAAGCTAAACCAGCACAATTATGAGGTACAACACTGTCTTGGGTGTGTACGCGGCAATGCTGACAGCCTGAGTCGTCGGCCTTGTGATTCGGAGTGCCAACGGTGTAGTAAAAAGGAAGATCATGGTAAGAAATGCAGCCATACTGCAATGACAAGGCCAGCGTCAGATGAAGACCTGAAGAGGATGCAGATTTACAGCCAGTGCTAGAGTGGCTGCAGCAGAGTACAGTGCGAACATCTTGGGAAGAAGTTTCCAGGTTAAGCCCTACGCCCAAGACCTACTGGAGTCAGGACCTTCTTCGTTTGAACAATGGACTACTGGAGCATCAGTGGGACACAGCCGATTGCCTCAGCAAGTATTGGCAACTGTTGGTTCTGAAGAAGACGAGGTCCGAGATCTTGGATGAGTCCCATAACCAGATCATTAGTGGGCACCTGGGAGTGAAGGAAACTCTAAGCCGGCTGCGACAGAGGTTCTACTGGAATGGCATGCGTCAGGATGTTGAAGAGTGGTGTCGGGCCTGTGATGTGTGCTGTGCCAAGAAGGGACCCAAGAAACGTGGTTGCACCCCCATCTAGCTGTACCAAGTGGGTGCACCGATGGAAAGAGTCGCGGTGGACATTGCTGGACTTTGCCACTCACTGAGAGAGGAAACCAGTATATATGTGTTGCCATGGACTACTTCACAAAGTGGCCAGAAGCCTATGCTATCCCTGATCAAAAGGCTACCACTGTTGCTCAGATGTTGGTTGATCAGTTTTTCTGTCGTTTCGGGATGCCACAAGAGCTACATTCAGACCAGGGTAAAAACTTCGAGTTTCCTGTGTTCCGTGAGTGCTGCAAGTTATTGGAGATCAAGAAGATGAGGACGACCCCACTAAGGCCACAGTCAGATGGGATGGTGGAGAAATTCAACTGAACCTTGGGACAAAAACTGGCCAAGTACTGCAATGATGGACAAACAAAATGGGGCCAGAAGTTACCTGCATTGGTAATGGCATATTAGTCTGCATCCCATGAGTCTACTGCCCACACTCCTGCAAAACTGATGTTGAGCCACGAGTTACGCATACCCGTTGACTTGTTAATGGGAAGACAACCTGGTGAAGAGCTGCCTACGGACACCTCCAGGTATGCGAAGCACCTTCAGAAAAGGCTGGCTGAGGTACATCATCAAGTGCGAGGAGCCATCAAGTTTTCAGGAGAGGTGATGAAGTGCAAGTATGAAGCCAAGGCAAGTGAAGTGAGCTTCAAGGATGTTGACCAAGTTTGGTTATACAATCCTCAGCGAAAGTAGGGACATTCATCGAAGCTGCAGAGCTCATGGGACGGGCCTTACACTGTGTTGGACCGCCTATCAGATGTAACGTATCGGATTCGGGGAGGCAAGAAATCTCGCCCAAAGGTAGTACACGTGAACCGTCTGTGGCAGTACCATGGGCCAGGACAGTTCAACTGGGACGTCTTCGAGGAATCGTGCTCACCCGCAGCCGAGAATGTTGAGGAGGACCAAGGAGCTGAAGTTCAAGAGGATGATGACAGTTCCCCAAGAGAAGAAGTGAATCAAGAAGAGGACCAAGATCTTCCTGAAGGAGTGGACTGTGTGGAGGAGCAAGGACATCATCGGAAGCGGAATAGAAGACCTGATAAGTTGAAAGATTATTTTGTGTATAGCCAGATGTTTCATTAGGATTAATGTTTATGTTTATATATACTGTGTAGTTTCGTCGGGACGACAAAGAACTAGGGAGGGGGTAGTGTTAAGAAGTGAGATTTGCCAGCTGGGTGCTCGAGAAGCTTCTCGGCGTTTCGTGTACGGTAGCTAGTTCCGGTTCTGGTATGAGAGAGTTGCCAGTTTGCCTGCTGTTTATGAGCGTAGGTATTTCATAAGTTATGCATTAATTTTTGTTTTCTTTTTCTCAATAATGTTGTATTTAAGTGATTGCTTATTAAGTTATGTAATCTAAGTTCGTATGGTAAATGATTTACAGGGTTATGTAATATAAGAAAACTGTGGTAGGCCTATGTTTTGGTTGTCTCCGAATTGGCAACTGTTGTTCTCATGAAATGTAGATCAGTGTAAAACAATGCAAGTTTATATAAGATGGGGTTGAGATTATTACAAGTTTAGTGAGGTGTCAAGTCAGTTTGAGTAAAATGCAGTCGATTTTGGTGTAGTGGTGTCAGTGTCAGTGATGATTGTATATTCTTGGTACTTGTGAAAACAGTGGCAAACTTGAGAAAATAGTGAAGTGTCAAGCATTAAGTGTAATAACTTTGAAGAGTGTTAAGCATTAAGTGTAATAGCAGTTGGTAAAGTGTATATAGTTCCGGTACTTGAGAACAGTCATGTTGAAAAGCATTAAGTGGAATTATTTGGAAATTAAAGACATTGAGCTAGTGTTTATTTTCGCCTCGGCTGATCTTGTGTACTGCACACCTAAAGGCTGACCATAGGAAGAACAATTCGCTGAGCAACGAACGCCTTCCTGTACTGTACTACTGCTGCTGGAGCCTGTGGCAGTGTGCGAACTAGGACTTAACAATACACATATATAGCCTTAATGTCCAGGGGCTTTGGCCCCAATGGTCGATAGGCCAAGAAAATAAATAAATAAATAAATAAATAATTTTCATAGGGAGCACAGCTCTTCCTGGGCCACTAATTTTATAACTGATGATATAGCAAACTAGAGAAATGCATTTTAATTAAACTTTGATTTTAATTTACAATATAGAGGTTTAGAACATACGTCCTGTTTGTATGCAGGCTGTCGGTTTTAAAAGATATCAGTATATATATATATATATATATATATATATTCCCCAAGGTTCCCCCAACACATGATACTATATCTCGACGAACCCTCATGACACATATCACTAATATTTTATATAAATCACAAATAATCAACAACTGTCTTAGCAAGGTATAGTACCCGTCCACTGAAGTCCGTCGTTGACCTGCATCCTTACAGCACCTGCATACCTGCTGCTAAGGTATCGCTAACATATGCTACGCACCCACAGTATCCCACAACGAATGCTCGTGACACATATGACAAATATTTTATATAAAACATAAATAATCAACAAGTGTCTTAGCAAGGTACAGTACCTGTCCACTGACGTCCGTCGTTGCCCAGCGTCCTTATGTCACCTGCACACCTGCCGCTAAGGTGTCGCTGACATACGTACTCACGCACAAAATTCCACAAACTCTCGCAGCACATTTCACGTACATTCTATATAAAGTATAAGTTCTTACTAAATGTCTGAGCAAGTTACAGTACCTGTTCAGTGATGTCCGTGGTTGCTAGGCGACCTTATGTCCCCACACACCTGCTGCTAAGGTATCACTAATTACACTACGCACCCACAATATCTCAGAACGAACATTCGTGACACATATCACAAGTATTTTCAATAAATCATAAATAATCGACAAATGTCTTAGCAAGTTACAGTACCTGTTCAATGATGTCCTTGGTTGCTAGGTGTCCTTATGTCCCCATACACCTGCCGCTGAAGTATCACTAACATACGCTACGCACCTTAAATTATCCCTTCACGAACACTCACAGGTCAATTCACGTACACTTCACACTAAATCATATGCAAATGCATGACTACCACAATGATTCCACCCCTACCTCCACAATTATTACGTTCCGTACTACAGTACAACATGACCGTGATGCAGCAACTTCACCTCAAGATTTACGACGCACCACTATATTGGCGCACACCACACTCCTTCACGAACACTCGCAGCATGTTTGACGTATATGTCACACAAATTTATACACATATTCATTATCAATATCAAATTCCATTCCTAAACACCTTTAATAATCTTCTCCTGACTACGGCGTACAGGTAACACCTCTCCCATTCCACACTATGGCTATGGCGTACATAATGCATGCTAGTTCCAAAATATCACAAAGCCAGCCACTATATCTCTCACACATTATACAGTTTAACCCTTAAACCGCGGGCTTGTTTTGCTCTGTTTTGCGTGTCCCACGGGCATATTCGGGCTCCGACAGACTCTCAAAAATATTTGCCAAAAATCAGTTATTGCCCTAGAATATTAAAATTAAATATGCATATGGCACATACCTTCAGCTTTCTTATGGGATGTTTGTTGAGCCTTCATCGAGTACCGTAGGACTTGTGGAGACCTCTAAAGTTAGGTAACGAAGCCACCACTTTACACTTCCCGACAACCCTTAATATGATTACCACAGCCAGATATTATCACTAGAAACACTATACTATGATTATCAAGTAGGTTGGAATCCATACTCCAAAAAAAAAAAAAACACTGTGAAAGCAATGAAAATTACGAGCGCGGATGACCTTCCCACTTGCTCTAGTTCGCCGCTGGTATTCTGTCATTTATTATTCAAACAAACACACACCCTTTATATTCCTATTATTATATAACACTTATATATATCTGCAGTCTTTATCCATAACTTTCCTTCAGTAGTATTAGTCTATTTTCACTGGAGTCATTCAATTTTTCATTCAGTAAAATACATAGAGAGCCACGGATTCACCTTCACTGTTATAATCTCAAGTATTTATACTCATATTCTTATATTACTAATTATTTACATTTCTGTTTACATTTTCTATTGTATTTTCAATATTTACACTTCTATTTTACTTACACTATGTTATTCACTGTCACTTGCGGTAACATAAAACTATATTCTACTGTTCAATCATATGTACATCCATTGCTTTCACTTGCTATTTACACATTATTTGCACATTATTTACACATTATTTTCATTTCCCACTTGCACTTTTAGAACTGCTTTTGGCTGTGGTAATCAAAGAGGCAGGTAATGCAGAGGGGAACCTGGCACTCAGCTCACTGACAAGAGGTGCGTTTGTGCTCAGGTGTGCGTCGGGTGGTATGTGCATACACCTGGCACCTGCAGATCGCAGCCTTCCTCTTGGTTGTGGCAGGCATTTGCACCAGTCTGTGCTGATCCATGTACGCCCTCTGCTCAAGTCTGTCGGGAAGTCTTACTGCATGGCTCCTTGGAGCTACTGCTGTCACCTTACCATATCTTTCAAGCAGCTGCTGAACACAAGTTCTGGTGAACAACCTCAGGGAGAAGGACTTGGGTGGTTTGAACTTCATCTTGTACAGGATGAAGGAGTTCAGCATCGTCATGTCTATGAGATGCAGAAAAACTTTCCTGTACCATCTAGTATTCTTCCTGAGGCAGTCGATCTCTCCAATCATCATGTCGGACTTGTCCACCAGCAGCATGTTGATATTGTAGTCTAAGACAGCATCAGGTTTCCTCACAGGTTCGCCTGTCCTACGGTCGACCTTCCCACTGTCTTTCAGTTCCCCCTTGTGTACGGTGGTGAGCATGTGCACGACCCTCTTGTCATCCACCGTATTGCCAGCATCTTCTCAGACTTGCGTAGGTGTACGTCTCCTTGCTGCGAGGTTCCTGCCTCTGGAGATTTAGGGAAGTGGGCACGATTACTCTTGACAGTGCTGCAGGAGCCGATGCCGTGCTTTGAAAGGTATTTGGTAAGTTTCGGTGCTGTATAATAGTTGTCTGTATACAGCACATGATTCCCACCAAAATACCTTTCAAGTAGCACTTTCACTACACAGCCTGAGAAGCCAAGGGGGTGTGTTTTATCAAGATCGACAGTGCTGGCTGAATAAATGACGAAGTCAAGGATGTACCCCGTCTTACAGTCGCTCAGTACAAAGAACTTGATTCCAAAACAATGGCGTTTGCTTGGAATGTACTGCACATACCTAAGACGTCCTCTGAACAAAACCAAGGATTCGTCAATGACAACCTTCTGAAAGGGGTGGAAGATTGTCATAAACTTATCCTTCATTCTGTTCAGAATCTCCCAGATCTTTCAGAGTGGGTCAGTTTGGGAAGGTACATCGTTCTTGGCAAAATGCAGGTTTCCCATGATGTTCCGGAAGCGATCTCTGACCATGTACTTATTGCAGGTGGGTGAGGGTGGTAAGGGGTCCGTGGACCAGTATTCTTCCAACTCATGCTTCTTTGAGTGTGGCATGAGAAGCATGAGGGCGAAGAACACATACAGCTCCTGCACTCCCAGCATGGACCACTGTTGTATCTTGGCTGCACCTGTACCACTTGCAGCACGTTGTGATTCATACCTGTTGGTCTCATCACATATGTGCTGCATGACTTCGTCATCGACGAAGGCCAAAAGGAAGTCAACACACTCAGCATCCTCGTCAAGATTGAAGGCAGGCTGTATCCCTGAGGAACTCTCATTGAGATCAAGATGTTCTGGGACAAAATCGGACCCTTCCGTCCAGGCGAAGGCGTCCAGGATTCCCTGTCGTGGCTGTGTAGGGTGGGTGAGGGTGGAGGGTGGCTGTGAGGCAGATTCTGGTTCAAGGTCACTCGCACTAACCCTGTGTTGCCGTACAGCACTAGTAACCCTTACTCTAACGGCAACTCTACTTTTACGGGCCAGGGATTTACCTCTTCCTCTAA
Source organism: Coenobita brevimanus (assembly GCF_032717465.1). Lineage (NCBI taxonomy): Eukaryota > Metazoa > Arthropoda > Malacostraca > Decapoda > Coenobitidae > Coenobita > Coenobita brevimanus. The sequence goes on from NC_136966.1 coordinate 35,860,978, forward strand.
GGCCGTCTTCAATGTTGATGCTGGTGGTGACTCCGACGATGAAGACTCCAGAGAAAATTCAGCAGAAGAAGAGGTAGAAATGAGTAAAGTGGGGCTTGGGGAACGAGGAGGTGATTCACCTCGGGACTCATGGCGTGCTGGGCCACGTGGGGCCATTGTTCCGGGGCTAACCCACCACCTTTTCATTCCCTTCCCAAATTCCTTCCCTTGCTGCACTAACGGCTCCTTTCCCTTGGAGTTAGGGATAACTTGGGACACTGAAGCACTCGTACTAGGAGTTTCTGGCACGATTTCCTCACCCGGCTCATCACACGAATCCCCCGACGGATCATAGTCACTATTCATCATCATCATTGATAATTCGGCTAGTTCACGTTCCACTGCGGAGTCACTTAGTCCTTTCCTGCTTCCCCCACTAGTTTTTCTGGGTCTAGAGGTCACAGGGCCCTTTGGAATGGGGGCAGAAGCGGCAGAAATAGCGAGGCACGAGTGCGACATGCTTTGACCACAGTGGATGACAAGGAACTGAATGGCACGGCTTATCTGAGAAGGCAAGGGTTGACAGTGATAATGGGGCTGACAGCTGGTAACTTATATGCTAAGAAATTGTTGGTAGGAAATCTCGGCAATACATAAAGAAATAGGTAGTTCCAGGTGAATGTAAATGTCACTTAGGCTTCTCCCTTCCTTTCTTATATATATTTTTATTACAGAAATAGATTACCAGGCATAATTCAAAAATGGAATTACCGTGGGAATTTAGCGAACGAATGCATGTGAGGTGTTGTCAGGTGATAATTAGCCAATTCCTGGTGTATATCACTATCACTTACCGTATTTCTTTTTGGTATATATTATTTTGTATAAGTATAGGGCATAGGGCTTATTTCAATGGATGAAATCAGTGGAAAAATCCGGGGGAGATTCGCTTTAGCGCAGCGCGGCAGGGCAGGCGATAGGAGAGGGTAAAGGAGGTGAGGTAGGGAGGGGTGAGAGGGTACTGAAGGGGAGGTGAACCATGCACAACCAAGATGCATGCAAGAAGCGCTAGCCAGGGCTCTAGAATTTGAGTCCTACATCAGGTCCAGTGCATCCACCTTTTAGGAAGGTCGTAGTGCAGGATTCTAGGCAAGAAAAGGGCAGGTATGTGAAAAGGAAAAATTTGAGGGAAATTGGTGGTACTGTGAAAAGCAAGGACACAGAAAAGAGGACTGCTACAAGTGGAAGAGGGAACAGGAGAAGACCGGAGGAGGCTGCTGGTTCTGTGGGAAGTCAGGGCACAAGAAGGAGAATTGTCACAAATGGAAGAAAGAGCAAGAACAGAGCAGTGTGAGGAAATCTTCAGCTGTAACAAAAGCGTGATGGACGTGTAGTGAGGTGGGACACTTCAGTTCTGAGTTTCCGAAGAAGAAAAAGGATGATAGGAAGAAGGTTGCAGAAGACCAGAAAGAAGCGGGAAACTAGCGGAGGCTGATGTGAAGGGGCAACCACCAGCCAACTCTTCCCAAGTAGCCCCACCACCAAGAAAATGCAAGAGGACGGCAATCGATAGTGTGCGAATAGACGGAAAGATAGATGGAAAGAAGTGTTCCCTGGTGATTGATTCGGCCTCAGAGCAGGCTTTTCTGAGGCCTGAAGCGTTACATCATCGGTATCTGCCTGAAGTCATCAGAACAACTGTGCGGCGTATCTGGGCACTGTGCGGAACTGAAGGGACCCCTGGATGTTCGGATTGAAGTGGCAGGGCAAGAGGCTACTCTACCAGTCTATGTGGCCAACATGGAGGATCCTTGCCTTCTGGGTCTGGACTGCCTTATGTCCATGGGATGTGAGCTGGACTTCTGCTCCATGAAGATGAAGGTTCACGGAAGGTCGGTTCCCATTACAGTAGTGAAACATTCCAGTTTTGGTGGCGAGGTGAGGGTGCTCCATATTACAGTGATACCCCCAAAATCAGAACTGTTGCTCCAGTGTAAGGTGAGTGGCTCTTTTGACAGCTGTATAGGGGTAGTGGAGCCTGATGTACTATGTAAGATGAAGGCCGGGGTGATGGTGGGGAGAACGCTGGTGGAAAACGGGTACAAATGAAGTGCCGGTTGTTGTGGCCAATTTCTCCCATGAGTCACAGAAGATCAACAAGGGAGAAACTGTGGGACTGTGCCTTGCTGTGGACCTTGAGTGGCATCGGAGGAAGGCCTGTAAACGGAGCATAGTCAAGGAAGACAGGTACGTGCCAGACCACCAACAAGTCCTCTTGTCAAGGAGTTGTCAATGCCTAGATGGTTCACAAGTACTAAAGTTGAGGCAGCTGCTGACAGAACATGCTGATGTCTTGTCCACGGGAGACCTAGACCTGGGGTGCACTGATCTGGTGGAGCACAGTATAGACACCAGGGATCACTGCCCAATTAAACAGCCAGCACGGAGGATGGCGCCAGCTCAACAGCAAGAAATGGAGAAGGTGATGGAAAATCTCCATAGTCAAGGGGTAATAGAAAAGTCCAGTTGTCCTTGGCCATCAGCAGTAGTTATGGTGAGAAAAAAGGATGGCTCAGTAAGGTGCTGTATAGACTATCGAGCCCTGAATGAAGTGACAGTGAAGGATGCATACCCCATGCCAAGAATTGATGACACCATGTATGCTCTGTCAGGTGCTAAGTGGTTCTCCACCCTAGGCATGAAGGCAGGATACCACCAGGTCAAGGTTGCAGAGAAGGACAAAAAGAAGACAGCCTTTTCATATGGGCGGGGTTTATGGCAGTTTAAAGTGATGCCATTTGGCCTGTGCAATGCCCCAACTACTTTTGAATGCCTCATGGACTGCGTATTTGAAGGCCTACACTGGCAGATGGCTCTGATCTATCTGGATGATGTAATTGTGTTTGGATGGACTTTCAACCAGGAACTGGAGAAGTTGTCAGAGGTGTTGAACAGGATCCACACAGCACACCTCAAGCGGAACCCCAAGAAATGCTACTTGTTTCAGAATGAAATAAAGTACCTGGGACACATTGTAGGTGAGAGTGGCATCCGTACTGACCCAGAGAAGGTGGCAGCTGTGGAAAACTGGCCAGTTCCAATTTGTGTGAGGGAGCTACGGAGTTTCCTGGGTTTGTGCACCTGCTATCGGCGTTTTGTCAAAGACTTTGAACAAAAGCTGCACCTCTTCACAAGCTGTTGGGGAAAAGGCAGAAGTTTGCATGGACAGCAGAGACTCAGAAAGCCTTCAATGAACTCAAGCATGCATTGGCAAGCTCTCCAGTATTACCCAGACCATAATCAGCCATTTATCTTGGACTGTGATATTAGTGACCATGGTTTTGGTGGAGTCCTGTCACAGAAGAAGGATGGCAAGGAGTATGTGGTTGCATATTACAGCAAGAAGCTCAGCCCACTGGAGCGGAACTACTGTTGACCCATAAGGAGCTCTTGGCAGTGATGAAGAGCCTTGATTTCTTCCATCCCTACCTGTGTGGGTCAAACTTCATCATCAGGACAGACCATGCGACACTCAAGTGGCTGAAAATGCTAAAGAATCCAGAAGGACAACTGGCATGCTAGCTTGGGAGGCTAAACCAGTATAATTATGAGATACAACACTGTCTTGGTTGGGTAGACGCCAATGCTGACAGCCCGAGTCGTCGCCCTGGTGATTCGGAGTGCCAATAATGTATTAAAAAGGAAGATCATGGTAAGAAATGCAGCCATACTGCAATGACAGGGCCAGCATCAGATGAAGACCTGAAGAGGATGCAGATTTACAGCCAGTGCTAGAGTGGCTGCAGCAGAGTACAGTGCGAACATCTTGGGAAGAAGTTTCCAGGCTAAGCCCTACGACCAAGACCTACTGCAGTCAGGACCTTCTTCATTTGAACAATGGACTACTGGAGCATCAGTGGGACACAGCCGATGGCCTCAGCAAGTATTGGCAACTGGTGGTTCTGAAGAAGACGAGGTCCAAGATCTTGGATGAGTCCCATAACCAGATCACCAGTGAGCACCTGGGAGTGAAGGAAACTCTAAGCTGGCTGTGACAGAGGTTCTACTGGACTGACATGCGTCAGGATGTTGAAGAGTGGTGTCGGGCCCGTGATGTGTGCTGTGCCAAGAAGGGACCCAAGAAACGTGGTTGCGCCCCCCTCCAGCTGTACAAAGTGGGTGCACCGATGGAAAGAGTCGCGGTGGACATTGCTGGACCTTTGCCACTCACTGAGAGAGGAAACTGGTATATATGTGTTGCCATGGACTACTTCACAAAGTGGCCAGAAGCCTATGCTATCCCTGATCAAAAGGCTACGACTGTTGCTCAGGTGTTGGTTGATCAGTTTTTCTGTCGTTTCGGGATGCCACAAGAGCTACATTCAGACCAGGGTAGAAACTTCGAGTTTCCTGTGTTCCGTGAGTGCTGCAAGTTATTGGAGATCAAGAAGACGAGGACGACCCCACTAAGGCCACAGTCAGATGGGATGGTGGAGAAATTCAACTGAACCTTGGGACAAAAACTGGCTAAGTACTGCAATGATGGACAAACAGAATGGGACCAGAAGCTACCTGTATTGGTAATGGCATATTAGTCTGCATCTCATGAGTCTACTGGCTACACTCCTGCAAAACTGATGTTGGGCCACGAGGTACGCATACCCGTTGACTTGTTAATGGGAAGACAACTTGGTGAAGAGCTGCCTACAGACACCTCCAGCTATGCGAAGCACCTTCAGGAAAGGCTGGCTGAGGTACATCATCAAGTGCGAGGAGCCATCAAGTTTTCAGGAGAGGTGATGAAATGCAAGTATGATGCCAAGGCAAGTGAAACGAGCTTCAAGGATGTTGACGAAGTTTGGTTATACAATCCTCAGCGAAAGTATGGACAGTCATCGAAGCTGCAGAGCTCATGGGACGGGCCTTACACTGTGTTGAACCGCCTATCAGATGTAACGTATCGGATTCGGGGAGGGAAGAAATCTCGCCCAAAGGTGGTACACGTGAACCGTCTGTGGCAGTACCATGGGCCAGGACAGTTCAACTGGGATGTCTCCGAGGAATCGTGCTCACCCGCAGCCGAGGATGTTGAGGAGGACCAAGGAGCTGAAGTTCAAGAGGATGATGACAGTTCCCCAAGAGAAGAAGTGAATCAAGAAGAGGACCAAGACCTTCTTGGAGGAGTGGACTGTGTGGAGGAGCAAGGACATCATCGGAAGCGGAATAGAAGACCTGATAAGTTGAAAGATTATTTTGTGTATAGCCAGATGTTTCATTAGGATTAATGTTTATGTTTATATATACTGTGTAGTTTTGTCGGGACGACAAAGAACTAGGGAGGGGGTAGTGTTACGAAGTGAGATTTGCCAGCTGGGTGCTCGAGAAGCTTCTCGGTGTTTCGTGTACGGTAGCTAGTTCCGGTTCTGGTATGAGAGAGTTGCCAGTTTGCCTGCTGTTTATGAGCGTAGTTATTTCATAAGTTATGCATTAATTTTTGTGTTCTTTGTCTCAATAATGTTGTACTTAAGTGATTGCTTATTAAGTTATGTAATTTAAGTTCGTATGGTAATTGATTTACAGTGTTATCTAATGTAAGAAAACTGTGGTAGGCCTATGTTTTGGTTGTCTCCGAATTGGCAACTGTTGTTCTCGTGGAATGTAGATCAGTCTAAAACAATGCAAGTTTATATAAGATGGGGTTGAGATTATTACAAGTTTAGTGAGGTGTCAAGTCAGTTTGTGTAAAATGCAGTCGATTTTGATGTAGTGGTGTCAGTGTCAGTGATGATTGTATATTCTTGGTACTTGTGAAAACAGTGGCAAACTTGAGAAAATAGTGAAGTGTTAAGCATGAAGTGTAATAACTTTGAAGTGTGTTAAGCATTAAGTGTAATAGCAGTTGGTAAAGTGTGTATAGCTCCGGTACTTGAGAACAGTGAAGTTTAAAAGCATTGAGTGGAATTATTTGGAAATTAAAGACATTGAGCTAGTGTTTATTTTCGCCTCGGCTGATCTTGTGTACTGCACACCTAAAGGCTGACCATAGGAAGAACAACTCGCTGGGCAACGAACGCCTTCCTGTACTGCACTACTGCTGCTGGAGCCTGTGGCAGTGTGCGAACTGGGACGTAACAATACACATATATAGCCTTAATAACCAGGGGCTTTGGCCCCAATGGTCGATAGGCCAAGAAAATAAATAAATAAATAAATAATTTTCATAGGGAGCACAGCTCTTCCTGGGCCACTAATTTTATAACTGATGATATAGCAAACTAGAGAAATGCATTTCAATTAAACTTTGATTTTAATTTACAACATAGAGGTTTAGTACATACCTCCTGTTTGTATGCAGGCTGTCGGTTTTAAAAGATATATATATATATATATATATATATATATCCTGCTTCCCCCAAGGTTCCCCCAACACATGATACTATATCTCGACGAGCCCTCGTGACACATATCACTAATATTTTATATAAATCCCAAATAATCAACAATTGTCATAGGAAGCTATAGTACCTGTCCACTGAAGTCCGTCGTTGCCTTGCATCCTTACAGCACCTGCACACCTGCTGCTAAGGTATCGCTGACATATGCTACGCACCCACAGTATCCTACACTGAATGCTCGTGACACATATGACAAACATTTTATATAAAACATAAATAATCAACAAGTGTCTTAGCAAGGTACAGTACCTGTCCACTGACGTCCGTCGTTGCCCGGCGTCCTTATGTCACCTGCACACCTGCCGCTAAGGTATCGCTGACATACATTACTCACGCACAAAATTCCTTCACGAACACTCGCCCCACATTCACGTACATTCTGTTTAAAGTATAAGTTCTCACTATATAACTGAGCAAGTTACAATACCTGTTGAGTGACGTCCGTGGTTGCTAGGCAACCTTATGTCCCCACACACCTGCTGCTAAGGTATCACTAATTACACTACGCACCCACAATATCTCAGAACGAACATTCGTGACACATATCACAAGTATTTTCAATAAATCATAAATAATCGACAAATGTCTTAGCAAGTTACAGTACCTGTTCAATGATGTCCTTGGTTGCTAGGTGTCCTTATGTCCCCATACACCTGCCGCTGAAGTATCACTAACATACGCTACGCACCTTAAATTATCCCTTCACGAACACTCACAGGTCAATTCACGTACACTTCACACTAAATCATATGCAAATGCATGACTACCACAATGATTCCACCCCTACCTCCACAATTATTACGTTCCGTACTACAGTACAACATGACCGTGATGCAGCAACTTCACCTCAAGATTTACGACGCACCACTATATTGGCGCACACCACACTCCTTCACGAACACTCGCAGCATGTTTGACGTATATGTCACACAAATTTATACACATATTCATTATCAATATCAAATTCCATTCCTAAACACCTTTAATAATCTTCTTCCGACTACGGCGTACAGGTAACACCTCCCCCATTCCACACTATGGCTTTGGCGTACCTAATGCATGCTAGTTCCAAAATATCACAAAGCCAGCCACTATATCTCTCACACACTATACAGTTTAATCCTTAAACCGCGGGCTTGTTTTGCTCTGTTTTGCGTGTCCCACGGGCATATTCGGGCTCCGACAGACTCTCAAAAATATTTGCCAAAAATCAGTTATCAGTCTTAGAATATTAAAACTAAATATGCATATGGAGTAGACTGTAGCACCAGTCGAGCAGGGCAGTACTCCCGAGGTGGATGGAAAGCTGATGACAGGGAGTGCTGGAGCTCCCGTTTCATCAGCCCTCAGGACTAGTTCCTGACCATCCCCCTTTGCTGAACTTTATCAGTGTCTCATTTACACAGAGAGTAGGCCAGCATGCTCTCCAGTACAAATTTCTCTAACTATCTTCACCAGACTACATGCACAGTACACACTACACTTCCTATTCAAAATTCACCAAAATGACGTCGATTTATCAAGCCTCGGAGTCCCCAGGGGGGGGAACATAAATGCCCCCACCATCTGCCCCTCTCCCGGTGACGACTCAAGGTCCCTGGAACCACTGTCTTACTCTCTTCTTCTTCATTTCTGCAACATTCGCTGCTTTTCCTCTAACTTTCGCTCTGTTGAGCACCACCTCTCCTCCTCTAAACCTCACCTTCTTTTTCTTACGGAGACTCAGCTGTCTGAGGCAACTGACAGCAAACCCTTTTCTGTATCCTCCTACTTTCTCTATACTCATTTCAAAGCCAAAGGTGGCTGTTGTGTATATATACACAACGACTTATCTTGCTCTCGTGTTCCTGAACTTGATTCTTCTAAATTCTCCACACTCTGGCTTCGGCTTTCCTGTCATTCTCTGACTAAATATATCTGTGCTGTTTACTTATCCCCTAATTCTACTGACTATCAAAAATTCTTCGACTATCTTACTTCTACGATGGAACAAATTCTATCAATTTCTCCTTTCTCTGAAATCTCCATTCTTGGAGATTTCAATGTTCACCACCACCTTTGGCTCTCCTCTCCTTTCACGGATTCACCTGGTGAACAAGCCTACATCTTTTCTATCCTTAATGACCTAGAGCAGCTTGTACAGCACCCTACCCGTATCCCTGACCGCCTTGGAGAGAGCTCCAACATACTTGACCTCTTCCTCACAACTAATTCTTCTGCTTACTCTGTTAATCTTTTCTCTCCGTTGGGCTCCTCCGATCACAACCTTATTACCTTAACCTGTCCTATCACTCCGGTACGGCCTGTGGACCCTCCAGGGAAACGTCGTCTGTGGCATTTTGGAGCCGCGGACTGGGAGGCCCTCAGGCAGTACTTCTTTGATTTTCCCTGGAATGATTATTGCTTCCATGGCCGTGAGCCATCTGAGTGTGCCTTGCGCATTACGGAGGTTATTCTCTCAGGCATGGAAGCATACATTCCTTTCTCATATCCTTTGACTAACGCAAGAAAGCCTTGGTTTAATCAAGCTTGTTCTAATGCTGTCCGCAACAAGGAGAGGGCCTACAAAAGGTACCGGAGCCAACCCACCCCTGAATCACATCATCTTTACGTTTCTGTCCGGAATCGTGCTAAGTCTGTTCTTCGCTCTGCTAAAAATAATTTCATCCATACTAAATGCTCTCAACTCTCCAAGTCGAATTCTTCCCGCTCCCTCTGGCACCTTGCCAAAAATCTTTCTAACAACTTTACCTCATCATCCTTCCCTCCTCTTTTCCACTCTGATGGTTCTGTAGCTATTTCTTCTACTGATAAAGCAGATCTCTTCGCACAGACTTTCTCCTCCAATTCTACCTTAGACGATTCCGGTGCTGTTCCTCCACCACTTCCCCCCTCTGACTTCCTCATGGCTGACATTAAAATTTCTTCAGTTGATGCATTTTCTGCCATCACTGGCCTCAGTACTAACAAGGCATATGGGCCTGATGGAGTCCCTCCTGTTGTTCTCAAGAACTGTGCTTCTGTGCTTACACCCTGCCTAGGCAAACTCTTTCATCTTTGTCTGTCAACTTGTACCTTTCCTTGTTGCTGGAAGTTTGCTCTCATTCAGCCAGTCCCAAAGAAGGGTGACCACTCCCAACCCTCCAACTATCGTCCAATTGCTTTAACGTCCTGTCTTTCAAAAGTTTTCGAGTCAATTCTTAATGGAAAAATTTTAAGGCATCTTTCCTATCACAACCTTCTTTCCAATCATCAGTATGGGTTCCGTCAGGGATGCTCCACTGGCGATCTTCTCACCTACCTTTCAGACTCCTGGTCATCCTCCTTTCGGGACTTTGGCGAAAGCTTTGCCATTGCACTTGACATCTCAAAGGCTTTCGATCGAGTCTGGCATAAATCTTTAATTTCCAAACTGCCCTCCTACGGTTTCTATCCTTCTATCTGTGCCTTCATCGCTAGCTTCCTTTCTGGTCGTTCTATAGCCGCTGTTGTAGACGACCATCGTTCTTCTCCTAGATCCATCAACAGTGGTGTTCCTCAGGGCTCTGTCCTATCACCAACTCTCTTCCTTTTATTCATCAATGATCTTCTAAGCTGTACATCTAACACTATCCACTCATACGCTGATGACTCCACCCTTCACCTTTCCGTTCGATTCCCGCAACGCCCATCTCAACAGTTACTTCAACAAACAAGGGATGAGGCTATGGCACACCTAATGTCTGACTTGGCTCGTATCTCTGACTGGGGTAAAAATAATATGGTTGTCTTTAATGCATCTAAGACTCAGTTCTTACACCTATCAACCCAACAAAATCTTCCACAGGTATACCCACTAATGTTTCATAATATTCAGCTTAATCCTACATCATCCTTGAACATGCTTGGGGTTTCATTTATTCGGGACTTATCTTGGAAAGATCATATTACATCTCTTGTAAAATCTGCTTCCAAGAGACTGGGTGTGCTAAGCCGACTCCGCTCTTTCTTTACCCCTGCACAATTGCTGACTCTATTCAGGGGTTTTATCCGCCCCTGTGTGGAGTACAACTCTCATGTGTGGGGAGGCTCCCCATATACAGCTCTTCTCAATAGGGTGGAGTCAAAGGCTTTTCGTCTCATTAACTCTCCTCCTCTTACTGACTCCCTTCAACCTCTGTGTCTTCGCCGCAATGTTGCATCTTTATCTCTTTTCTATCGCTACTTTAATGGTCACTGCTCCTCTGAACTGTCTGCTTGCATTCCTCCACCTCTACGACCGGGGCGTAGCACCCGTCTGGCAGCAAACTCTCATCCTTTTTCTGTCCAACTCTCTAATGCAAGAGTTAACCGTTACTCCCAGCCTTTCATTTATGCAACAGGTCAGCTCTGGAACTGTCTCCCTCTGTCAGTATTTCCTCCTGCCTATGATCTCCAGTCTTTCAAACGCAGTGTGTCCAGGCATCTCAAAATGATCGGATCTTGAATTTGGCTCTATATTGTATTTTGTTTTTCTCTTGGAGGGAACTGTTACTGTGGGCTCATGGCCTTTGGTTCCTTCTTCCTCGCATAAAAAAAAAAAAATACCTTCAGCTTTCTCCTGGGATGTTTGTTGAGCCTTCGTCGAGTACCATAGGACTTGTGGAGACCTCTGAAGTTGGGTAACGAAGTCTCCACTTTACACTTCCCGACAACCCGTAATATGATTACCACAGCCAGATATTATCACTAGAAACAGTATTCTTTGATTATCAAGTATAGTAGCCGCAGCAAGAAATGAACGCTGTGGTGGGGCAGGCGGAATGACCGGGGATACCCCCACTGTAGCCATATCCACATGTCACCGACCATCGGCCACCGCTGCAGCCCCGCTCCATGATCCTTACCCTGTGTCTCTGGCTTTCTCTTTCTCTCTCGGTTTCTATATAAACTGGTGTATTTCCGAAACTAATTATGAAATTATTATGACTTGTTCCACACCACCACTGAGGTAAAAATCAAGGAGAGTTTTCTGTAAAAAGGTTTCCCCCCCCTCCTAAATGTGGCATATGAGCGGGGAGTACGGCCTTGCCGATACCTCCGCCTGACCTATAATTATACACTCGCCAGAACTGACCTGCCCTCAGACAAGGGGGGGGAAACCTTTATACAGAAAACTTTCCTTGATTTTTACCTCAGTGGTGGTGTGCAACAAAAGTCATAATAATTTCATAATTAGTTTCGGAAATACACCAGTTTATATAGAAACCGAGAGAGAAAGAGAAAGCCAGAGACACAGGGTAAGGATCATGGAGCGGGGCTGCAGCGGTGGCCGATGGTCGGTGACATCCTACCTCTATGGTCGGTGACATGTGGATATGGCTACAGTGGGGGAATCCCCGGTCATCCCGCCTGCCCCACCACAGCGTTCATTTCTCGCTGCGGCTACTATACTTTGGAATCCATACTCCAAAAAAAAATCATTGTGAAAGCAATGAAAATTACGAGCGCGGATGACCTTTCCACTTGCTCTACAGTAGTTCGCCGCTGGTATTCTGTCATTTATTTTTCAAACAAACACTCACCCTTTATATTCCTATTATTATATAAAATATATATCTGCAGTCTTTATCCATAAGTTTCCTTCAGTAGTATTAGTTTATTGTCATTGAAGTCATTCAATTTTTCATTCAGTAAAATACGTAGAGAGCCACAGATTCACTTTCACGGTTATAACCTCAAGTATTTATACTCATATTCTTATATTACTAATTATTTACATTTCTATTTACATTTTCTAATGTATTTTCAATATTTACACTTTTATTTTACACTATGTTATTCACTGTCACTTGCAGTAACATAAAACTATATTACACTGTTCAATCATATATACATCCATCGCTTTCACTTGCTATTTACACATTATTTACATATTACACATTATTTACACATTATTTTCATTTTCCACTTGCACTTTTAGAACTGCTTTTGGCTGTGGTAATCAAAGAACCAGGAAATGCAGAGGGGAACCTGGCACTCAGCGCACTGCCAAGAGGTGCGTTTGTGCTCAGGTGTGCATCGGGTTGTATGTGCACACACCTGGCACCTGTGGATCGCAGCCTTCCTCTTGGTTGTGGCAGGCATTTGCACCAGTCTGTGCCGATCCATGTACGCCCTCTGCTCATGTCTGTCGGGAAGTCTTACTGCATGGCTTCTTGGAGCTACTGCAGTCACCTTACCATATCTTTCAAGCAGCTGCTGAACACAAGTTCTGGTGAACAACCTCAGGGAGAAGGACTTGGGTAGCTTGAACTTCATCTTGTACAGGATGAAGGCGTTCAGCATCGTCATGTCTATGAGATGCAGAAAAACTTTCCTGTACCACCTAGTATTCTTCCTGAGGCAGTCGATCTCTTCAGTCATCTTGTTGGACTTGTCCACCAGCCGCATGTTGATATTGTAGTCTAAGACAGCATCAGGTTTCCTCACAGGTTCGCCTGTCCTACGGTCGACCTTCCCACTGTCTTTCAGTTCCCCCTTGTGTACGGTGGTGAGCATGTGCACGACCCTCTTGTCATCCACCGTATTGCCAGCATCTCAGACATGCGTAGTTGCACGTCTCCTCGCTGTGAGGTTCCTGCCTCTAGGAATTTAGGGAAGTGGGCACGATTACTCTTGACAGTGCTGCAGGAGCCGATGCCGTGCTCTGAAAGGTATTTGGCAAGTTTCGGTGCTGTATAATAGTTGTCTATATACAGCACATGATTCCCACCAAAATACCTTAAAAGGAGCACTTTCACTACACAGCCTGAGAAGCCAAGGGGGTGTGTTTTATCAAGACCGACAGTGCTGGCTGAATAAATGACGAAGTCAAGGATGTACCCTGTCTTACAGTCGCACAGTACAAAGAACTTGATTCCAAAGCATTGGCGTTTGCTTGGAATGTACTGCACATACCTAAGACGTCCTCTGAACAAAACCAAGGATTCGTCAATGACAACCTTCTGAAAGGGGTGGAAGAATGTCATAAACTTATCCTTTATTCTGCTCAGAATCTCCCGGGTCTTCCAGAGTAGGTCAGTTTGGGAAGGTACATCGTTGTTGGCAAAGTGCAGGTTTCCCATGATGTTCTGGAAGCGATCTCTGGCCATGTACTTATTGCAGGTGGATGAGGGTAGTAAGGGGTCCATGGACCAGTATTCTTCCAACTCATGCTTCTTTGAGTGTGGCATGAGAAGCATGAGGGTGAAGAACACATACAGCTCCTGCACTCCCAGCATGGACCACTGTTGCATCTTGGCTGCACCTGTACCACTTGCAGCACATTGTGATTCATACCTGTTGGTCTCATCACATATGTGCTGCATGACTTCGTCATCGAGGAAGGCCAAAAGGAAGCCAACACACTCAGCATCCTCATCAAGTTTGAAGGCAGGCTGTATCCCTGAGGAACTCTCATTGAAATCAAGATGTTCTGGGACAAAATCGGACCCTTCCGTCCAGGCGAAGGCGTCCAGGATTCCCTGTCGTGGCTGTGTAGGGTGGGTGAGGGTGGAGGGTGGCTGTGAGGCAGATTTATCTGGTTCAAGGTCACTCGCACTGACCCTGTGTTGCCGTACAGCACTAGTAGCCCTTACTCTACTGGCAACTCTACTTTTATGGGTCAGGGATTTACCTCTTCCTCTACAGCCTGCCTTCACTGTTGATGCTGGTGGGACTCCGACGACGAAGACTCCAGAGAAAATTCAGCAGAAGAAGAGGAAGAAATGAGTAAAGTTGGGTTTGGGGAAAAGGGACGTGATTCACCTTGGGACTCATGGCGGGCTGGGTCACACAGGGCCATTGTTCCGAGGCTAACCCGCCGCCTTTTCATTCCTTTCCCAAATTCCTTCCCTTGTTGCACTAACGGCTCTTTTCCTTTGCAGTTAGGGATAACTTGGGACACTGAATCACTTGTACTAAGAGTTTCTGGCACGATTTCCTCACCCGGCTCATCACACGAATCCCCCGAAGGATCATAGTCACTACCCATCATTATCATTGATAATTCGGCTAGTTCACGTTCCACTGCAGAGTCACTTAATCCTTCCCTGCTTCCCCCACAAATTTTTCTGGGTGTAGAGGTCAAGGGGCACTTTGCAATGGGGGCAGAAGCAGCAGAAATGGCGAGACACGAGTACGACATGCTTTGACCACAGAGGACGAGAAGGAACTGAATGGCGTGGCTTATCTGAGAAGGCAAGGGTTGACAGTGACAAAGGTGCTGACAGCTGCTAACTTACATGCTAAGAAATTGTTGGTAGGAAATCTCGGCAATACATAAAGAAATAGGTAGTTCCAGGTGAATGTAAATGTCACTTAAGCTTCTCCCTTCCTTTCTTATATATATTTTTATTACGGAAATAGATTACAAGGCATAATTCAAAGGGGAAATTACCGTGGGAATTTAGCGAACGAATGCATGTGAGATGTTGTCAGGTGATAATTAGCCAATTCCTGGTGTATATCACTATCACTTACCGTATTTCTTTTTCTTATATATTATTTTGTATAAGTATAGGGCATAGGGCTTATTTCAATGGATGAAATCAGTGGAAAAAACCGGGGAGGATTTGCTTTAGCGCAGCGCGGCAGGGCAGGTGATAGGAAAGGGTAAAGGAGGTGAGGTAGGGAGGGGTGAGAGGGTACTGGAGGGGAGGTAGGGAGGGAGTCAAGAACGTGGGAAAATGGCTAAATTGTCAACAATGGATTGGAGTACAGATGAGATTAGGAGTGCTGACTATTGGTGGACAGTAGCAGTACGTGCTAAATAATGATTAGTAGGAAATCTCGAAAATACAGAAAAAAGTAAGTAGTTCCAGGTGAATGTAAATGTCACTTTGGCTTCTCCCTTCCTTTCTTATATAATTTTTTTTTACGAGAATAGATTATACGGCATATTTCAAAGGGGAAATTTCCATGAGAAATTAATGAACGGGTGCACGTGAGGTGTGGTCAGGTGATAATTTGCCAAATCAAGGTGTATAGCACTATCACCTTCCTTATTTCTTTTTGGTATATATCATTTTGTATAAGAATAGGGCATAGGGCTTATTTCAATGGATGAAATCAGTGGATAATTCCAGGGGAAATTTGCTTTAGCGCAGCGTGGCTGGGGAGGCGAGAGGACAGGGTAATGGAGGGGAGGTAGGGAGGGGAGTCAGGAATGGGGAAAAATGGCTAAATTGTCAACAATGGATGGGAGTACAGATGAGATTTGGAGTGCTGACTAGTGTTGGACATTGGCAGTACTGATAGATGATACAAGCCACCACTTGTAAGCCCGGGAGAATTCAAAATAACACAGAATCACAAAAGTGACGCCCCGCGGTATGATCCATTGTGCCCAAGTGTCATGAAAGTGACGCCCCGCGGTTAAGGGGTTAACCATTGGCTTCACTATATACGTATATGTACTCACAGCATAGGGCTCAGGGGAGGCGCAGTGGCAAAACCCCGCTACAGTGAACACATGTTTTGCCCCTTGGTCTAACGACTGATAATGGGCACCGTTTCTTCTCAATATATATATATATATATATATATATATATATATATATATATATATGTTCCCATTGACAAAATCTCATCAAAATATGCTCAGAAATTAAATTATTAAGATCCTTTGAGTCCATAGGGGCTTCGACACGGGCGGGAGGGGGAGAATTAGAGGGATTTAAAGGGACAGCACATTCAACAGAACCCAACAGCCTGACTCTTTGTGAGGTACTGAGGTTTCTTGCTATGGGCAGGCTCTGAGGAGGCCCTACAGTGTTGCCAAGTGTTTACCTCAGAAGAGGGACACGTCCGCTAGAACGTGCCAAAATTTGATGAAAATCAGCTGAAAACTTTTCTTTTGACGGCGTTTTTTCTGCTTTTCCACGTGATTCATGTCAATATCATTTCTCTGCCAAACTACAAAGAACACGATTCACGTCAACGCGCCTGGGATGGTTAATCAACAAAACCTAAGCACAGTGATTTATTATATTCTGTAGTTTTCTCAAATAGCTGATTCATTGTGTGTAGATGATCAGTAGTCGAATACCCGCTTCAGAATCGTGCCTGAACACGAGGTTGGTTTTCCTCCAAATTTGTTGCCATTCTATTCGTAAGATCTTTAGTGAAGAGTTTGTAAATGATTGATAATAAGCAAATGGGTCGACAGTTATTAAGATCTTTTGAGTCACCTTTTTGTAAGTAAAATATCTATTGCATTACACTATGTTTTGGGACTTTTCTTCTTTTTTACACATTGAGTAAATAAGTGAGCAAGCCTGTTTAGTACTTCAACCTCTGCATACAACAGTAAATCTGCTGCTATTCTATCTTCTTCCGGAGCCTTCCCTATTTTCATATTTTTAAGAAAAATATTTACTTTGGTGTTACCTTAGGTATTTCACTTGTGTCAACTTAGCTATTGGTACTACTTTCTTTGATGTATATAGTTCTTTGTAAAATTCTTCAACTCTCTTCATCTTATCTCTGCATTTAATGACTTCACTGTTTTTGTCTTTCAGTGCTGTAACTTGCTGCTTTCCTAGTGCCATTTTACTTCGGAGTTTTTCCTATTTTGATGGTTTCTTTGATCTGATCCATGTTTTTATTTGTTTATTCTTCTCTTTGTCTCATGTTGATAAGCTTATTTAATTCTGCTCATTCTGTTTCATCTTTCTTTGTATGTATTTTCATTTCCTTTTTTTTTTTTTTCATAAGCTCGAGTGTCTTTTCTGAATACTTCTTGGCTTTGGTTGTATTAGGTATTCTTACTAGCTCCACTGATTCTCTTAGCACTTTTGTTAGTCTGTCATTCAGCTCATCAATGTCACATTCAACACGACTTAGAGCCTGAAATCCTTATTTCCAACTGAATGGCTGCCTTGTTTTCGTTTACTTTTATTGGGCGTATCTTTTTATCTTTAATCTTGTTTCTTTCGCTTGTGAAATTGAATCTTGCTGTGCAACCCACCATTCTATGGTCACTTCCTATATTTACTTTGTTGATGACTGTGACATTTGTGATCGTGTTATTCTTATGTGGTATAATGAAGTCGATTTCTTTCTTTGTTTCTCCATTTGGGCTTCTCCAGGTTCACTTCCTCTGTGTTCTTTTGTGAAAGAATGCGTTCATTATTCTCATGTTATACATTTCGGGAAAATTTACCAGCATTTCTCCTCTTTCATTCCTTTCTCCCACTCCAAATTTTCCCATACATGCTTCATTTTTTGAATTGCCAACTTTTGCATTGAAGTCTCTCATGAGTATAGTGTATGTGCCCTTCTCTTCTTCCATAATCTGGGAGATGTCGTCAAGAAATGTTTCTATTTCCTCATCTGAGGTTTGAGAAGTTGGTGCATATACTTGTATTATTTTCAGGGTAAATTTTTTGCATAGTCTAATCACAACCCATGCTGCTCTGTCAGATACACTGCTGAATTTAACAATGTTGTCTGCAAGATTTCTATTAATTAGATATCCTACACCACTAACTCTTTCATTTTTCCCTTCCTCTGTAATAAAATAGGTGGTTGCTGCCTTAGAGCTGAATTATTTTTCTTCTTTTCTGTGGGTCTCACTCAAACTTACAATATCCCAATTAATGTTTTCCAGTTCAGTTATTAAGTTATTAAGTTTGTAATCATGTGCGAGGCTTCTTACATTGTATGCATAGATCTTCATGGACTTCAGTTAAATATACCAGTCTCTAACTTGCCAACACAGTGCCTACCTACTTTCAGTGGCACACTGCCCATAAGCACAGGAGGTAATGCGGTTGGACCTTTAGTAGACGATGATCCAACAGGAACGCCCATTAAATCATGTGCAATAGAACTCATGTTTGGTTAGGAAGATTGTGGCAAATAATCTCACCTCCCTGCCACATAGTTTCTCATGAGATGTAATTTTCGTGCCACCTTATTCATTATATTCGGTGGAGCCCTATATACGAATATCTACAGTGGGTCCCATATATATATATATATATATATATATATATATAGAGAGAGAGAGAGAGAGAGAGAGAGAGAGAGAGAGAGAGAGAGAGAGAGAGATATATATATATATATATATAAAGAGAGAGAGAGAGAGAGAGAGAGAATGTATAGATATATATAAATATATATATATATATATATATATATATATATATATATATAGAGAGAGTGAGAGAGAGAGAGAGAGAGAGAGATATGTATATATATCTGTATATATATATATATATATATATATATATATATATATATATATATATATATATATATATATATATATATATATATAGTGGAACCTCGGTCCTCGAACGTTTCACATGTCGAACAAATCGGACCTCGACCTAAAAATTCAAGAAATTTTTGCTCCAGAGGTTGACCAAAATATCGGACCTCGACCAACATGAGCGTAGCCAAACGAAGGGAAGCTGGCCGACCGACAGTCACGCGTCCACCTTTGTTGTTTGTCAACGTTGTCGTCCTGCTGCGGTTCACATTTTTCTTGATTCAGTGCAGTATTAGCCCCTATTAATGGCTCCAAAGAAAGCAAGTTCATCCAGTACGGCTACTGGCAGTGAAAAGAGGAAAGTAGTGCCGAAAATAATTGAAGAAGTGGAAAAATTATTGCTTATCTTCATCAATGAGAACAGTTAGCAGGAGACAGTGTTAGTGGGTATATAATTTGTGAAAAGGCAAGAGAAATATACAGTCACCTCGTAAAGGAAAGCACTGGTACCAGTGCTGAAACTTAAATAGGTAAGCATCTGAGGTCTTGGAACGGATTAAAATGATTTACATTATTTCTTATGGGGAAAATTAGTTCGGTCCTCGACCAATTAGGTCCTGGAACAGCCTTCCAGAACGGATTGTGTTCGAGGACCGAGGTTCTACTGTATATATATATATATATATATATATATATATATATAGATAGATAGATAGATAACTATATATATATATATATATATATATATATATATATATATATAGGCTATATATATATATAATGAAATTTAACTATATATTAAAAATTTTTCATTACAACATTACATTGTTTTATGCTATTTATGGTATGAACGTGTATTCTATAATTTGACTACCTGGCAGTTTTACAGGACAGCTAAGTGCCCTTCCAACATACTTTCCTGTATATCATCTCAAGCAGCGACTGTTAGAAATAACAGATTCTGTAAGTATATAGGCTGCTCCTGAGATAAGACAAAATAACAAGAAACACACTTCTTACTGCAAAACAAGACGTGGCCACATACACACACTTTGAACACACACATCCAACGCTTCACTACACCACAACGCCCATAATCACGCCCACACATTTCTACTCTCTTACACTCCATACCTGCACCGCCTCTTTGCTACTAGAGTTATTCTCCCACCTTAATGATCCTTTGGTTTTAGGCCTAATGCCCTATTAAGAAAAAAAAAATATTGTGGGGTTTCTATAATAAAATATCCTCTGATTTGTTAATAGTTATTATTAAGAAGCAAAGTCCTATGGCTAAAAAATCTGGCCTTCTGTCGATGAGGAACTATTCCAGTAGTCCAACCATTATGATATATACAGGCAAGCTAAATGTGTAAATATAGAAAATAGGCTGTAGCTTAACGGTAACAGGGTAACAGTACTCATACTTTGATATTCGACAATTTGAATGAACCACTGTCACCCTTCATAAACTTCTTGTGGCTTAAGCCACACTTTATTAAAATCTGATAAAAACTAACCAATGTATAGGTGTTACTTATGTCTATTTTATCGCTATATAGAAACAATTATGGATGATCAGCCACGACGTCGTGTGAGGCCACCAAGAACTAGGGCTAACTGTCCAGAGGTTATCTCTCATCGCACCAGGACTGTTGCTTATCACGAGGCAGGGAACGGGATACGGGAGATAGGTCGCCTCCTCGGTATCTCCAGAGATACTGTTAGGCTTTGGCCGAGACGATATCAAGAGGAGGGTCACGTGCTCACCCGGCCCCAATCAGGTGGACCAAGAGTCACCACACCTGAGGAGGATGAACTGATAAGAAGAGAAGCAGAGAGAGCACCACTGTCAAATGCCGTGAGCACAACAAATACAACTGGACTTCACTGTCACTCGATAACCACCAGACGACGCTTACAGGAGAGTGGGCTACGGCGTTTCATACCAGCCCACAAGGAAACCTTAACAAAGGCGCAGCGAGAGGCACGTCAAACGTTTGCCCAGACATATGTGAATGTGGGGGATGACTTGGAAATTGGTTATATTCACAGATGAAAAGTGTTTCACATCTGTCTCGACAGCCACTCGACAGTGTTGGAGATTGCATAATACGAGGTATGTGTGTAGAAACATTCAGGAGTTATCAAAAAGTGGGCGTGTGACAACCTCCCTCCATGGATGGATGTGGTGGGGAGATGTAGGTGAACTGTCAGACATTGAGGGGCACATGAATGGAGAACAATATATAAATATATTAGAGACCTCCTTTATCCCATCGGTGCAGGCTTATGCAATTCATGAACCACAGCCCATATATATGGTGCAAGACCGTAGCCCAATCCATACATGTCGTACGGTCAGGTGTTGGTTCGAGGCTCACCTAGAAATTATTCTGTTGGACTGGCCTCCTAAAGGAGCAGATTGCAATCCAATAGAGAATCTCTGGGCATTTATGGTTCAGGAATGGGGTGTGGAGGAAAAAGCTAGGGAGGCAGTGAGGCGCAAGGCAAGATTGGTATGGGAGGGAATAAGAAACAGGCCGAACATATGTAGCAATTTAGTAGAATCCATGCCTACAAGACTACAGAAAGTCATAGAAGCAAATGGAGGCTGGACAGAATACTAAACTAGGTCCAACAGGTATTTCAGCGATAGAGGCCTTGTCACGTAACTATATTACACGTGATATATGTTTGATAATGTTATTGTGTTGCAGGGCTGGTAGTTGCACACTGCATACTGGTTGTTTCTATTTTATGTCTAAAGTGTTTGGGATACTTGTAATTATTGTCTAAAATTTTGGGGATACTTGTAATAATTATGTCTAAAATTTTTGTGAACCGTATTAACATGACAAATATGAATTCGGTGTTATCTCATTGTCCAACGCTCGTGTTATACAACACTGTCGATCCTATATAATGTGAAATAATAATTTATATCTGAAAAGCATCACCATTTTAATGAGATTATCATACACGGCAGAATCATTGTAAGAATGAAGAATGAGTGTGAAGGAAACACTGAGCTTCAGGAGGAATCACGATCATAATGAACTTTCACTAACGTTAAGCTTACCAGATTTTCGTGCTAGATAATTATACACAATAGATACGAGTAATCACATTAAAGAAACAATTACTGAGGAAGAATCTTGATGTTACACACACGCACACACACACACACACACACACACAGGACAAGTATATAAACAAGATGATAAAGTTGATGTACTCAAATGTGGATGGAATGGTATCTAAATTACTAGAGATGAATGATTATGTCAGAGAAAATGAACCACAAATAATATGCCTAACTGAAACAAAATTAATACCAAGGATATCAAATGACATACTAAACTTAGAGGAATACAATATATGGAGAAGAGACAGATATTTTTAAAAAGGAGGAGGAATTATAATATTAACTAAGAAAAATCTAAAAGTCAAGGAAATAAAACTAGATATACCATCACAAGTAGAAATGATTGCAGTAGAGATCGACACATTTGAAGGTAAAGTAATTGTAGCCAATTTGTACATGCCACCCAGATCAAACACATGGGAAAGAGACGAATATGAGGACCTGGCAGAGAGTACAATTCAGAGTGTAAGATCATTGCTACATAAAATGGAAGAGAAATCGGAAAGAATTATACTAACTGGGGACTTCAATACAAATATAAATTGGAATACTCTAGATATAAATAGCCAAGAAAGCTGTTGGGACCAAAAGCTCCTGGATCTCGTACAAGAGTTTTTCTTAACGCAACATGTGAGGGAAACCACTAGAAAAAGAGGACTTGATGTACCTTCAGTGCTAGATCTAATATTTACAAGGCAAGAAAATGATATTGACAGTTTAATATATCACCCTCCACTCGGCAAAAGCGATCATGCAGTACTAAACTATAACTTCAGGATAGCATATGACATAGTAAACAGCAATGATAGTTACAAAAAGAGCCTAAACTATATAAAGGGAAATTATCAAGACCTAAAGAAGTATTTCTTAGAAGTTGATTGGGAAAATGAGCTTAGAGGACAAGATTTAAATGCTGTATATAAAAAATTTTGTGAATTTTATGAAATAGGTGTCCAGAAGTACATCCCACAGCACAAAGAAGCAGATAAGAAAATACAGAAATGGTTCAATACAGAATGTAAAAAATCAAAAGAAAGAAGAGACTTGTTGTGGAATAGAAACAGAAGACACAATAGTGAAAGGGCGTACAATAATTACAAACAGGCAAGAAACGACTATACAAGAATAAGGAGGGAAGCCCAAAAACAGTTTGAGGAGGATATAATAAATAAAAGTAGTGATCAACCGAAGCTGTTTTACAGCTATATCAGAAGCAAAACTAAAGTAAAAGATATAATACAATCCATTACGGACGAGGGAATCACTTATACACAAGAGAAAGATATTTGTGAAGCACTAAATAAGAATTTCCAATTAGTTTTTACAGAAGAAAAAAATTTTGAGAGGGACTATGTGGAACACGCATGTCCACACATACTACCAGATATACAAATAGCAGAAAAAGTAATACAGGAGGAGTTAAGTAGATTAGACAGAGGAAAAGCAAGTGGTCCTGATGAAATTTCATGTTGGGTATTACGAGAATGTGCAAAGGAGTTATGCAAACCATTATTTTTATTTTTCAAGAAATCCTTGAGTCAAGGTAAACTACCTGATATTTGGAAAAAAGCAAATATTGTCCCCTTATTCAGGAAAGGAAATAGACAAAATCCACTCAACTACCGACCAGTATCACTGACCAGTGTTGTAAGCAAGGTATTAGAAAAACTTATAAGAAAAGCTTGGGTAAATCATTTAGAAGAACACAGTATGATAACAGAAAGACAGTTTGGTTTCAGAAAAGGAAAATCATGTGTTACTAATCTGTTGAGCTACTATGACAGAGTAATAAACACAATACAGGAAAGGGAAGGATGGGTGGACAGTATCTATTTAGATTTCAAGAAAGCTTTTGACACAGTACCATACCAAAGACTTTTATGGAAACTGTACCATCAAGGAGGAATTCGAGGCAAACTGTTTTGCTGGATGCAAGATTTTCTCATAAAAAGAGAAATGAGGACAGTACTAAGAGGAAACTACTCATCATGGAAAGAAGTGACTAGTGGAGTACCACAGGGTTCAGTGCTGGCTCCAAACATGTTTTTAGTGTATATAAATGATATAAACAGTAACACTGGAAATGAGAGCTATCTGAATATGTTTGCAGATGATGCAAAAATACAAAGGAGAATTACTAACACAGACTCTTGTAAAGAGCTACAAGAAGAATTAAATAAACTTCATGAATGGAGTAGTACATGGCAAATGGAATTCAATGTGGACAAGTGTCATGTAATCAAGTTTGGTAAAAGTGGAAAAAGACCTGATTGGGATTATAAGTTAGGAAATAAAACCCTATATACATCAGAAAGAGAGAAAGACCTAGGTGTGATTATCAATAACAGACTATCTCCGGCTGACCACATCAGCGAGAAGGTACGGAACATGTATACACTGCTTGCAAATATGAGAATAGCATTCACATACATAAATGAAGACATGCTAAGAAGGATAATAACATCATTTATTAGACCAACCCTGGAATATGCATCAGTAGTCTGGAGTCCTCATCTCAAAAAGCACATAGACAAGATTGAAAAAGTTTAAATGGCCGCTACAAGATGGATACCAAGCTTAAGGGACCTAAGCTACGAAGAAAGACTAAATAAACTGAATCTACCAACACTACAGGAGAGAAGGAAAAGAGGTGACATGATAATGCTATATAAATGCATATCAGGAAAGGAGAAAATAGACATAAATGATTACTTAACATATGGAGAAGCATCAGCAAGAGGACACTGCAAAAAACTGCATAAGAAGAGAGGTGATAAAGACATAAGGAAATTTAGAGTCCCAAACAGAGCAATGAATCAATGGAATGCACTACCGAATGAAATAGTGTGTGCCAAAACAATTCACAAATTTAAGGATATGTACGATAAATATGGTTTAAGATACGGGACAGTACGAGCTTGACTCATTCCTGTAAAGATACAATTAGGTAAGTACAATTAGGTAAGAACACACACACACACACACACACACACACACACACACACACACACACACACACTCACAGAAGAAAAAATTTTTGAGAGTGACTATGTGGAACATGCATGTCCACACATACTACCAGATATACAAATAGCAGAAAAAGTAATACAGGAGGAGTTAAGTAAATTAGACAGAGGAAAAGCAAGTAGTCCTGATGAAATTTCATGTTGGGTACTACGAGAATGTGCAAAGGAGTTAAGTAAACCATTATTTTTAATTTTCAAAAAATCCTTGAGTCAAGGTAAACTACCTGATATTTGGAAGAAAGCAAATATTGTCCCTTTATTCAAGAAAGGAAATAGACAAAATCCACTCAACTACCGACCAGTATCACTGACCAGTGTTGTAAGCAAGGTATTAGAAAAGCTTATAAGAAAAGCTTGGGTATATCATCTAGAAGAACACAGTATGATAACAGAAAGACAGTTTGGTTTCAGAAAAGGAAAATCATGTGGTACTAATATGTTGAGCTACTATGACAGAGTAACGAACATACTACAGGAAAGAGAAGGATGGGTGGACAGTATCTATTTAGATTTCAAGAAAGCTTTTGACACAGTACCACACCAAAGACTTTTATGGAAACTGTACCATCAAGGAGGAATTCGAGGCAAACTATTTTGTTGGATGCAAGATTTTCTCATAAAAAGAGAAATGAGAACAGTACTAAGAGGAAACTACTCATCATGTAAAGAAGTGACTAGTGGAGTACCACAGGGTTCAGTGCTGGCACCAATCATGTTTTTAGTGTATATAAATGATATAAACAGTAACACTGGAAATGAGAGCTATCTGAATATGTTTGCAGATGATCCAAAAATACTAACACAAACTCTTGTAAAAAGCTACAAGAAGAATTAAATAAACTTCATGAACGGAGTAATACATGGCAAATGGAATTCAGTGTGGACAAGTGTCATGTAATCAAGTTTGGTAAAAGCGGAAAAAGACCTGATTGGGATTATAAGTTAGGAAATAAAACCCTATACACATCAGAAAGAGAGAAGGACCTAGGTGTGATTATCAATAACAGACTATCTCCGGCTGACCACATCAGCAAGAAGGTACAGAACATGTATACACTGCTTGCAAATATGAGAATAGCATTCACATACATAAATGAAGACATGCTAAGAAGGATAATATCATTCATTAGACCAACCCTGGAATATGCATCGGTAGTCTGGAGTCCTCATCTCAAAAAACACATAGACAAGATTGAAAAATTTCAAAGGGCCTCTACAAGATGGATACCAAGCTTAAGGGACCTAAGCTACGAAGAAAGACTAAATAAACTGAATCTACCAACACTAAAGGAGAGAAGGAAAAGAGGTGACATGATAATGCTATATAAGTGCATATCAGGGAAGGAGAAAATAAACATAAATGATTACTTAATATATGGAGAAGCATCAGCAAGAGGACACTGCAAAAAACTGCATAAGACGAGAGGTGATAAAGAAGTAAGGAAATTCAGTTTCCCAAACAGAGCAATTGATCAATGGAATGCACTACCGAATGAAATAGTGTGTGCCAAAACAATTCACAATTTTTTAAGGATATGTACGATAAATATGGTTTAAGACACGGGACAGTACAAGCTTGACTCATTCCTGTAAAGATACAATTAGGTAAGAACACATACTGAATACCTGTGTGTTCACTGGGTGGTATGGAAGTGCTTCGTTTGATTCGTACTTCTTACAAACTTATGGGTATATTCCTTTGTGTCCCTGTTTAAGGTAAATATTTGAGGAATTACAATGCAGTAAAGAAATATGTTGATATTTTTGCAGCCAAAATATTATTGCATAGTATAACAACAGCAAGAGTTGTACGGTTTACATGACAGACAGTGAGTCAGGACTCTTTCCTATTTTTCGAAGCATATGTGTTCGTGCATGTCTGGCCTTGTGATAGTTTGAGTGGGCTGTCGTCCAGAAAGGATCCGAGCCATATCTCCGGCCCAAACTCAGGTGGGCTAGAGATTGTGGTGTGCGAGTGTACATACTGATGGGGTTAAGTATTCGTGTTTTTAATCAGTATGCCTACAAACCATTATTAGCAAAGTATCTTTGCAATTTACAAGGGAGTTAGTACATTCCCGATTAGTCTTTTTTTTTAAATCTAGATACTTTATTTCAATAGCAGCAACAACCCTGTCCCCTTAATATTATTCTGAAGCTAGCATTGGATGACATCGTTTTCTTCAGACTAGCACTGCCTCTGGCATACTTCTCATTTTAATCATGATGCCCAATGACGAATTTGCTCGACAACTGCATTAAACTCCGCTGTTGAAAAGATTAACTGCATTCATACAGAACGCCTTCAGTTCCAAAAGTCTTTCCTAAGCTAAATATAAATGCATGAAGATAACAAAAATAAAGAAGGAAATACATCGTGGGGCTGGGGGTGCTATTAGAAACAGAATCAGGTCGTGCAATACGTATAACAGTGTACTGATATTCCACTTTCCTCCAATCTCATACTAACGTGTATGGATATGATAAGCTTCATGTACTGCATGTTAAATAATAGAGAATAACATGTTTGGTGTGTAGCTAGATACCACTAATAATACTGAGAGACCTAGTAAAGCATATTGTAATGTAAAGATCCCATTAACCTGCCCCATGCCAGTGCCATTTTAAGACAGTCTGACGTAATTGCGCGCTCAGTGCCAGTGCCGTTTTAAAACGGTCTCGATTTCAAAAAATCATTGTGACCACAATTTTCAAGCTAGGCATGCAAAAATTGGTGTGTTTCTAGGGAAATCCTTCCTCTATATGCCCTCAGGCGGCCTGACCCATACACCCACGTGCTCCCGCCTCACGCTGCTTGTGTCAGTCATACAGTGCAGTGATGTCTCGCTGCGGTCTCTCTGACAAGGAGATTCGGGACCTCCTGAGGGTTCACTACACTGGGAAAAGTGATCTGGAGGATGACAACACACAGGATAAGGACTACATCCAGCCTGAGGAGGAAAGTAGTAGCAATGATGAAATTCCCTCACCTAGAAAATCCAGGTATGTGGGCTACACTAGGGCAACACTTGGTAGGAGGCCACTTGCACGTGATCGCCTTTCACATCACGATCATGAGGAGGAAAGGGAGGAGAAAGGTAGTCCTGCAGTTGAGGGGTGGTTGGGGAGGCAAAGAATTTCACCACGTGGGGAGGAAAGTGTGAGAAGGAAGTGTGGAAGATTTGGGAAAGTTCCATTGTTGGGAGAGAGTGACTCATCTCGCCCATGCTCTCCCATACCTCCCTGTGACCCAGCTCAGCCCAGCACCTCAGAACAAAGTCTTCCCGCCTTCCCCACACCCAGTACCTCAGGTGAAACTCTTCCCCCATTCCCCACACTTCCCCACAGCTTGAGGAACACAGAGGTAATGATGATGATGATGAGGAAACGATGTGGGAGTGGGAGTACGGTAGTGACTTCGTCCCCCACATTCACCTTTTCACCCATGAAAATGAGGCTGGGTGTAGTATCCCTGAACTTCACCGTACCTCCAGTAGGCTTGACTTTTTCAGGAACTACTTTCCTGTGGAGTTTGTTTTGAAGACTGTGGCCCTTACCAACTCCTTTGCTGCATTTGAACGTGGGGAACCACACAGACATGACACAGCCGATTGTCTAAATCTGATGTGACCTTGGGTGAAATGTATGTTTTCCTAGAACTTGTGCTTTTGATGGGGATATTGAAAAAAAAATAAGCTTCCCAGTAATGGTGACACCATTTTTTGGTAAGATGATAGGAAGGAATCGTTTTCAGTACATCCTGAGCCGTCTTCATTTTTTTGACACCCTTGACCCTGCTAACGGAAAACAACACGGACAGGATGAGGAGGATACATCTGGTTTTCGATCACCTTCGAGAGAAATTCCGTACCTCCTTCTCTCCATACTGAAACCTCATCATAGACGAGAGTCTAGTGCTATGGAGAGGTAATATTGCTTTTCGTCAGTAAATCCCAAGCAAAAGACACAGGTTTGGCTTCAAAATCTTCGTGATGTGCGACTGTAAGACTGGGTATGTGCAGGACATAGTCCTGTACACAAGTGTTCAGATGGACATCACAGAAGATAGAAGTTTGGGACTCTCAGGGGTTGTGGTAAAAACGATGATCAAGGAATACCTTCATCGTAGGCACCTCGATAACTGGTACACAAGCCCCCTTCTCGCCAGGTACTTTCACCTGCATGAAACTGGTCTGTGCGGCACTGTAAAGAAGAACCGTTGGCACATGGTGAAGGTGGGGAGGAAGCTTCAGAAAAATGAGGTTGTTTTTTACAAAGCACATAATATCCTTGCAACAGCATGGCACCACAACTGCAAAGTATTCCTCCTCTCGTCTGTTCATCGGCCCCTTGTACACTGCACAGACAGTATAGATTACAGGGCAGAAGGGCGGCACCACGTCTAGAAACCAGAACCTGTCTTGGCGTACAACGTGAGTATGCGACAGGTGGATCAATCAGACGCCAGGATTTCTAGCGTTAACTGTGCCAGGCCCACGATGAAGTGGTATAAAAAATTATTCTTCCATCTCCTCGACATCACCGTCCTTAACGGTCATTGTCTCCACGCACAGACCACTGGCATCCAAGAGACATTCGAGGGCAATATTCGCCAGCTGGTGTAATTTATTATTATTTCTGAGGGGGGATAATTTCTAAAAGAGTGCTTAGATACTCAGCGAGAAAGGTCACTGCTGAGGGAAGGGAGGGGTGATACAGCTCCTTGTATAAAAAAAAAAAAAAGAAGAAATCAAGGTAGGCAAAATGTTACTTATGCAACACTAGGACAATAAATGCAGCACAATTCGGTACATGTACTTAAATTTTAATGCTTAGCTTACTACATCAGATCAATTTACTTTTTGTGATGTTATAATTTTTCAGCAGTTTCATTTTACATGTTTTTAAAATGACCACTTTATCAGTGTACAGACTGTATCCTGAGGGCAAATGTAGGTTTAACTTTATGTTTTTTTAGGATTACTTGATTTTTTTTTTTTTTTTTTTGGGGGGGGGGGAGTATTATGTCAGCCTAATTGTAGATGAGGGTTTATCTCACCATCCCCCCAGGATCTACACCCATGGTAGAAGACAGATACAGTATTGGGCTGGCCATGGTAGAAGGCAGATATTGTGCTGGATGAATGATGTATGAGAGTGGGTGGGAGACAAATAAAGAGTAGGATAATGTTAACTTGGAAAAATAAAAATATTGGCTTCTATATTTATTCCTTCCACTTTTCACTCCGTCATCTCATTTCTGGCTATTTTCCTTACATTATATATCTGTTCTGATTAAAAGGCCAGTTTATCTTGTTCACTCAGCTTTGCATAAACCCAAATATAATGCGTTCTCTATTATCACTTCATGATGTGATAGACAAAGTGTATTGTACATCATATCTGTTGATAGTCCATTTTAGTTTAGTTGAAATACGTCAGTCTGAAACGATTATGGTACCATAACTCATGTTATACACAGCAACTGAAGCTATCATTATCCAGGGGAGAAATATACGAACAAATTTCTAAATACCTCTGAAAGGAGACTGGGTTATCTCAGTCCACTTCACACCAAATTGAACGAGATAGAGCAAAAATAATAAATAGCAACTGTAAGGCAGGAAACTATTTTACGACATCATGAGATAATATCGAAAACTGTGGTAAGGATCTCCACTCCATTATCCCATCATTACCGGTAGTTCTGATGCCTCTTTAGCCTCTTCTCTTACGTGATATAAGGGATGGAATCGTGTGTAACTCACAATGGGATCTTCCTTCCCCTCCGCCACACCCACTCCATGCACAGACAGAACCGACAACTGTAGAGTCGTACTGGACTACCACACTGACTCACTGGACTCACTGCAACCTCAGTTCACACCAAAACATTTCATGCTCATTAGTACTTGAGAAGATCACTATCGGCCAATGCTAGAAATCAAACTAGAACAGATCACTATCAACCAATGCTAGAAATCAAACTAGTGATACTGGACTCCACAAAGAGAGGATTTCAACTACAACCTTTCAGAATATAAATAAAATGTAATATTAGAAACTGAGGAGGGATACTGTTAGACACTCCTAGATTTCACAGTATCGGCTAGTTGTGTTAAAATATACCATACCCTCAGTAAACTGGACTTAATCACAAGCATCTGTGTAAGTTTTTGAAAACAATAACCAGTTGAGACTCAACCTCCATTTAAGTTCTGCGGAGGTAAACATGACAAGTAACAATGGAGGAAAGCGAGAAGGAACAAAACAGAACATGGTATCCGAGTTTCTTTACTCTGTACCCACACACATTTCAAGCGAAGTACAGGTCTTACAAATAATTTAAAATGTTCCACAACCGGCTTGGCCTAGCACATCAAGCAGCAGGAATTACTCATATCAAGTATCACTGGCAAATCTGATTTTTCTGTAAGTCATACACAAAGAAGTTCCCTTAAGTGAATGGATATTTATGGATGAATGGTGAACTAAAGGAATCATAACCTCTGCATACGATGGGTAACAGTGAGTCCCATATTATCCCACCTTTTTCGTCATCCCTAAGGATTTCAAATGAAGTGTCTTTCTTGACCCTTAATTTCATAAATTCTTTCACACTTAAATAAACACAGAACCAACAAAATTTTTATACATGAGTGTATATATGTAATCTTTGGTACCGTCGGATAATTTCATTTAGCCAAGGTGAAAAATTTCGAACTCGTGGGGATAGATATAGCCCTCATTTCGTTCTTCAATAAATGTGGCCTCTTATATGGTAAATAAAATTATCTGCCAGCACCAAGACCGGATCGTCATGACAATGCCACTTCAGCCTCCTCACTGTTAAAATAATGGATATTTCATCACCTTTATTCCGATCAAATGTATAACTGGTTGACAAAAACATGGCAATATCCTGCGAACTCGTTGATTACATTATGATCATATATATATATATATATATATATATATATATATATATATATATATATATATATATATATATATGGATGGATTTCAACGTAGTTTTGTAGGTATGTGGGTCATAGGCCAAGGAAGAGTTTATTAAATTTTGCTGGTGATCTGATTTGTCTGGTAAGGCCGTTGGCGGAGGTGCTGTCTTCATGTGTTTAATGCACCCTATTTCCTCTACTCATGCAGCTGCCAACGCTTACTGAACCTCTTATCCTCTATTCTCTCTTATGCTCTGCTACCACATCTCCACAAACCTTCATACACACACGTACGAGTATAACAAATGCAGTTACTCCTGACAGGACAAACTTGCTGTAACACTGCTTAAATATCCGATGTCGTATGCACGAAGTGACTTCATGCAGGAAGTTACCGTTCCGCTAAGTGCGCATGCGCCGAGTGCCCTGTTAGTTGCTGTGCTGAAAGTATGTGCATGTTATCTCAAGTATTGTGCCATTTATCAACAATATTTCATTAAATATGTGTGTTATGGAGATTGCTGGATGTCTTATCGACCTATATGTAACTACAGGTCGATATATATATATATATATATATATATATATATATATATATATATATATATATATATATATATATTTATATGCAAATGTATGTTACAAGCAGACTGTGAAAACAGTCATTTCGTGAAGTAGGGTTAGTTTAATTTAGGTTAGGTTAGTTTAGGTTTGGTTAGATTAGATAAATTTAGGCTACATAGAGAAGGGAACGGTAACTTCCTGCATAAAGTCACTCCGTGCATATGACCCCGGCACACTTCCCTTACTACCCTACATCACTAACACAAGCAAAATAGGTGTAATGAAAAAGCAATTTTAGAAGAAATGAGCAGGAAGGCACAGTGGGAGAATGAGCAAAACAGAGGATGTAGACGCAAGTCAGAGAGATGAGCAATTTAGGGAACGCGAATATTGATATAAAACAAATTAAGAGTCAGGACCAAACGTGGGCTTCCTAAAACATAGATATCTTACAGAAGAACTATAACAGAATCCACTATAGCTGCCGAAACTTCCAGAAGGCACGACTAAACCACACAGAAATATTTGTTTCATATAGTTCTACATCATTAATTAATTAGGTGAGATTAGGGGATGGAGAGAAGGACGGTGAGGCCTAGTTAATGTTTTCCTATTCGCTTCTAAAAGCACCACTGAGAGAGAGAGAGAGAGAGAGAGAGAGAGAGAGAGAGAGAGAGAGAGAGAGATGCATGACCTGTTGTAGGATGCCTGAGATCTACAAGCTGAAAAATTATTCGCATTTGTTTGTGTTCATTGACATGGCATTCTAGCTAAACCATTTGTGACATGTATCCAATAAAAATTTCAAATATCACAAATTACATTACATACATGACATACTAAGTATTTCAGTACGACAGTGTAAACTACATTGGTGATGTTGCATGGGGCTGGCTGGCGCAAATTAAAATGAGTGACACTTCTCGTCAGTTTGAGTGACTGAAAAGACTGACCTGTTCATAGGTTATCACTGGCCTCAATACTAAAGGCATATGAGCATGATGGGGTCCCTCCCTCCTGCTGTCCTCAAGAAATGTGTTTCTGTGCTTACACCCTGCTGAGACAACCCATTTTGCCTTTGTCTGTCAACTTCTACTTTTCCTTCTTGCTAGGAGCTTCCTCTTATTCAACTTGTCCCAAAGAAGGGTGACCATTCCCAGCCTTCCAACTCTCGCCCAATTGCTTTAACATCCTGTATTTCTAAAGTTTCTTTAATCAACAAAACTTTATATCACTCTTCCTATCATCACCTTCTTTCCGATTGTCAGTATGTGTTCCGCCAGGGACGCTCCACTGGCAATCTTCACACCTGCCTGTCATACTCGTGGTCATCCACCTTCTAGGATTTTAGCGAAAACTTGCCATTACGCTTGACATTTCAAAGGCTTTCGATAGAGTCTGCCATAAATCTCTAATCTCCAAACTGCCCACTTACTATTTCTATCCTTCTATTTATGCCTTCATCTCTAGCTTCCTTTCTGGTCGTTCGGTAGCTGCTGTTGTAGATGGGCATATATAGTCCTTCCCCTAGGGCTATCAATAGTGGTGTTCCTCAGGGCTGTCCTATTACCAGCTCTCCAGCTGTCTTTCTTGTATTTATTAATGGCTTAAACTGTACATCTAACCAATTAACTCGTGCGCTGATGACTCCATCCTTCAGCTTTCCATCCGCTTTCTGCAGCATCCATCTCAGCAGTTACTTCAACATACAAGGGATGACTCTATGGCACCCTTAATGTCTAACTTGGCTCATATCACTGATTGGGGTAGAAGTAATCTTGTTGTTTTTAATGCATCAAAACCCAGTTGTTTAATCTTTCAACCCATTAAAGTATACCACACAAAAGTCCTCTAATTTTTAACAATTCCCACCTTAGTCTTGCATCATCTCTGATTAAACTTGGGGTTTCATTCTCTCGGGATTTACATTGGAAAGATCATATTACCTCTCATGTAAAATCCGTTTCCAAGAGATTAGGTGTGCTAAGCCGACCCATGCCTTCTTTACCCCTGCACAGTTTATTCTCCTCTGTGTAGAGTGCTACTCTCATAAATGAGGAGGTACCCCACATACATCTGTTCTCAACAGGGTGGAGTCAAAATGATAGATAGATTGATTGATTGTAGTAGAAACTGGCGGCACAACTGCTAAGGTCATATGCCGCCAGACAAGTAGCTAAATCACTTGGCAAAGAAATAGTGCATAATCGATATAAAGTTAATAACTTTTTCTAGAAATAAAACACTGAAAATAATAAAAGAATAGTTAAAAGAGAAAACAATTTCTTATAAAAGTGGAAGGAGGTCCGCCTCCTGAAGAAAACCAAAAGCATCAGTAAAATCGCTATGGGCTCCACCAAGCATCGAGGAGAGACAGTAGGCACCATCTACCC
This sequence comes from Coenobita brevimanus, assembly GCF_032717465.1. Taxonomy (NCBI): domain Eukaryota; kingdom Metazoa; phylum Arthropoda; class Malacostraca; order Decapoda; family Coenobitidae; genus Coenobita; species Coenobita brevimanus. The sequence goes on from NC_136966.1 coordinate 35,895,719, forward strand.
CTGTGTGCCTATGGAGGAATCTCCAACGCAGGTCCCCCAAACCTGGACACTCGACCAGCAAGTGACGGACAGTAAGGGTAACAAAGCAATCATCACAGTACGGTTGACTCTCGCCACTCATCAGGAACCCATGTGTAAGCCAAGAGTGCCCAATGCGAAGCCTAGCAAGAGCTACCTCCAATCGCTGAGGCATGGAAGGGAGAACCCTTGGCACAACCACTATCTGGAAGACCTCTTTTAGCTTATTGTGAGCAACACCATCCCAGCATCTCTGCCAACACACATGCATTCTGTCCCACAAGTAAGGTGTTAGATCAGATGCAGGAAGCGGATATTCTGTTGGAGGCTGTTGAGTAGCCGCAGCCTTGGCCAATGCATCCGCAGTCTCATTGCCCACCACACCAACATGTGCGGGAATCCAGCAAAAATCCACTCTCTTCCCCCAACGACGAATGAGGAACAGCCACTCCAAAATAGCTAAAACTAAGGGATGGGAAGAGTTAAAAGAGTCCAGGGCCAAAAGCGCCCCTTGAGAGTCGCTAAAAATAGTAAAATAATTGTCAGGGTGAACAAACACCAACTTCAAGGCTAAAATGATGGCTGACAACTCTGCAGTAAAAACTGAAGCAACCAAAGGAAGACTACCTCCACGGCTAAAATTGGGAAATACCACTCCAAAACCAACACCTGATGCGGATTTAGAGCCATCAGTATACACAGGCACAGAACCACCATGACTAGAAGAATGTTCTAAAAATGACCTTAAAAGACACTGAGGAGCAACAAAATCCTTTGAGCCTGCAAAAGGCCTGTAGAAAGTTACCCTGGGTAATATCCAAGGTGCAACCTTTGGAATTCCGAACAGGACTGACAAGTACTGGCGACAAACCAAACCCCTCCATTATATCCTGAACCCTATAGCCAAATGGACGAAGCATGCGACGGTGTCTACTATAACACAAAAGACAAGACTGTTTCGTGACACCCTCACAGACAAGTGAGTCTGGAAGGCGACGAATCCGGAGCCAGCATCGTACTGCAACAGACTGATGCAGTAGATCTAAGGGAGGCACACCAGCTTCCACCAATAAGCTGGGAATTGGAGAGGACCGAAAAGCCCAAGTTGCAAGGCGAAGACCAGCATGATAGACAGCATCTAGAGTTTTTAGTCTTGATTCTGTGGCAGAGGAATATACCTCACAGCCATATGACAGCTTAGAGGTTACAAATACCTGAAACAAATGCAAGAGTGTCCTTCAATCAGCACCCCAAGAGGTATGGGACAGAACCCTCAATAGATTGAGAGCCTTCATAACGATGTTTTAAGTTTTGCCAAGTGTGAGACACATGTCACACGACAATCAAAATTCAGGCCCAAAAATTTTGTCTCTGTCACACAACGGAGTCTCCTGCCACAAAGCTGGAGATCAGGGTCTGGGTGTACCTCTCTCATCCGACAGAAGTGCATAGCCACAGTCTTTGAAGGGGAAAATTGAAAACACTTGGAAGTGGCCCAGGCAGAAATCTTGTCCAAGGCAAGTTGCATACGCCGCTCAATAGCAGACATGCTGGGGCCAGAAAACCATATAGCTAAGTCATCCACATAAAGGGATGAGGATACCCCAGCAGGCACAGTGTCAATGATACCATTAATGGCCACTGCAAACAAGGAAACACTTAAGACAATCCCCTGTGGGACACCTTCCTCCTGGCACAGTGGTGCAGAGAGGGTAGAACCCACACGGACCCGAAATACACGATCAGTCAAGAAGTCTCCAAGCAACACAGGCAGGCGACCACGTAAACCAAAGGCATGAAGTTGTTGGAGGATGCCATGGCGCCAGGCAGTGTCATAAGCCTTCTCAAGGTCAAAAAACACAGCCACAAAATGTTGCTTGGAGGCAAAAGCTTCACAGATTGACGCCTCAAGCCTGATAAGGTTGTCTGAAGTGCACCGTAATTTACGGAAACCACTCTGCGACGGAGAGAGAAAACAACCCTTCTCCAGAAACCACATAAGCCTGACATTGACCATCTTTTCGAACAGCTTGCACACACACGATGTTAAAGTGATAGGGCGATAGTTGGAGACTTGGGAATGGTCTTTACCAGGCTTGGGAAAGGGGAGGACAATACCCAACTTCCAACTTCTCGGAATAGAGCCCTCACTCCAAACCCTGTTAAAAAGGTCCAATAAAAACTGAAGTGAATCAGTCGGAAGATGACGCAACATAGCTTATACCCAACTTCCAACTTCTCGGAATAGAGCCCTCACTCCAAACCCTGTTAAAAAGGTCCAATAAAAACTGAAGTGAATCAGTCGGAAGATGACGCAACATAGCTTATACCCAACTTCCAACTTCTCGGAATAGAGCCCTCACTCCAAACCCTGTTAAAAAGGTCCAATAAAAACTGAAGTGAATCAGTCGGAAGATGACGCAACATAGCTTATGGAATATCGTCAGGCCCAGGAGCAGTGTCACGACACTCTGAAAGGGCAGCACGCAGCTCACGAAGGCTGAAATCTAAATTATACGGCTCTCCACCACGAAAGCGAAAGTCAAGACCCAGCCTCTCCTGATTCCTACGAAAGTTAGCAAATGGCCGAGAAGGATCCTTTGTGGAGACAGGGTAAAACTGATCTGCAAAAGCAGAGGCTACTGCATCTGGTGCAGACCCAAGTTCTCCGTGAAGGCGCAAAACCGGAGGGGAAGGGGGCGAGAACCTACCAGAAATCTTGTGCACCTTTTTCCATACCACAGGCATTGAAGTTGAAGATGTAATTGTAGAAACGTACGACCTCCACAAGTTATGGCGAGATTCTTCATGACCCATCTATAGTGAGCACGTGCTTTGCGAAACTCTATTTTTAGAAAAACAACATTACGATTGGCAAAATACCGACAAGCAGTTGCTTTGTAAGTTCCCTTTGCTATGGAGCAGTCATCATTCCACCATGGCACAGGTCTCCGGGAAAAAAACACCAGAAGTCCATGGGATACAATGAACCCCTGCTGAGAAAATGGTCTTAGTAAAATAACATTCGGCATCATCGATAGTTGAAAAATCAGTAACCCTGTTGGCAAATACACATAGTTCCTCAAAGAGAGACCAATCAGCCCTGTCCAGACACCAGCGTGGCAGACGGGCTACAGGAACAGAGCGAGTAGGCTTGACCACTACAGGATAATGGTCACTACCATGTAGATCATCCAAAACCTCCCAAGAAAAATCAAGGGCACAGTTAGAGGAGATGGTAAGGTCAATGACAGAATACATGCCAGTCTGAACATGAAAATGGGTCGGCCTTCCATCATTTAGGACAACCAAATCTAAATCCCCAACCAAAGAGGCAAGAAGATCACCCCGGGGATTTGAAAGTGAGTCACCCCACAAAGGATGGCGGCCATTAAGGTCACCAAGGATAGGAAAGGGGGTGGAAGTTGGCTGATAAGGGTTTCTAGATCAGCACGTATAACAGGAACAGAAGGTGGAAGGTACAGACAACAGATGGTATAGCACCTCCCAACGTGCATCTGTACTGCTAGAACTTGAAAGGGAGACTGAATCTCAAAGGAAATAAAGGGGACATCAGAACGGCACAAAATTGCACATCCACCGCTGTGACCACCAGGAGGAGATGCATGGAAGGCCTTATACCCCCTAATGGAAGGGAACTGTCTGTCTCCCACCACTGTCTCCTGAAGACACACACATAGTGGGTTCAGAGCAGAGAGTAATAACTGCAATTCCTCCCAATTTGCAATGGCACCTCTACAGTTCCACTGAAGACAGATTGGTAACGATTGAGCCATAGTGATTAGTATTAAATATTATGAACTTAGAAAGCTATGTAGCAATCTCGTTGGGAAGGGAGTGAAAGCCTTTCTTCCAAGGCGTGGAGCTCTGCCTCACCAATCGAGAAGGGAAGATTTAAAGTTTCCATGGGTGGAAGTACCCTTACCCCGAGACTAGTCCCGTCCATCGCCAGAAAGAGTCCGAAGCACAGAGACCTTCTTGGAAGACCCACGTGTCCCATCCGCACACCCATGTGAGGGTTCAGCTGGCACCTCGGGGCCAACCGAACCCCCCCCAACCAAATCATCCAAAGGTTGGTCACTGGGTGACAGATCAGAGGGAGCAAGTGACTGTGCTCTATGAGTATCTAAAGACCCAGGCCCCACCGCACCTGAGGAAGAGGCAGGTACGGGAATCCTAGAAGGGCCATCATGAACACCCACAGACTTAGACGCCACCACTGGCTGGGTTGTCAAGCGAGGAGCCCCCTCAGAATCCTCATGCAGTACAGAAGTTTGAACCTTAGAAGGAGGGGAGTCACTCAAAAACTCCTCACTCCTCACTCGTTTGAGGTTGGCAGATGCAACCTCCATCTCTGCACCAGAACTTAAAGCATTAGAAACTATAGTGCCACACCGTAAAGAAGAGTGAGCAACAGTAGCAGAGTGGGCAGATGGTACAGGAGCAGCAGTCGGTACCAGAGTACAGCCGATACAGAAGTATGAGAGACTGTTTTTTTTGGATATGTCAGGACAAGGATGCACAGGAAGGACATCAGGAGTTTTGGATGTGTCAAAGCAAGGTGTAGCATCGACACGGGTGTTTGTCACAGGAGGAACCGGAGGAAGTGGGATGGGGGAGGCACTCCCAGGTGCTGGAAGAACCACCGCAGAGGGGACACCCCCAGAGACAGGAGGCACCTCCCTGGAGGAAGCACAGCTGCTTCCAGGCTGCACTCCCTCAGTGGAACCCCCCGGGCGAGAGGGCCGGGAAGTAGAACCCCAACAATTTGATGGGGCATTGCGTGATGGCAGGAGGACCTGCCGAGTAGCTTTATGGCGAGACAATACAGCAGCAAAGGTAACCCCAGGGTGAATGAACCGCTCCCTTACCCTGGCCTTTGCCTCAGGAAAGGAAATTTTTTCCTTCGTTCGGACAGAAATAATATCATATTCATACTTGTATACTTCGCAATCCCTTGAGGAGGCTGCATGTGCTCCTCCACAGTTCAAACATTTAGAGGGTTGAGAACAATCATCTATACCATGAGAAGTTCCACCACAATTTCCACAGACCTCAGGAAGGCCAGATGCTTCCTGCCTGCAAGAACGGCGAACATGACCAAACCTTTGACAATAATAGCATCTTCTAGGTCGGGGAACATAAGGTTTAACCTTAAGCTTCCACCATGCAGCGGTGATGACCTCTGGCAAAGTAAGACGATCAAATGTCAAGATTAGAGTGGGCGTGGGGGTTAAAATCCCATCAACTTTCTTCATTATTCTTTGTACTGGTACAACTCCTTGAGGAGCCAGCCCTTCTAAGAGGGAAGAATCAGCATATGAGACCAAGTCATGAGAATACACAACCCCTCGGGACTGATTTAGGACCAAGTGACGAGAGGCAGATACAGGATAATCAGCGACCATAGATAGGGACTGGATGTGTGAACTCTCCTCTTCATTCTTGGCTTCTAGCAATAGAGAACCATCACCCCGCAAAGAGACCTTGGGGGTAAATCCACATGCTGTAACTAGACCACTGTGAATCTTAAAACAGTTCAGGTTCCGGAAGGAAGTACCATCATCCGTTTTGAGGACTATATATTTTGTGCAGGAGTGTTTCACAAAGACACCAGGTAAAAACTCGATTCAGAGAACATCTGAACTCGCAGTTTTGGCAGACGACCCGGAGGGTACAGGGTCGTCGGCCAGAGAGTGACCACTTGATGCCGACTCGTGTGGCTGGTCACCGACCACATGAATGGTTAAGAAATTGTTTAAAGTATCCATATATACTTCAGTAAATATGAATTGGCACCAGGAGCCAAGGGAAACCACCTACCAGGGAGTGAGGGAACCGAGCGCGGTCTGATGGGAGCGGGGTACCTCGTCACCAGAGGGTGTCCCAAAAAGGACACCCCGTGCTACAAAAGTTTGCTCCCACCAGTGCAAAGACCCCCTTCCCCAACACCCCCCAGCACAGACACCCAACCAACCAACTAAGGACAGCACCGAGGCGATCCCTCTGGAGGGCGGTACCGATGACCCATACGGGTAACCTACGTTTCGGGCAGCGCTTAGTCAGACCCCTCACCCACAGCCCTACCCGCATGGGAGACCCTGCCAGATGTCGTTACATCCACGGGCAGGCTTGTGGGATCACAGGGGCACGCAAGCCCCCCCACCACGACAAGGTGGCTGCCCACGGGGGGGGGAGGTGGAGTCAAAAGCGTTTCGCCTCATAAACTCTCTTCTTACTGGCTCTCTTCAACCTTTTTCTCTTCGCCGAACTGTTGCATCTTTATCTCTTTTGTATCACTACTTCAATGGTAACTGTTGCTCTGAACTGTCTGCTTGCATCCTTCCACCACTACAGAGGGTGCATAGCATCCATCTAGCAGCACTCTCTCATCCATTCTCTGTCCAACTCTTTAATGCAAGAGTTAACCATTACTCCCAGTCTCTCATGTATGCAACAGGTCTGGTCTGAAACTGTCCTCCTCTGTCTGTATTTTCTTCTTTCTATAACCTCCAATTTTTTTAAATCTTCAGTGCCCTGGCATCTCGAAATGAACGGATCTTGAATTTGGTTCTCTGTTACTTTGTTTTTTATTTTTTCTTAGAGGGATCACTCTTGCGGGCTTTTGGCCTTTGGTTCTCTTTTCTTTGCATCCAAAAAATATAGGTACAAATTTTATACACTAAATGAGAGTGAGAACCTAATGTGGGTCTCTTCATTCGGTCATAGATCTTCTTTGGAACAGATACGGCTGTGCCTGAGTCCCTTCACAGATGTTCTCAACAGCAGTTTTCTAGGGCCAATCCAGGGGGACAATCTAGGTTGTTAGCCTAAAAAGTTAAGCCAGATACGGTCATCAGTGGTACTGATCCCATCTTGAATTACAAATCAAACATCTTTATTCTGTGCAGAATTGAGCATACCACCGATTTGTGTGCTCCTGTGTCCATAGCAGTTGTTTTTCACGATGAATCATTTCCTTGTCATTGAATTAATTTCATAACCTGCCTAATGCTCAGGCATACTGCTTTACATTATTTTTGCCGCATCCACAAATTCAACAGGAAATATACTTTTATGGACAGAAAAATCTAAACCGAAGAGCCTAGTAACCGATTCTTTATTATCATTTTATCGTTTTGTCCTTTTGTTATTTATTAATAAATAAATAAATAAGTGATGGGTCATAAATTCACACTCTAGTGTATTAATGCATTGTAATCAGTGATACATTGTGATGCGGTTAATGAACCATACTCGATTATATTCATTTACTTCTTATTTCGTCATGCAAGTTTGACAACGTAATTCTGTAATACAGTATATCATATAAATTTTAACGTTCTATGGAAAATTATTTGTTAACCATCATTATCATAATGAGTATCATGTTGCGATAAGCATTTTAAATTTGAAAGAAAAACAAAATAACAATGATCATCAGGGATGTTCCTGCGGTTAACGTTCGTGTATTTTTGTTACCAAAGGGAACCCTGAAGGTCTACTCTCAAATACAGTGCACTGTAGTGGCTCGTTAAAAAGAAACTTCAGTCAATGTTATCATCCAAGGAGAGAGAGAGAGAGAGAGAGAGAGAGAGAGAGAGAGAGATGAGATAAAGTCTCTGCGAGATGAATTCAGAGGTAATGAGGACCGAGAAGTTCCTAACAGGAAAAAAAAAATATGAATATGATACAGGGAAAAATTCAATATTAAAAAAATATTAGGACAGCTGCCCATGATAAATGGTGAGATTAAAGCAAGCTGTAATGAGTTGAAATATAGATCACAAGTGCGTATTGGATATTTATCACATTCCCTAGGGTGGCTTATCTTATTAAGCGAGACATGTTTGTTCAGAGTTGCCACCAGTGACCATCTCTACCTAAAGCATATAATCATATTAATGTCTATCTAATGTATATACCTAGACTGCTTCCCCCCAAGGAAAGGGAGGTAGCCAAGACAGGACAACACATTCCCAATTTACTCATCCACTCAAACACATTCATTTGCATCTTAGCCCCAAGGGGACAAGGAACAGATCCTCACTGCACCACACCGCACGAGGGTCAACTGCGCAGTGCAATCAGTGACATCCACAGCAGGGCCCGACAGCAGAGCTGGATTACCTCTGCTACATCATAATGGACTCATCCCCTTACCCGCACCTGGCCTGATCAGCTGATCAGACCAAATGCAGAAGAGTATCCCATCAGTGCTGCGTCATCATTTATTCATTCACAATTTTTCTCCAGTCATTTCTATCATGCACAGCCACTATTCCTTGCTCAACAGACATCCCTCTCGCATCCAGTGCTCTCTTCACACTGTCCATCCATCCTATTCTTGGTCTTCCTCTCAGCTTTACACCTCTCACATCTGATCCAGTTATCTTTTTCACCAATCGCTCATTATCCATTCTCTCCATATGCCCAAACCATTGCAACACCTTCTGCTCAACTCGATCAGCCATCTCCCGAACAACTCCACTTCTCCTTCGCACTTCAACATTATTCTCGCTCGATCCATATGCCTAACTCCACACATACTCCTCAGACACCTCATCTCCATTACATTCACATTTTTCCTCTCTGGTACACCCATATTCCATGTTTCAGCCCCATATAAAGCAGTCGGTACCACAACACCCTCCTACAGCCTTCTCTGTACATCCATTCTAAGAGTACGACATCTGAACACATTTTTCATTCCTCCCAGCCTCTTTCCTACTTCATTCATTCTAAACTTCACTTCTGCATCAATTCTTCCATCCACAGCAACGTGTGACCCTAAATACTTAAAACACTCTGCCACCTCAAGCAACTCACCATTCAAAACTATATTCATCCTCCTACCATCTACCAACTTCGCACACTTGATCACTTTACTCTTATTCTCATTTACGTTCAATTTCCTCCTATCACACATCCTTCCAAACTCATCAACCAACTGTCTCAATCTCTACTCTGAATCAATCACCAATGGAATATCAATTGCAAAGAGCAGCTGCTTCAGATTCCACTCTCTATTATCAACATTCACCAAACTCAGACCTCCACCTAACACTCTTGCATTCACCTCCCTTACAATACCATCTATATAAATATTAAACAACCAAGGCGACATCACACATCACTGCCGCAGCCCCACTCTCACGGGAAACCACTCACTCACAGGATTTTTCACTCTCACATGCTCCCTACTATTTACATAAAAAAACTTTTCACTCCTTTTAGTAACCTATCATCAAGTTCATACAATCTTAAAACAGTTCACAAAGCCTCCCTATCAATTCTATCATACGCTTTCTCTAAACCCATGAACGCCCAAAACACATCCTTACCTTTTGCTTAATACTTTTCATACAGTTGTCTCACAGCAAACACGTGATCTACCCACCCCCTCCCTCTCCTAAAGCCACACTGCTCATCACCAATCACTCCCTGTGTACCCTCTCAACCATACACCTTACCTACAACACTGAACAGACTTTTGCCCCTGAAGCTAGTACACTCATACTTATCACCCTTAGCTTTATACAACGGGACCACACAACATTCATCAATCGACTGGCACCATACCTTTCACAAAGCACACATTCAACAATCTTACTAACAAGTCAACAACAGTCGCTCCACCACCTTTCAGACATTCCACAGGACACCTATCCATACCTGCAACTTTCCCTGTTTTCATCTCCTTTACTGCCTCCTGCACTTCCTCCTTCGTGATCAAAGAATCATTCAAATCCCCCAACACATTTATTCCTTGCACCCTTCCATCCGCCACAATTGCAGCCTCCCTTTCCTCCTCCACATTTAACAGTCAAAATACTCCGCCAATCTCTTCCTTACTGCATCCATCTCAGTTAACATCCTTCCATCCTCTGCTATTACTCGCTCTTCCTTCCTAAACTCTCCCTTTCACACCCTTTTCGCCTCCTTCCGACGCATTTTCTTACTCTGTTGAAAATTCTCAGTCAACCGCCTACCCCACCTCTCATCTGCTGCCACTTTAGCATCACGCATAGCCCTTCTCGCCCTATTCCTCTTTTCCTTATACCTCTCATATGTGTTATTGGGGTGTACATTACAGTGCACTCTTAGCCCTTAATTAATCACCAAAAGGGATAAGGTAAAGCTTGCAAGAAAACTAGCTTAACTTTACTGTACACAATAACATACACAACCAAATAAGAAACCAAGGTTCGTTTTACAAAAGGAGGATTCATATAGGCCTCAGGATACAAATATCAAACAAGTTATTTCTTACCTAACCAGAACACACTCAGTGGAGGCTAAGTACTCACAAAGCTTGAGGAAACGTGGAGATGTCGAAGGTTAAATGCAGATATAAATCACACACTAGTGTAAATGAAGGAGTGAACCAAAACTGGGAAATGATGCACAAACAGTGTGTTTTGTAATCAAAGTCACGTAGAGAGTAGTGTTGGGGAAAAGTGCAACACAATGTGACAAAAGTGTAACGTGACAGTCAGTGTGTACAAATGTGTACAAAAATGTGTACAGGAATGTGTGTACAAAATGAGACTAAAATGTGTGTCTGTACAAAAAGAGACAAAATGTGTCTCTTCACATTTTCCTCGACCTTATAAAGCAGACTTACTCCGCCTTTCTCAGCTAATTAACCACTAGGCTGTCTTAAAAATAATCTCCGTCCATACAGAAACAATAGAGGCACCTGCTACCAAGGGGAACCAATGGCGAATTTACACAAATTACACAAGACCAGTGACCTGCCATTAAGAAGGCAGAGCAAATGTTATTTAGGTTTCTTTTGGCAAATACCCTCTTTTAGCTCCTCCCACACCATAAGCTACACCCAAAGTTCAAGGACAAGAGGGATTTTCTGCGTAATTTGTGAGAAAAACATCTGGTGTGTTATCAGTTCAAAAGGCAAAATTGACCACTGGGTAAATACACATGAGGACTAGGGTTACCATTTACATGTAGCAAGACTGATAAGAGAAACGATTTAATGTTCTTAACGGCTCGCTTCTCTCTCCTTTCATTATCATCTTATCTTCTATTTCACCCATTCGCTCCTGGGGTAACTACGCCAGTGACACCTCCCTTCCTGAGAAAAGAAATTTCCCAAGGGGAAATTTCTGGATACTGTACAATCAAGTTCTTGACAGGTAATATGCTAAAACATTACTAACACCTTTTACATGTCTTACATCAAGGGAGTATGCTTGCCAAAATAGGGCGCAGTGGGTCAACCTAAGAATTCTGTCCTTAAATCGGGACAAAAATTTCAGAGGGTAATGATCAGTGTACATTACAACATCACCTGACCCTGGACCAACATACACAGAGAATTGCTGAATGGCAAATATGAGTGCATGGAGTTCTTTCTCAACAGTTGAATAATTTCTCTGGGCCTTATTGAACTTTTTGCTAAAATAGCACACAGGCATCTCAAAGCTTTGATCATTATCCTGAAACAAAACTGCGCCAGCCCCTAGCCCATTGGCATCAACAGGTAATTTAAAGGGTTTATCAAAATTGGGATCTTGAAGCACTGGGTGGCTTGACAGGATGACTCTGACTTTAGAATAGCCTTCCTCACATTCTGGCTTCCACTCATACTTGACTCCTTTTCTTAACAAATGAGTCAGGGGAGCTACAAGATCACAGAAGTTCAGGACAAAACGTCTGTAGTACTCTACCATACCCAAGAATTGTTGCAACTCTCTCTTATTCTTGGGTTGGGGGGAATTGACTATGGCCTGAACTTTAACATCATGTGGACTCACTTGGCCTAAACCGACCACATAACGTAGGTACTGCACTCGAGGCCTCACAGATTTACATTTAGCTAAATTAATCACTAAATTAGCAGAGGACAGTCTCTGAAGCAAGGCATCTAGTTGGCTCAACTGTTGTTCCCAGGTGTTGCTAAAAATAACATCATTATCAATGTAAGTAACACAATTCTCAACATCCTCGGTGAGATCATTGATCACTCTTTGAAAGGTGGCAGGAGCATTCTTCATACCATAGGACATGACCTTACATTTATAAGTCCTGCCACATAGCACAAAACGGTAAATTTCTTGGGCCCTTTCTGTGAGTGGGACTTCCCAATATCCCTTCATTAAATCTAATTTTGTGATAAACTTAGCACTGCCTATTGTGTCCACACAATCATCTACTCTAGGAAGTGGATAAGTATTAGTCTTGGTATTGGAGTTGACTTTATGATAATCAATACTAAAACGATGTGACTCATCGGGTTTTGGAACCACTATGACCGGGGAGCACAACTCACTTTGACAGGACTCGATTAACCCCTGCTGCAACATGTAGTTCAGTTCCTCTCGAATGATGGTCTGCTTCTGAGGACTAGCCCGGTAGGGGAACTGCTTTACAGGGCAGGCATCTCCAACGTCCACATCGTGCTAGGCCACTACCGTCCGTCCTGGGATGTCCCGGAAGATATCAGGGAACTTCCTGAGAAGGGCAACAAGCTCAGCACACCGCTCTGTAGTCAAGTGGGAGACTTTATTAGTCAGTGTACCCCAAACTTCCTGGTTTTCTCTCCACCTGGCCCTCTGGTCCAAAGTCAAAGGGCAGCCCTCGTACTCCGCCAACTCGACAGCCGACACCACGTGTGCAGCACTAAGGGGGGTCCACAAACTCAACAGCCGACACCTTGCATGCAGCACTAGGGGGGTCCACGTCTCCCCTGTGGTACTCCTTCAACATATTTACATGGCACAATCTTTGTTCCTTCCTCCGGTCTGGGGTTAAAATGACATAATTTACTTAACCTACCCTCTTTTCCACTAGATAAGGGCCTGCAAAACTTGCCTGCAGAGGCTTACCATGAACGGAAAGCAAGACAAGAACTTGATTGCCTGGGTGAAACACTCTGTGCCTAACTTTGTTAGAGTGGTCATACGACCTCTTCATCTTCTCCTGAGAGGACTCCAAGTGTGCCCTGGCTACTTCCATGCTATAGGCCAGTCTATCTTTAAATTTTGACGCATAGTCTAGCGAGTTAATTTGGTCATCATCCTTGACCCATTGTTCTTTGAGGAGTTTAAGAGGACCTCTTACTTCATGGCCAAAGATTAACTGAAATGGGGAGTAGCCCAAAGACTCACTCGGTGCCTCTCTGGTTGCAAAAAGTAGGAAAGGCAAACACTTGTCCCATTCTTTTTCATCAACACATAGTTTTCTGAGCATACTCATCAAAGTTTGGTGATACCTCTCTAATACACCTTGACTCTGAGGATGATATGCTTAGGAAGTGATCTGGGAGATTCCTAACTCCGGGTCTGTCTGAACAGTTTGGAATTAAAATTACTGCCTTGATCCGACTGCACTTCCTTAGGGAGACGAAAACCGGTAAAGAAGGTTAGCATCTCCTTTACAACCAATTTAGCTGAAATATTTCACAAAATAATGGCTTCAGGATATCTAGTTGCCATATCTAACGTTCTGAGGATGTACTGGTGGCCTGAAGAGGTCTTAGTCAAAGGTCAACAATGTCCACAAGGACTCTAGTGAATGGGACACACAGGTAGAGGAATCAAAAGAGCCGCAGGGATTGGCTTATTGCTCTTATCGACTAGCTGACAGGTGTGACATGACCTACAGAACCCAGAGACATCTTGACGGATTCCAGGCCAGTAAAAATGACGCCAGATGTGGGAGAGAGTCTTCCTCACCCCTAAGTGACCTGCTAAAGAAAAGTCATGAGCAATGGACATAATTTTTTACCTATAGGGTCTTGGAACCACCACCTGATGTACAGTCTCCCACTTGTTATCATGAGCTACACTAGGAGGTCTCCATCTTCTCATTAACACGTTATTTGGTCTTAAATAATAACACTCTGTCAGTTCAGACTCATATTCATTTTCCCTAACTGCTGAGTCAATTAAAGTGGCAATCTCTGGATCAGATCTTTTTATATCAGCTAACTTTGCACTTGCATCAGTCTAGGGAGAATTATCAACCTCTGAGTCATTTAACTGAGCAAAATAGATATCACCAAACCCAATATCATCATCGGCATTGCCAGTGCCATTACTGTCAACGTTCTCATGGCTGGCTTTTGCCGTCATAGCTCTAGTTACAGCACATGCGGGAAACAATTTAGGACAAGTATCTTCCAACTCTTTAGTCCTATCCTCACTCAGGGGAGTTTTTGACGTGCAGGGAGCACTCACCTTTCCTCTCGCCAAGTAATTACCCAAAAGGAAAGTCACCCCTTGTACAGGAAGCTGGTCAACAACACCCACACGCACTAACCCAGTAACTAACTCTAACTGGAGCTTCACCTCAACTAGGGGAACAGACACAAACTCAGCTATACCCTGCAGCAAGACACATTCATTAGGGTCAGTTACATCAACAATCCCCTTCAACATTAGTGACTGTGAATCTCCTGTGTCTATAAGTATAGTGACTTCCTTACCACCTTTTCCATCAACTGAAACTAACCCCTTAGAAATAAAGTTAACAAATAAATGACCTGGGGAGAAGTTGCTTTGAGTACTGCTTGGGGGAGGACACTCTGATGGAGTCTTATTACCACTCTCACCTGAACCTGACAGCTGCACTGCCCCAATCTTACTAGTGTCTAACAATGGCTCTATAGGAGTCTGTGTATCCACCACTGACAGTTCCACTCAGGCCTAATCAACAATATGCACCCATTGGGGTTGTGTCTGACTACCGCTAACAATATCTGTGGATGGCTGCTCTCTGTTGGTGTCAAAAGATCCCCAAGAGTTTACCAAAGAAACAGGTTTTACAGAGGAACTTTTCCCTCGTTTTTTCCAGCACCAATCCTCCAAGTGCCCCGTTTTCTGGCAATACTGGCAAAACCTGACACTTTGTCTTGACCCTCTGGTAACACTGTCCTCACTTATTTTCGTAGAACTAACATGCTCTGGGGTTGCAGTGTTCCCATTAGTGTCACTTGACATTAACTTGCCTTTACCAGAAGAAGGGTTCACGAAAACTGGTTGGTTCACTCTCCTACGCTTAACAAATAACTGAGGCTTACGTTCATGCTTATGAATTATACTATAGTTATCTGCTACAACAGCAGCCTCAGCTAGGATATCTAAATCTTTTTCCACTAGGTATGTAGCCACATCCCTATCTATCTTACCAGTGAAGTTCTCCAAGATTATTAATTCTTTAAGTTTACAGAAATCATCAACTTTCTTACAATGCAACCATTGATCAAATAAGTCTGTGAGTACTCTAGCATATTCCACATGAGTTTGATCTTTCTTTTTAACGTGGATCTAAATTTAAGCCTATATGCCTCTGGCACGAATTCGTATACTTTGAGGATGGCATCTTTTAAACAATCATAGTTGCCACTTTGATCAACAGATAAAGAAATATAAGCCTCTTGAGCCTTTCCTTTCAAAACATTCTGCAGCAGTACTGTCCAAGAGTCTTTTGGTCACGAGAGACGACCTGCCATCTTTTCAAACATAGACAAGTACATAGTGACATCTTGCTCATTAAAGGGAGGTACTAGCTTAATGTTCCTAGCAACATCAGAAGATTCCTTGGCAGATGAACTACTAGCTCTATGTAAACTATCATGGTGCTTCAGTCTGAATACACGATCGATTTCCTTTTGTCTCATTTGAGCCTGTAATTCTACTTCCTTCATTTTGGCATTCCATTCTTGTTCTCTCATTTTTTATTGTACTTCTAGTTCCCTCAGCTTAATTCTGGCTAACTCAAGTTGCACTTTGTCACCAGTATCATGAGCAGAAAAATCACTAGGGCCAGGTATCTCCGATGCCAAAGGCTCAGGGTCAACACCTTGTGCAGTATGAAATGGCTCAGAACTAGCTATAGAGGACTCACTTTGCTCAAACATGGTGTCCAATATTAAATCAAGTAACTTAGTCTTAGCGATTGAGGCAGGAAATCTCAACTGTAAGGCCTGGGCAAGCAGTATGAGCTCGTGTTTTGTGAATGTTTTCACTCTGGTTGGGGAAGGCTTAGAATCCAAAAGAGCTTTCATATCATTATCATTCATTAAGGCCATGATTACTGATTACAGTTAAGTGGGTAAGAGTAAGCACTGTGTATGTGGCCAAGGTTGCCAATACTATGTCACAGAGCTATCCTGGCAGGAGGTCGCCAAATTGTTATGGGGGTGTATATTACGGTGCACTCTTAGCCCTTAATTAATCACCAAAAGGGATAAGGTAAAGCTTGCAAGAAAACTAACTTAACTTTACTGTACACTATAACATACACAACCAAAGAAGAAACCAGGGTTCACTATACAAAAGAAGGATTCATATAGGCCTCAGGATACAAATATCAAACAAGTTATTTCTTACCTAACCAGAACACACTCAGTGGAGGCTAAGTACTCACAAAGCTCGAGGAAACGTTGAGATTTCGAAGGTTAAATCCAGATATAAATTACACACTAGTGTAAATGGAGGAGTGAACCAAAACTAGGAAATGGTGCACAAACAGTGTGTTTTGTAATCAAAGTCACGTAGTGAGTAGTGTTGGGGAAAAGTGCAACACAATGTGACAAAAGTTTAATTTGACAGTCAATGTGTACATATGTGTACAAAAATGTGTACAGGAATGTGTATACAAAATGAGACTAAAATGTGTGTCTGTACAAAATGAGACAAAATATGTTTCTTCACATTTTCCTCGACCTTATAAAGCAGACTTACTCCGCCTTTCTCATCTAATTAACCACTAGGCTGTCTTAAAAATAATCTCCGTCCATACAGAAACAGTAGAGGCAGCTGCTACCAAGGGGAACCAATGGCGAAGTTACACAAATTACACAAGGCCAGTGACCTGCCATTAAGAAGGCAGAGCAAATGTTATTTAGGCTTCTATTGGCAAATACCCTCTTTTAGCTTCTCCCACACCATAAGCTACACCCACAGTTCAAGGACAAGAGGGATTTTCTGCGTAATTTGTGAGAAAAACATCTGGTGTGTTATCAGTTCAAAAGGCAAAATTGACAACTGGGTAAATACACACGGGGACTAGGGTTACCATTTATAGGCAGCAAGACTGATCAGAGAAACGATTTAATGTTCTTAATGGCTCGCTTCTCTCTCCTTTCATTATCATCTTATCTTCTATTTCACCCATTCGCTACTGTGGTAACTACGCCAGTGACATATGACACCTCATAGCTCCTCTGCAGCCACACTTCATATGTACGTCTCTTCTCAGCCACAATCATATTTACTTCCTCACACCATCGTTCACTTCCCTTTCTTAACCACCACCAACACGTCTCACACCACACACACCTTCCGCATGCCCCATCACAGCACTCTTAAACAACTGCCACTCCTCCTCCACACTGCCATTCTCCTGATCTTTCACTCATCTTTCAATTTCTCCTGTTACTCTGTCATTTTCTCTCTTTTATATAACTCACTCACTTTCAAAACCTCCCTGCCACACCTAACTCTCCTAGCTCTCACCCATATCTTACCTACTCTCAACTTTCCCTCCACCAGGTAGTGGTCAGACATACCTCCACCCTCCCCTCTCAGAACTCTCACATCCAACAATCTTCCTATTACTTGTACATTCCTGGACACAAGCACATAGTCCACCAATGTTCTTTCAACAACCCTTCCACCCTCCTGTCTCACCCATGTGTACTTATAAATATCTTTCTTCTCAAACAAGGTATTGCCAGTCACCATTACTCGCTCAACGCACATCCCTATCATTCGTTCCCCATTTTCATTTCTTCCAGGCACACCATGCATACCAACTACACTTTCAACTGCTTCATTTCCCACACTAACATTCAGATCTCCCATCATTACCACATTCACATTCGCTCCAAAACTCTGCAGACACTCATCAACATCATTCCAGAAAGACTCCCTCTCTTTCTTTATTCCTTTCACTACCAGGCCCATATGCACTCACAAATACCCATACTCACGATTAAATTTCGCTTTCGCCCACATCAGTCTAGATGACACCTCCTTCCATTCAATCACACACTGTTGTACTTCCGGGTTCACTAACAAGGCCACACCTTCTCTTGCCCTTCCTCTATCAACACCTGACAAGCTTCCATTCACACTTCCAAACTTAGACTCACCTTTCCCTTTCATCTTTGTTTCACTCAAAGCTAACACATCCAACTTTCTTCTCACGAACATTCTTCCAATCTCCTCCCTTTTAGCCTGAATATTTCTACATCCACGCACGTTCATTGACCCAGTCTTCAGGGCATGGGGATAACTCAGTCCCCCATCCCTTTCTATGGCCTCTTTTTTTTTTTTTAGTTCCTAAAAAGAGACATGCCATAGAAAGGGATGGGGGATTATTGTAGCTGATGATAATAATCAAAGCAGTTAGGGATAGCTGTACAGTAACTGATATATATATATATATATATATATATATATATATATATATATATATATATATATATATATATATATATACAGAGAGAGAGAGAGAGAGAGAAAGAGAGAGAGATTTATATAATGAATGGATGAAGGAAAAACAAAGAATAAAAAATAAGTCCATGTGCCTAAAGACATCCTCCATTCATAAAATACTTATAACAATTGGATTTAAAAACGAGAGGATTAAATGTATGTGGGAAGCAACTCCCAGGAAGTGAATTCCAGAGAGTAGTAGTTCTGGGGATAAATGAATTTTGATAAGCAGAGGTTCTGCATTGTGGGGGAGAAAGTGTGAGTTCACCGGCGCTCCCAGCTGCCCGAGTATTTCGGGAGAAAATGTGAAGGGGAACCACAATTGAAGCCAGTTCGTTAGAACATTTGCGGTAAAAATATCGATAAAATAGTGCTAAAGAAGCAACATCTCTACGTACTGATAACGGAGGAAGGTCCTGCGTTATGGCAGGATTATTGATTAATCTAATGGCTTTATTTTGAATTTTGTCCAACTGCCTCAATGCAACCGCTCCACATCCACTCCACAGTGGTGAACAGTAATCGATCTGTGAACGCACATGATTCTTGTATATTGTGGCTATCTTCTCGGCAGTGAAGAACTCACGAACTCTGTACGTCCCAATTTTTTGGAAGCATTTTTAGCAAGGGATTTAACATAAGCTGTCCAGCTTAGGTTGGGGTTTAGAGTAACACCTAGGATATCAATTGTAGTGGACATGGGAATACTGACATCATTTAAAATTATGTGAGAGTCTGAGGGATTCTTTCTATTGGAGAAATTAATGTATTTAGTTTTCTGAGCATTTAATGAGACCAGATTTTTTTGTCCTCATTGATTAATTTTAGAAAGGTCCTGGTTCAGAGAAATTGCTGTGTTTAATTGGGAATTTATATTATCAAATTGTGTAAAAGAGGTACTAAATGTGAAAGAACTACGAAGGGTCGAGTCATCAGCATAAGAGTGTATTGGGTTGTACGTGACAGATAGGAGGTCATTTATATGAATGAGAAAGATGGTTGGCGCCAAAAGTGATCCCTGAGGTATGCCAGCATTTATGGAATGAAACTGAGAATAAATTCCATCTACCATGACTCGTATTTTTCTATTATGAAGGTAAGAAGAAATTAGAGGAACCAGTGATGCAAGGCCATAGTGTGACATCTTAGACAATAAGGCCTGGTGCCATACTCTGTCAAATGCTTTTGAAATATCAAGTGCTACTGTGTGTGTTTCACCATGTTGGTCTATTGTTTTGTTAATCTGATGGGTAAGAAGGCAAAGAATATCTACAAATGAACGTTCCTCTCTAAATCCATTCTGCCGATCATTGATCAATTTATTGATTTCTAGGTGCTTGACTCTGTGTTTGTTAATTAGTGTCTCAAAAACTTTACCGAGAACGGAAGTTATTGCAATTGGTCTGTAGTTTGATGAATCAGAAGTTGCCTCCTTTTTAGGAACGGGATGGATATTTGCTTCTTTTCAAGAGGCTGGAAAAATTGAGGTACGGTTGCATAAGCGGAAAAATTTTGCTAATACAGGAGCCAACACTGAGGAGCAATTTTTAAGTATTTTTGAAGGAATTTCATCTGGACCAGTGGCTTTGTATGCTGATAGATTCTGTAATATATACATACATATATGGATAGATAGAGAGATAGATAGATAGATAGATAGATGAATTGATAGATAGATAGATAGATAGATGTTATGATGCTGAATAGATATTAAACATCATAATGTGTGGCAGCAAAGATATATTTTGAATGAAAATCGACGCTGTGTATCCACCTCCCTCCTACCTACTCCAGCTAAATCACTTAAGATATTCAAGTACAGTAGTTGATTCTGATGGAGAAAACATAGCCGCCAAAATATGAAAGCTAGTATTGTTATTATGCAGTGTACAAATAAATATGATCTGATACACGTAGGTCTATCAAATATCTGTGGCAGAGTATGTTTTGGACTGCTTAAACACTTAGCTATTTGACAAACTTGGACTTACTCTGGCTATGTCTGAGTCTGTGTTTCTGTACGTGTAATAACCATACAATGTTCCGAGAACCACATGATATGAAGCACTCCAGCTGAGGGTGATGTTATTTTCAGAGTGACAATACATCTAAGTGGGCTATGTGAGAATGATATGCTTTCCAGTGGTGAAGAATTGTTAAAACTTTAAGAGATGTCAAAATTTGTCTTGGTATTCGATTTAAGGCTTCTGTTTTCGTATAAACCCACCACTGTTGATCCTTCAACGTACTTCCTTTTCTTCTCCTACTTTCATGACAGTGCATCAGTACGCATCAAAGGATTTTACCTTTATATAAGCTTTACACTGATGTGTTCATAACATATTTATGTGAATGTTCTGTTTTGAGGTTGTAATTTATTAAAAGAATTACCTTATACAATTGTCCAAAGTAATCGGTTTACAATTAATATAAAAATGTTGCTTGTCTCGGTATAGTTTGTTTACATCTTCCGTGACAGTCAGTTTCCCTTCATATAGACTGTTTTTATTTTAAAACATCAACTGTATGATTTTAGGATCAACTGATGGATGATTTAGTTCTAATGATGTAAGAGTTCGGTTAAATTTCTTCAGAATGGAGTACTGTGAGGCTTACGATGTAGTTACAACTGCTCTTCATATTGCTTAACTTTTAAGAGGAGAACTGCCGAGGTTGTTGATGGTTTGCACAAGTTTCCAGGACTTCAAGATTATACACCTATGCCAACAGTCGATTTTTCCGACACCACAGCTCGCTGGGGGTGGGTAAGGTGCTGTTTTCCTGCGAGGAGGGGGAGAAGGCAGATGCAGGTTTGATTAAGAGCATTGTTGTAACGGTTTAGGGCTAATTACGCTAACTTTACGAAAATCCTTTTGGGGATAAATGTGGTTTTACTTTCAGCTGCTGTCAGAGCCTTCTGTTTAGTCTGGAGGCCAATTTTAAAAAGCGGCCTAGATAAGGAGTTTTGGGCACCGAATATTCCAAAAGCAATGGACCCCCTTACGGGTCTTACCTATACCCTCAGCATACCTAAACATCCAGGTGCCAGTCTGGCATTGTGTCCTGAGACCCAGTAAAAACCATTATCTAAATGTATGTAAAATAACCATATTGTCTCCCCAGATGAAGACGGCTTC
The DNA here is from genome assembly GCF_032717465.1 of Coenobita brevimanus. Classification (NCBI taxonomy): domain Eukaryota; kingdom Metazoa; phylum Arthropoda; class Malacostraca; order Decapoda; family Coenobitidae; genus Coenobita; species Coenobita brevimanus. The sequence goes on from NC_136966.1 coordinate 35,917,365, forward strand.
TGAAGCAGGAGATGTAGGATCTAACAGCAAATTTTCATGTATGTTCCAAAGTTTCCTACTTTATTCCTAATTCTTTAGTATGTTTTTTATCATCAAGATTACACAAAAATAACAATGACACACTTATTTCGGTGTTATTCGTATGAATACTATGAGCAGCTATATTTCGAAAATAATCTGAAGATAAAGACCCATAGATAAACAAGTGCTGTACAGTTGACGTGTTATGCAAAAGTTTTCTCTGACTAAATAATTGTTAAAACATGTATTACATAATCTTCATGGTGAACCAGTTTATCAACTCGAACAGCAATACCAATACAACAGATGTCATCATCTGAGTCACTGACTTTATCATATCTTGTGCCAAGTATTAGGAGGATTCAGGCATTAGTACTACATCAGATCTCTTTATCATCTGAGTCACTGTCTTCATTATCTTGTGCCCAAGGATTAAGAGAATTGTGGCAAACATTATCCGCACTACAACAAATGCAGGCCCTTGTGCAGCCCAAATTGTCTCCTACAAGAACAGTTAGATGAAACATGAGGTTTTACAGCTACAGCTCACAAGCGCAATGCATGTAGCAGGGACTGGAAGCTTGGCCATAAGAAGTGGTACAAGGTGTCCATCATCTCCTTCTTTCCAACCATACTCTTTTGGACTTGGCAATAAGGGCTTGGCTTCTAGTGCATTGTGCCATATCAGATTCTGGTAGTATATTCGCATGGCGTGTTGAATCATAGCATCTTGTGTTGAAGGAAGATTTTCCGCAGCTTTAATGCAGAACAGCTGAGCGCGTAGTTCATCTACTGAGGTGAGGGTAGACTTTGACGCATATATACTGACTTCAAATTTCTCAACATTTTGTAGTTTCTGTGGAGAGAGCAGCCCATAACCAAAGCGATCCAGATGTTTTTTTTTTTTTTTTTTGGTAGGTCTTCCAGGCACTTTTCTTCCCTATGCCACAAAACTGACTGGTCGTGTCACACCCGTATAGGGCATAGAAACTGAGAATATTGTTGCATAGGTCCAGGCCAAGTGTAGCTCTGATCTTGTGTGTGGCAATAAAACGGTACTTTTTTGAAGTTCCAACTTTGAGCCACACTTGGTTTGGAAGACTGGCACCAAAGTGTATGATAAGAGTAAGAACATCTGTGTCCTTGCTATCAATAGTCATTGTTTGAAATCCACACGTGGCAGCATCTGCACCATGTGACACCATTCTGGTGTCTGCTTCTTGATGAGATTTTAAATGGGATACATTACGACAGTTTGTGGTTACCACATCTTCATTATCTTTGAAACCTCCAGCAATGACCAGTTCATGATCCTGTTGGAGTAGTTTGCTCATATATAGTTCATCCGTGAGAAAACTGACAAGGTTGGTCTTGTTTTCTGTCAAGGATATAAATTTTGGCCATTGTGAAGGTAGTGGAACATCACTTCCTTCAATTAGGCGACGGATTTGCCTCTTCTTTCCAGATCGGCTTTGTCTTGTCATTCCTTTGACTGAGTCTGCTTTCTATGCATCAAAGATGACATCTATTCGTTTGCATTGATGATAAAATTTGGCCAGAACTATATTACAGAAGATATCTCATAGGTCACCAAAGGTGTGGGCATCTTTTGGTTTCCCAAGTGCTTGAACCAAGGCCATAGCATCAATGATATAGCAGCTATTTCCTTGGATAGCATCAAGTTCGGTCTTTTCATTGTTCATCTCCCATGAACTTAGCCTTATCTGCCTTTCGAAGTTGTCCATCTGTTGTAGCCACTGACAGAGATACTGGACGTACCGGAGATAGTCCGTGCTGCAAAATTTCTGACACGTCTACATTTCTTCCTGCTTCCTGTGCTACTATCAGTCATCTGAAGAGGTCCCTGTTAGCGCTCACAGTTTTAGTGGTTCCATTTGATGTTGTAGCTTGGACAATGTACAAACTGGCAAATGTTTGTGATTTCTGCTTCTTCATGGCATCATAGAATCCAACAAGAGGCTCAGGAGATAAACGCTTGGTAATGAAATCTTCAACCAACTCCTGACCACGTTTCCAATCTCCAAGCAGGTCATCCCTAATAGATAGTGGGGCCACATCCTTTCTAGAAATGCACCTCAAATCTGTCCCTGTATTTCATACCCAGCAATTTCCAAAATAATGAACACTGATGATGTATTGACTGGCACGTCATAGCCTTAAACATACTTGTAAACTGACACGCTAACAAACCTAATCACGCAAGCAGATTCGAAAGTGACGCTCCGGGCGTCTAATGCTACAGGGCTCCCAACAGGTAACCTTTTGCCAAGGCAGAGAAGAAATGCCAAGAAAGTAAGTAGGTAGTATTTTATTATAGGTAGTTATTTATAGGTAATGCCAGGTAAGTATTTGATTCTTCATAGATTTCCTAGAAAGATAAACATAAATAAAATACAAGTGATATTAAAATAGATGTGGTAAGATGTATGTCTTTCTCCTAATTTGTGCCTATAGGCACTTATAAAACACAAGCTCTATCTCAGTTCCGGTCACATTTTCAGCCCGGCACCTGCCCTGGGGATGTTGTCTAAGGTCCATAGATGACAAAATACAGGGGTGCCACTTTTGGAATTTTGGGTGTGTAAAAACTCAAAATTCTGGGTTTGGCCTCCAGACTAGTTGTGAAGTCGGGCAGCACAATATTGCCGTGAATTTTTTTTTACACTGCAGGCAATGAAACTGGATTTGAAAATAAGAGCTGATTCTTGGTTGGAAGTAATTGCTAGTCCTCTGGTGCCAGACTCTCCTGCAGAAGGACCAAGTTAATCTCCTTCCTGATGACTCAGTGATTATCAGTCTCTTGCCTCTGACCTGCTGCACATACCACTATGAACGATATTTCTTGAGTCTGCTTGGACTGAAAAGTGAGGACCCAGAGGATTTGACAACATCTAATGTCACTGACATGATACTGAAATATCACTGACGTTGTCCTCCACCACAATCATTCAAAGCATGTACATCACCCATCAGGCAACTCAACAGCTCATCTGCCATCGGCATGACTTCGATGTCTGGCCTGGTGTCCAGAGAAAAAACTGCACCACCTACCATGTGATTGGTGGCGTACCAGCAGGGTCTGCAGCTTGTCAGTGGTAACTGAATTGACACTGGGTAAGAAGTCCAAACTGTAGCAGCTGATACACTTAGGCAACTGGAGGTAGTTGTTGCCTGGGTAGTGACATGGCATTGAAAGAGGTCTGGATCTGTACTGAGGTAGTGACATTTGTAACTCTGCTGATGCTGGCATTGTTTCCTTTCACATAGCACTAGTAGTCGTTGTTCCCTAGGCAGTCTGGCCGAACAGCCCCGAGTCCCTAAGGAAGGCCACGGCCGAGACCAGGCATTCCCACAGAGCTCTCAACGAGTGTATGTTGTGTTGTTGGCGTAGGTGACTGTGTGCAATGCAATCTTCCATAATTTGCTTAATACTATGGGGTGCTGTGTTGCATCCTGGTCAGGCATCAGCAACGTAGTCATTTAGCCTCTTCTGATAACTTAAGAGGGCTAGATGATGCCCACATCTCAGCCTGGCCAGGTGGACCCTGCTCACGAGGGAGATAGGATTCAGAAGGGTGGATATCGGGAGGCCGGGACTCATGGCGGGCTGGGTCATGCGGGGCCATTGTTCCGGGGCTAACCCGCCACCTTTTCATTCCCTTCCCAAATTCCTTCCCTTGCTGCACTAACGGCTCCTTTCCCTTGGAGCTAGGGAAAACTTGGGACACTGAAGCACTCGTACTAGGAGTTTCTGGCACGATTTCCTCACCCGGCTCATCACACGAATCCCCCGATGGATCATAGTCACTATCCTTCATTACCATTGATAATTCGGCTAGTTCACGTTCCACTGCAGAGTCACTTAGTCCTTTCCTGCTTCCCCAAGAGTTTTTCTGGGTGTAGAGGTCACGGGGCCCTTTGCAATGGAGGCAGAAGCAGCAGAAATGGCGAGGCACGAGTGCGACATGCTTTGACCACAGAGGATGACAAAGAACTGAATTGCGTGGCTTATCTGAGAAGGCAAGGGTTGACAGTGACAATGGGGCTGACAGCTGCTAACTTACATGCTAAGAAATTATTGGTAGGAAATCTCGGCAATACATAAAGAAATAGGTAGTTCCAGGTGAATGTAAATGTCACTTAGGCTTCTCCCTTCCTTTCTTATATATATTTTTATTACGAAAATAGATTACAAGGCATAATTCAAAGGGGAAATTACCATGGGAATTTAGCGAACGAATGCATGTGAGGTGTTGTCAGGTGATAATTAGCCAATTCCTGGTGTATACCACTATCACTTACCGTATTTCTTTTTCTTATATATTATTTTGTATAAGTATAGGGAATAGGGCATATTTCAATGGATGAAATCAGTGGAAAAATCCGGGGGGGATTTGCTTTAGCGCAGCGCGGCAGGGCAGGTGATAGGAAAGGGTAAAGGAGGTGAGGTAGGGAGGGGTGAGAGGGTACTGGAGGGGAGGCAGGGAGGGGAGTCAAGAACGAGGGAAAATGGCTACATTGTCAGCAATGGATGGGAGTACAGATGAGATTAGGAGTGCTGACTATTGGTGGACAGTAGCAGTATATGCTAAATAATGATTAGTAGGAAATCTCGAAAGTGCAGAAAAAAGTAGGTAGTTCCAGGTGAATGTAAATGTCACTTTGGCTTCTCCCTTCCTTTCTTATATAAATTTTTTCTACGAGAATAGATTATACGGCATATTTCAAAAGGGAAATTTCCATGGGAAATTAATGAACGAGTGCACGTGAGGTGTTGTCAGGTGATAATTTGCCAAATCAAGGTGTATAGCACTATCACTTACCTTATTTCTTTTTGGTATATATTATTTTGTATAAGAATAGGGCATAGGGCTTATGTCAATGGATGAAATCAGTGGATAATTCCAGGGGAAATTTGCTTTAGCGCAGCGCGGCCGGGGAGGCGAGAGGACAGGGTAATGGAGGGGAGGTAGAGAGGGGAGTCAGGAACGGGGAAAAATGGCTAAATTGTCAACAATGGATGGGAGTACAGATGAGATTTGGAGTGCTGACTAGTGTTGGACATTGGCAGTACTGATAAATTATACAAGCCACCACTTGTAAGCCAGGGAGAATTCAAAATAACACAGAATCACAAACATGACACCCCGCGGTATGATCCATTGCGCCCGAGCATCATGAAAGTGACGCCCTGCAGTTAAGGGGTTAAGCATTGGCTTCACTATATACGTATATGTACTCACAGCATTGGGCCCAGGGGAGGCGCAGTGGCAAATCCCCGCTACAGTGAACACACGTTTTGCCCCTTGGTCTAACGACTGATAATGGGCACCGTTTCTTCTCAAGATATATATACCTATGTTCCCATTGACAAAATCTCATCAAAATATGCTCAGAAATTAAATTATTAAGATCTTTTGAGTCCATACGGGCTTCGACACGGGCGGGAGGGGGAGAATTAGAGGGATTTAAAGGGACAGCACATTCAACAGAACCCAACAGCCTGACTCTTTGTGAGGTACTGAGGTTTCTTGCTATGGGCAGGCTCCGAGGAGGCCCTACAGTGTTGCCAAGTGTTTACCTCGGAAGAGGGACACGTCCGCTAGAACGTGCCAAAATTTGATGAAAATCAGCTGAAAACTTTTCTTTTGACAGCGTTTTTTCTGCTTTTCCACGCTATTCATGTCAATGTGCATTTCTGTGCCAAACTACAAAGAACACGATTCACGTCAACGCGCTTGGGAGGGTTAATCAAAAAAACCTAAGCACAATGATTTATTATATTCTGTAGTTTTCTCAAATAGCTGATTCATTGTGTGTAGATGATCAGTAGTCGAATACCCACTTCAGAATCGTGCCTGAACACGAGGTTGGTTTTCCTCCAAATTTGTTGCTATTCTATTCGTAAGATCTTTAGTGAAGAGTTTGTAAATGATTGATAATAAGCAAATGGGTCGACAGTTATTAAGATCTTTTGAGTCACCTTTTTGTAAAGTAAAATATCTATTGCATTACACTATGTTTTGGGACTTTTCCTCTTTTTTACACATTGAGTAAATAAGTGAGCAAGCCTGTTTAGTACTTCAACCTCTGCATACAACAGTAAATCTGCTGCTATTCCATCTTCTCCCAGAGCCTATCCCTATTTTCATATTTTTAAGAAAAATATTTACTTTGGTGTTACCTTAGATATTTCACTTGCGTCAACTTAGCTATTGGTACAACTTTCTTTGATGTATATAGTTCTTTGTAAAATTCTTCAACTCTCTTCATCTTATCTCTGCATTTAATGACTTCACTGTTTTTGTCTTTCAGTGCTGTAACTTGCTGCTTTCCTAGTGCCATTTTACTTCAGAGTTTTTCCTATTTTGATGGTTTCTTTGATCTGATCCATGTTTTTATTTCTTTTTTCTTCTCTTTGTCTCATGTTGATAAGCTTATTTAATTCTGCTCATTCTGTTTCATCTTTCTTTGTATGTATTTTCATTTCCTTTTTTTTTTTTTTCATAAGCTCGAGTGTCTTTTCTGAATACTTCTTGGCTTTGGTTGTATTAGGTATTCTTACTAGCTCCACCGATTCTCTTAGCACTTTTGTTAGTCTGTCATTCAGCTCATCAATGTCACATTCAACATGACTTAGAGCCTGAAATCCTTATTTCCAACGGAATGGCTGCTTTGTTTTCGTTTACTTCTACTGGGCATATCTTTTTATCTTTAATCTTTTTTCTTTCGCTTGTGAAATTGAATCTTGCTGTGCAACCCACCATTCTATGGTCACTTCCTATATTTACTTTGTTGATGACTGTGACATTTGTGATCGTGTTATTCTTATGTGGTATAATGAAGTCGATTTCTTTCTTTGTTTCTCCATTTGGGCTTCTCCAGGTTCACTTCCTCTGTGTTCTTTTGTGAAAGAATGTGTTCATTATTCTCATGTTATACATTTCGGGAAATTTTACCAGCATTTCTCCTCTTTCATTCCTTTCTCCCACTCCAAATTTTCCCATACATGCTTCATTTTTTGAATTGCCAACTTTTGCATTGAAGTCTCTCATGAGTATAGTGTATGTGGCCTTCTCTTCTTCCATAATCTGGGAGATGTCGTCAAGAAATGTTTCTATTTCCTCATCTGAGGTTTGAGAAGTTGGTGCATATACTTGTATTATTTTCAGGGTAAATTTTTTGCATAGTCTAATTACAACCCATGCTGCTCTGTCAGATACACTGCTGAATTTAACAATGTTGTCTGCAAGATTTCTATTAATTAGATATCCTACACCACTAACTCTTTCATTTTTTCCCTTCCTCTGTAATAAATTAGGTGGTTGCTGTCTTAGACCTGAATTACTTTTTCTTCTTTCCTGTGGGTCTCTCTCAAACCTACAATATCCCAATTAATGTTTTCCAGTAGAGTTATTAAGTTTGTAATCATCTGAGAGGCTTCTTACATTGTATGCATAGATCTTCATAGACTTCAGTTTAATATACCAGTCTCTAACTTGCCAACACAGTGCCTACCTACTTTCAGTGGCACACTGCCCATAAGCACAGGAGGTAATGCGGTTGGACCTTTAGTAGACGATGATCCAACAGGAACGCCCATCAAATCATGTGCAATAGAACTCATGTTTGGTTAGGAAGATTGTGGCAAATAATCTCACCTCCCTGCCACATAGTTTCTCATGAGATGTAATTTTTTTGCCACCTTTTTCATTATATTCGGTGGAGCCCTATATATGAGTATCTACAGGGGGTCCCATATATATATATATATATATATATATATATAGGCTGACAAGTACAGGCAAAAGGAATGCTGACCTATAAAATTTACCATCAACAATAAACAAAAAAAAAAAACAGTGCAGCTCATAGATGCTTGAGTAACGACATGTACAGAAAATGTTTATATTGTCTCGAAGCTGCTCGTTCTGCTGCTGTTACTGAAACCCCTACAGTACTTTCTCCAGCTTAGTTTGCTTTCACTGTCTATGCATTACTTTGTATAGGGTCTCAATAATTATTGTATGATGACGGATCAGCTGAATATCACTGTAAAGTAATTACGAGAAGGTCAAGCTACAGCTTCTCTCTCCAGTGGCCGTTTTCCTTTAGTAACAATGTAAATAAACACACAGACGTAGACACAAACACATGGATTGGAATACAAGACCTGAATCACTGAGCAGACTCCTATATTGCTCCAGTGAAAGGGAGATGGTGGGATAGAAGTGATTGGGAGGCAAGGAGGGTCGGGACTGATCGGGTATGATGGGATACAGGTGTACATGCTGATAGGGTTAAGTATTCGTGTATTGAATCAGTATGCCTACAATCCATTATTAGCAAAATATCTTTGCGATTTACAAGGGAGTTAGTATATTCCCAATTAGTCATTTTTTTTATAATCTAGATACTTTATTTCAATGGCAGCAAAAACCCTGCCCCCTTAATATTCTTCTGAAGCTAGCATTGGATGATATCGTTTTCTTCAGATTAGCACTGCCTCTGGCGTACTTCCCATTTTAATCATGATGCCCAATGACGAATTTGCTCGACAGCTGAATTAAACTCCGCTGTTGAGAAGATTAACTGCGTTCATACAGAACGCCTTCAGTTCCAAAGGTCTTTCCTAAGCTAAATATAAACGCATGAAGATAACAAAAATAAAGAAGGAAATACATCGCGGGGCTGGGGGTGTTATTAGAAACAGAATCAGGTCGTGCAATACGTATAACACTGTATCGATATTCCACTTTCCTCCAATCTCATACTAACGTGTATGGGTATGATAACCTTCATGTACTGCATGTTAAATAATAGAGAATAACATCTGTTTGGTGTGTAGCTAGATACTACTAATAATACTGAGAGACCTAGTAATGCATATTGTAATGTAAAGATCCCATTAACCTGCCCCTTGCCAGTGCTGTTTTAAGACAGTCTGACGTAATTGCGCGCTCAGTGCCAGTGCTGTTTTAAAACGGTCTCGATTTCAAAAAATCATTGTGACCGCAATTTTCAAGCTAGGCATGCAAAAATTGGTGTGTTTGTAGGGCAACCCTTCCTCTATATGCCCTCAGGCGGCCTGACCCATACACCCACGTGCTCCTGCCTCACACTCGCCTCACTCTGCTTGTGTCAGTCATACAGTGCAGTGTTATCTCACCGCGGTCTCTCTGACCAGGAGATTCAGGACCTCCTGAGGGTTCCCTACACTGGGAAAAGTGATCTGGAGGATGACGACACGCAGGATAAGGACTACATCCTGCCCGAGGAGGAAAGTAGTAGTAATGACGAAATTCCCTCACCTAGAAAATCCAGGTATGTGGGCTACACTAGGGCAACACGTGGTAGGAGGCCACCTGCATGTGATCGCCTTTCACATCACGACGATGAGGAGAAAAGGGAGGAGGAAGGTAGTCCTGCAGTTGAGGGGTGCTTGGGGAGGCAAAGAATTTCACCACGTGGGGAGGAAAGTGTAAGGAGGAAGTGTGGAAGATCTGGAAAAGTTCCATTGTTGGGAGAGAGTGACTCATCTCGCCAGTGCTCTCCCTTGCCTCCCCGTGACCCAGCTCAGCCCAGCACCTCAGGACAAAGTCTTCCCACCTTCCCCACACCCAGTACCTCAGGTGAAACTCTTCTCCGATTCCCCACACTTCCGCACAGCGTGAGGAACACAGAGGCAATGATGATGATGAGGAGGAAATGACGTGGGAGTGGGAGGACGGTAGTGACTTCGTCCCCCACATTCACCCATTCACCCATGAAAATGAGGCCGGGTGTAGTATCCCTGAACTTCATCATACCTCCAGTAGGCTTGACTTTTTCAGGAACTACTTTCCTGTGGAGTTTGTTTTGAAGACTGTGGCCCTGACCAACTCCTTTATTGCATTCGAACGTGGGGGAACAATACAGACACGACACAGCCGATTGTTTGAATCTGACGTGACCCTGGGTGAAATGTATGTGTTCCTAGCACTTGTGCTTTTGATGGGGATATTGAAAAATAATCAGTTTCCCTCGTACTGGACTGTGGATCCAGTAATGGTGACACCATTTTTTGGTAAGGTGATAGGAAGGAATCGTTTTCAGTACATCCTGAGCCGTCTTCATTTTTTTGACACCCTTGACCCTGCTAATGCAAACAACACAGACAGGATGAGGAGGATACATCTGGTTTTCGATCACCTTCGAGAGAAATTCCGTACCTCCTTCTCTCCATACTGAAACCTCGTCATAGACGAGAGACTAGTGTTATGGAGAGGTAATATTGCTTTTCGTCAGTATATCCCTAGCAAAAGACACAGGTTTGGCTTCAAAATCTTCGTGATGTGCGACTGTAAGACTGGGTATGTGCAGGACAGAGTCCTGTACACAGGTGTTCAGACGGACAACACAGGAGATAGAAGTTTGGGACTCTCAGGGGTTGCGGTAAAAACGATGATCAAGGAATACCTTCATCGTGGGCACCTCGATAACTGGTACACAAGCCCCCTTCTCACCAGGTACCTTCACCTGCATGAAACTGGTCTATGTGGCACTGTAAAGAAGAACCATTGGCACATGGTGAAGGTGGGGAGAAAGCTTCAGAAAAAAAGTTTTTTTTTACAAAGCACATAATATCCTTGCAACAGCATGGCACCACAACCGTGAAGTATTCCTCCTCTCGTCTGTTCATCGGCCCCTTGTACACTGCACAGACAGTATAGATTACAGGGCAGAAGGGCGGCGCCACATCTGGAAACCAGAACCTGTCTTGGAGTAGAACGTGATTATGTGACAGGTGGATCAATCAGACGCCAGGATTTCTAGCGCTGACTGTGCCAGGCCCACGATGAAGTGGTATAAAAAATTATTCTTCCATCTCCTCGACATCACCGTCCTTAACGCTCATTGTCTCCACGCACAGACCACTGTCATCCAAGAGACATTCGAGGGCAATATTCGCCAGCTGGTGTAATTTATTATTATTTCTGAGGGGGGATAATTTCTAAAAGAGTGCTTAGATACTCAGCGAGAAAGGTCACTGCTGAAGGAAGGGAGGGGTGATACAGCTCCTTGTATTAAAAAAAAAAAAAAAATCAAGGTAGGCAAAATGTTACTTATGCAACACTAGGACAATAAATGCAGCACAATTCGGTACATGTACTTAAATTTTAATGCTTAGCTTACTACATCAGATCAATTTACTTTTTGTGATGTTATAATTTTTCAGCAGTTTCATTTTACATGTTTTTAAAATGACCACTTTATCAGTGTACAGACTGTATCCTGAGGGCAAATGTAGGTTTAACTTTATATTTTTTTAGGATTACTTGTTTATTTTTTTTTTTTTTTTTTGGGGGGGGGGAGGATTATGTCAGCCTAATTGTAGATGAGGGTTTATCTCACCATCCCCCCAGGATCTACACCCATGGTAGAAGACAGATACAGTATTGGGCTGGCCATGGTAGAAGGCAGATATTGTGCTGGATGAATGATGTATGAGAGTGGGTGGGAGACAAATAAAGAGTAGGATAATGTTAACTTGGAAAAATAAAAATATTGGCTTCTATATTTATTCCTTCCACTTTTCACTCCGTCATCTCATTTCTGGCTATTTTCCTTACATTATATATCTGTTCTGATTAAAAGGCCAGTTTATCTTGTTCACTCAGCTTTGCATAAACCCAAATATAATGCGTTCTCTATTATCACTTCATGATGTGATAGACAAAGTGTATTGTACATCATATCTGTTGATAGTCCATTTTAGTTTAGTTGAAATACGTCACTCTGAAACGATTATGGTACCATAACTCATGTTATACACAGCAACTGAAGCTATCATTATCCAGGGGAGAAATATACGAACAAATTTCTAAATACCTCTGAAAGGAGACTGGGTTATCTCAGTCCACTTCACACCAAATTGAACGAGATAGAGCAAAAATAATAAATGGCAACTGTAAGGCAAGAAACTATTTTACGACATCATGAGATAATATCGAAAACTGTGGTAAGGATCTCCACTCCATTATCCCATCATTACCGGTAGTTCTGATGCCTCTTTAGCCTCTTCTCTTACGTGATATAAGGGATGGAATCGTGTGTAACTCACAATGGGATCTTCCTTCCCCTCCGCCACACCCACTCCATGCACAGACAGAACCGACAACTGTAGAGTCGTACTGGACTACCACACTGACTCACTGGACTCACTGCAACCTCAGTTCACACCAAAACATTTCATGCTCATTAGTACTTGAGAAGATCACTATCGGCCAATGCCAGAAATCAAACTAAAACAGATCACTATCAACCAATGCTATAAACCAAACTAGTGATACTGGACTCCACAAAGAGAGGATTTCTACTACAACCTTTCAGAATATAAATAAAATGTAATATTAGAAACTGAGGAGTGATACTGTTAGACACTCCTAGATTTCACAGTATCGGCTAATTGTGTTAAAATATACCATACCCTCAGTAAACTGGACTTAATCACAAGCATCTGTGTAAGTTTTTGAAAACAATAACCAGTTGAGACTCAACCTCCATTTAAGTTCTGCGGAGGTAAACATGACAAGTAACAATGGAGGAAAGCGAGAAGGAACAAAACAGAACATGGTATCCGAATTTCTTTACTCTGTACCCACACACATTTCAAGCGAAGTACAGGTCTTACAAATAATTTAAAATGTTCCACAACCGGCTTGGCCTATTACACCAAGCAGCAGGAATTACTCATATCAAGTATCACAGGCAATCTGATTTTTCCGTAAATCATAAACAAAGAAGTTCCCTTAAGGCTTTAATTAGTGAATGGATATTTATGGATGAATGGTGAACTAAAGGAATCATAACCTCTGCATACGATGGGTAACAGTGAGTCCCCATATTATCCCACCTTTTTCGTCATCCCAAAGGTTTTCAAATGAAGTGTCTTTCTTGACCCTTAATTTCATAAATTCTTTCACACTTAAATAAACAAAGAACCAACAAAATTTTTATACATGAGTGTATATATGTAATCTTTGGTACCGTCGGATAATTTCATTTAGCCAAGGTGAAAAATTTCGAACTCGTGGGGATAGATATAGCCCTCATTTCGTTCTTCAATAAATGTGGCCTCTTATATGGTAAATAAAATTATCTGCCAGCACCAAGACCGGTTCGTCATGACAATGCCACTTCAGCCTCCTCACTGTTAAAATAAAGGATATTTCATCACCTTTATTCCGATCAAATGTATAACTGGTTGACAAAAACAGGGCAATATCCTGCGAACTCGTTGATTACATTATGATCATATATATATATATATATATATATATATATATATATATATATATATATATATAGATATATATATATATATATATATATATATATATATATATGGATGGATTTCAACGTAGTTTTGTAGGTATGTGGGTCATAGGCCAAGGAAGAGTTTATTAAATTTTGCTGGTGATCTGATTTGTCTGGTAAGGCCGTTGGAGGAGGTGCTGTCTTCATGTGTTTAATGCACCCTATTTCCTCTACTCATGCAGCTGCCAACGCATACTGAACCTCTTATCCTCTATTCTCTCTTATGCTCTGCTACCACATCTCCACAAACCTTCATACACACACGTACGAGTATAACAAATGCAGTTACTCCTGACAGGACAAACTTGCTGTAACACTGCCTAATTATCCGATGTCGTATGCACGAAGTGACTTCATGCAGGAAGTTACCGTTCCGCTAAGTGCGCATGCGCTGAGTGCCCTGTTAGTTGCTGTGCTGAAAGTATGTGTATGTTATCTCAAGTATTATGCCATTTATCAACAATATTTCATGAAATATGTGTGTTATGGAGATTGCTGGATGTCTTATCGACCTATATGTAACTACAGGTCGATATATAGATATATATAAATAAATATACAAATGTATGTTACAAGCAGACTGTGAAAATAGCCATTTTGTGAAGTAGGGTTAGTTTAATTTAGGTTAGGTTAGTTTAGGTTTGGTTAGGTTAGATAAATTTAGGCTACATAGAGAAGGGAACGGTAACTTCCTGCATAAAGTCACTCCGTGCATATGACCCCGGCACACTTCCCTTACTACCCGGCATCACTAACACAAGCAAAACAGGTGTAATGAAAAAGCAATTTTAGAAGAAATGAGCAGGAGGGCACAGTGGGAGAATGAGCAAAACAGAGGATGTAGACGCAAGTCAGAGAGATGAGCAATTTAGGGAACGCGAATATTGATATAAAACAAATTTAGAGTCAGGACCAAACGTGGGCTTCCTAAAACATAGATATCTTACAGAAGAACTATAACAGAATTCACTATAGCTGCCGAAACTTCCAGAAGGCACGACTAAACTACACAGAAATATTTGTTTCATATAGTTCTACATCATTAATTAATTAGGTGAGATTAGGGGATGGAGAGAAGGACGGTGAGGCCTAGTTAATGTTTTCCTATTCGCTTCTAAAAGCACCACTAAGAGAGAGAGAGAGAGAGAGAGAGATGCATGACCTGTTGTAGGATGCCTGAGATCTACAAGCTGAAAAATTATTCGCATTTGTTTGTGTTCATTAACATAGCATTCTAGCTAAACTATTTGTGACATGTATCCAATATAAATTTCAAATATCTGATATATCTGGAGGCACAAATTACATTACATACATGACATACCAAGTATTTCAGTACGACAGTGTAAACTACATTGGTGATGTTGCATGGGGCTGGCTTGCGCAAATTAAAATGAGTGACACTTCTCGTCAGTTTGAGTGACTGAAAAGACTGACCTGTTCATAGGTTATCACTGGCCTCAATACTAACAAGGCATATGAGCATGATGGGGTCCCTCCCTCCTGCTGTCCTCAAGAAATGTGTTTCTGTGCTTACACCCTGCTGAGACAACCCATTTTGCCTTTGTCTGTCAACTTCTACTTTTCCTTCTTGCTAGGAGCTTGCTCTTATTCAACTTGTCTCACAGAAGGGTGACCATTCCCAGCCTTCCAACTCTCGCCCAATTGCTTTAACATCCTGTATTTCTAAAGTTTTTTTAATCAACAAAATTTTATATCACATTTCCTATCATCACCTTCTTTCCGATTGTCAGTATGTGTTCCGCCAGGGACGCTCCACTGGCAATCTTCACACCTGCCTGCCATACTCGTGGTCATCCACCTTTTAGGATTTTAGCGAAAACTTTGCCATTACGCTTGACATTTCAAAGGCTTTGGATAGAGTCTGCCATAAATCTCTAATTTCCAAACTGCCCACTTACTATTTCTATCCTTCTATTTGTGCCTTCATCTCTAGCTTCCTTTCTGGTCGTTCGGTAGCTGCTGTTGTAGATGGGCATATATAGTCCTTCCCCTAGGGCTATCAATAGTGGTGTTCCTCAGGGCTGTCCTATTACCAGCTCTCCAGCTGTCTTTCTTGTATTTATTAATGGCTTAAACTGTACATCTAACCAATTAACTCGTACGCTGATGACTCCATCCTTCAGCTTTCCATCCGCTTTCTGCAGCATCCATCTCAGCAGTTACTTCAACATACAAGGGATGACTCTATGGCACACTTAATGTCTAGCTTGGCTCATATCACTGATTGGGGTAGAAGTAATCTTGTTGTTTTTAATGCATCAAAACCCAGTTGTTACATCTTTCAACCCATTAAAGTGTACCACACAAATGTCCTCTAATTTTTAACAATTCCCACCCTAGTCCTGCATCATCTCCGAATAAACTTTTGGTTTCATTCTCTCGGGATTTACATTGGAAAGATCATATTACCTCTCATGTAAAATCCGTTTCCAAGAGATTAGGTGTGCTAAGCCGACTCCATGCCTTCTTTACCCCTGCACAGTTTATTCTCCTCTGTGTAGAGTGCTACTCTCATAAGTGAGGAGGCACCCCACATACAGCTGTTCTCAACAAGGTGGAGTCAAAAGCGTTTCATCTCATTAACTCTCCTCTTACTGGCTCTCTTCAACCTTTTTCTCTTGCCGAACTGTTGCATCTTTACCTCTTTTGTATCGCTACTTCAATGGTAACTGTTGCTCTGAACTGTCTGAGTCCCTTCACAGAGGGTGCATAGCATCCATCTAGCAGCACTCTCTCATCCATTTTCTGTCCAACTCTTTAATGCAAGAGTTAACCATTACTCCCAGTCTCTCATGTATGCAACAGGTCTGGTCTGAAACTGTCCTCCTCTGTCTGTATTTTCTTCTTCTTATAACCTCCAATTTTTTAAATGTTCAGTGCCCTGGCATCTCGAAATGAACGGATCTTGAATTTCGTTCTCTGTTACTTTGTTTTTATTTTTTCTTAGAGGGATCACTCTCGCGGGCTTTTGGCCTTTGGTTCTCTTTTCTTTGCATCCAAAAAATATAGGTACAAATTTTATACACTAAATGAGAGCGAGAACCTAATGTGGGTCTCTTCATTCGGTCATAGATCTTCTTTGGAACGGATACGGCTGTGCCTGAGTCCCTTCACAGATGTTCTCAACAGCAGTTTTCTAGGGCCAATCCAGGGGAACAATCTAGGTTGTTAGCCTAAAAAGTTATGCCAGATACGGTCATCAGTGGTACTGATCCCATCTTGAATTACAAATCAAACATCTTTATTCTGTGCAGTATTGAGCATACCACCGATTTGTGTGCTCCCGTGTCCATAGCAGTTGTTTTTCACGATGAATCATTTCCTTGTCATTGAATTAATTTCATAACCTGCCTAATGCTCAGGCATACTGCTTTACATTATTTTTGCCGCATCCACAAATTCAACAGGAAATATACTTTTATGGACAGAAAAATCTAAACCGAAGAGCCTAGTAACCGATTCTTTATTATCATTTTATCGTTTTGTCCTTTTGTTATTTATTAATAAATAAATAAATAAGTGATGGGTCATAAATTCACACTCTAGTGTATTAATGCATTGTAATCAGTGATACATTGTGATGCGGTTAATGAACCATACTCGATTATATTCATTTACTTCTTATTTCATCATGCAAGTTTGACAACGTAATTCTGTAATACAGTATATCATATAAATTTTAACGTTCTATGGAAAATTATTTGTTAACCATCATTATCATAATGAGTATCATGTTGCGATAAGCATTTTAAATTTGAAAGAAAAACAAAATAACAATGATCATCAGGGATGTTCCTGCGGTTAACGTTCGTGTATTTTTGTTACCAAAGGGAACCCTGAAGGTCTACTCTCAAATACAGTGCACTGTAGTGGCTCGTTAAAAAGAAACTTCAGTCAATGTTATCATCCAAGGAGAGAGAGAGAGAGAGAGATGAGATAAAGTCTCTGCGAGATGAATTCAGAGGTAATGAGGACCGAGAAGTTCCTAACAGGAAAACAAAAATATGAATATGATACAGGGAAAAATTCAATATTAAAATAATATTAGGACAGCTGCCCATGATAAATGGTGAGATTAAAGCAAGCTGTAATGAGTTGAAATATAGATCACAAGTGCGTATTGGATATTTATCACATTCCCTAGGGTGGCTTATCTTATTAAGCGAGACATGTTTGTTTAGAGTTGCCACCAGTGACCATCTCTACCTAAAGCATATAATCATATTAATGTCTATCTAATGTATATACCTAGACTGCTTCCCCCCAAGGAAAGGTAGGTAGCCAAGACAGGACAACACACTCCCAATTTCCTCATCCACTCAAACACATTCATTCGCATCTTAGCCCCAAGGGGAGAAGGAACAGATCCTCACTGCACCACACCGCCCGAGGGTCAACTGCGCAGTGCAATCAGTGACATCCACAGCAGGGCCCGACAGCAGAGCTGGATTACCTCTGCTACATCATAATGGACTCATCCCCTTACCCGCACCTGGCCTGATCAGCTGATCAGACCAAATGCAGAAGAGTATCCCATCAGATCTGCGTCATCATTTATTCATTCACAATTTTTCTCCAGTCATTTCTATCATGCACAGCCACTATTCCTTGCTCAACAGACATCCCTCTCGCTTCCAGTGCTCTCTTCACACTGTCCATCCATCCTATTCGTGGTCTTCCTCTCAGCTTTACACCTCTCACATCTGATCCAGTTATCTTTTTCACCAATCGCTCATTATCCATTCTCTCCATATGCCCAAACCATTGCAACACCTTCTGCTCAACTCGATCAGCCATCTCCCGAACAACTCCACTTCTCCTTCGCACATCATCATTATTCTCGCTCGATCCATATGCCTAACTCCACACATACTCCTCAGACACGTCATCTCCATTACATTCACATTTTTCCTCTCTGGTACACCCATATTCCATGTTTCAGCCCCATATAAAGCAGTCGGTACCACAACACCCTCCTACAGCCTTCTCTGTACATCCATTCTAAGAGTACGACATCTGAACACATTTTTCATTCCTCCCAGCCTCTTTCCTACTTCATTCATTCTAAACTTCACTTCTGCATTAATTCTTCCATCCACAGCAACGTGTGACCCTAAATACTTAAAACACTCTGCCACCTCAAGCAACTCACCATTCAAAACTATATTCATCCTCCTACCATGTACCAACTTCGTACACTTGATCACTTTACTCTTATTCTCATTTACGTTCAATTTCCTCCTATCACACATCCTTCCAAACTCATCAACCAACTGTCTCAGTCTCTACTCTGAATCAATCACCAATGGAATATCAATTGCAAAGAGCAGCTGCTTCAGATTTCACTCTCTATTATCAACATTCACCAGACTCAGACCTCCACCTAACACACTTGCATTCACCTCCTTTACAACACCATCATTATAAATATTAAACAACCAAGGCGACATCACACATCACTGCCGCAGCCCCACTCTCACGGGAAACCACTCACTCACAGGATTTTTCACTCTTACATGCTTCCTACTATTTACATAAAAAAACTTTTCACTCCTTTTAGTAACCTATCATCAAGTTCATACAATCTTAAAACAGTCCACAAAGCCTCCCTATCAATTCTATCATACGCTTTCTCTAAACCCATGAACGCCCAAAACACATCTTTACCTTTTGCTTAATACTTTTCATACACTTGTCTTACAGCAAACACCTGATCTACCCATCCCCTCCCTCTCCTAAAGCCACACTGCTCATCACCAGTCACTCCCTGTGTACCCTCTCTACCATACACCTTACCTACAACACTGAACAGACTTATGCCCCTGAAGCTAGTACATTCATACTTATCACCCTTAGCTTTACACAACGGGATCACACAACATTCATCAATCGACTGGCACCATACCTTTCACAAAGCACACATTCAACAATCTTACTAACAAGTCAACAACAGCCGCTCCACCACCTTTCAGACATTCCACAGGACACCTATCCATACCTGCAACTTTCCCTGTTTTCATCTCCTTTACTGCCTCCTGCACTTCCTCCTTCATGATCAAAGAATCATTCAAATCCCCCAACACATTTATTCCTTGCACCCTTCCATCCGCCACAATTGCAGTCTCCCTTTCCTCCTCTACATTTAACAGTCAAAATACTCCGCCAATCTCTTCCTTACTGCATCCATCTCAGTTAACATCCTTCCATCCTCTGCTTTTACTCAATCTTCCTTCCTAAACTCTCCCTTTCACACCCTTTTCGCCTCCTTCCGACACATTTTCTTATTCTATTGAAAACTCTCAGTCAACCGTCAACACCACCTCTCATCTCCTGCCAATTTAGCATCACGCATAGCCCTTCTCGCCCTATTCCTATGTGTTATGGGGGTGTATATTACGGTGCACTCTTAGCCCTTAATTAATCACCAAAAGGGATAAGGTAAAGCTTGCAAGAAAACTAACTTAACTTTACTGTACACTATAACATACACAACCAAAGAAGAAACCAGGGTTCGCTTTACAAAACGAGGATTCATATAGGCCTCAAGAACCAGAACACACTCAGTGGAGGCTAAGTACTCACAAAGCTTGAGGAAACGTGGAGATGTCGAAGGTTAAATGCAGATATAAATCACACACTAGTGTAAATGGAGGAGTGAACCAAAATTGGGAAATGGTGCACAAACAGTGTGTTTTGTAATGAAAGTCACGTAGTGAGTAGTGTTGGGAAAAAGTGCAACATAATGTGACAAAAGTTTAATTTGACGGTCAATGTGTACAAATGTGTACAAAAATGTGTACAGGAATGTGTGTACAAAATGAGACTAAAATGTGTGTCTGTACAAAAAGAGATAAAATGTGTCTCTTCACATTTTCCTCGACCTTATAAAGCAGACTTACTCCGCCTTTCTCAGCTAATTAACCACTAGGCTGTCTTAAAAATAATCTCCGTCCATACAGAAACAATAGAGGCACCTGCTACCAAGGGGAACCAATGGCGAAGTTACACAAATTACACAAGGCCAGTGACCTGCCATTAAGAAGGCAGAGTAAATGTTATTTAGGCTTCTATTGGCAAATACCCTCTTTTAGCTCCTCCCACACCATAAGCTACACCCAAAGTTCAAGGACAAGAGGAATTTTCTGGTAATTTGTGAGAAAAACATCTAGTGTGTTATCAGTTCAAAAGGCAAAATTGACCACTGGGTAAATACACATGAGGACTAGGGTTACCATTTACAGGCAGCAGAACTGATAAGAGAAACGATTTAATGTTCTTAACGGCTCGCTTCTCTCTCCTTTCTTATCATCTTATCTTCTATTTCACCCATTCGCTCCTGGGGTAACTACGCCAGTGACACCTCCCTTCCTGAGAAAAGAAATTTCCCAAGGGGAAATTTCTGGATACTGTACAATCAAGTTCTTGACAGGTAATATGCTAAAACATTACTAACACGTTTTACATGTCTTACATCAAGGGAGTATGCTTGCAAAAATAGAGCCCAGTGGGTCAACCTAAGAATTCTGTCCTTAAATCGGGACAAAAATTTCAGAGGGTAATGATCAGTGTACACTACACCATCACCTGACCCTGGACCAACATACACAGAGAAGTGTTGAATGGCAAATATGAGTGCATGGAGTTCTTTCTCAACAGTTGAATAATTTCTCTGGGCCTTATTGAACTTTTTGCTAAAATAGCACACAGGCATCTCAAAGCCTTAATCATTATCCTGAAACAAAACTGCGCCAGCCCCTAGCCCACTGGCATCAACAGGTAATTTAAAGGGTTTATCAAAATTGGGAGCTTGAAGCACTGGGTGACTTGACAGGATGGCTTTAACTTTAGAATAGGCTTCCTCACATTCTGGCTTCCACTCATACTTGACCCCTTTTCTTAACAAATCAGTGAGGTGAGCTACAAGATCACAGAAGTTCAGGACAAAACGTCTGTAGTACCCTACCATACCCAAGAATTGTTGCAACTCTCTCTTATTTTTGGGTTGGGGGAATTGACTATGGCCTGAACTTTAACATCAGGTGGACTCACTTGGCCTAAACCGACCACATAACCTAGGTACTGCACTGGAGGCCTCACAGATTTACATTTAGCTAAATTAATCACTAAATTAGCAGAGGACAGTCTCTGAAGCAAGGCATCTAGTTGGCTCAACTGTTGTTCCCAGGTGTTGCTAAAAATAACATCATCATCAATGTAAGTAACACAATTCTCAACATCCTTGGTGAGATCATTCATTAGCCTTTGGAAGGTGGCAGGAGCATTCTACATACCATAGGACATGACCTTACATTTATAAGTCCTGCCACCGAGCACAAAACGGTAAATTTCTTGGGCTCTTTCTGTGAGTGGGACTTGCCAATATCCCTTCATTAAATCTAATTTTGTGATAAACTTAGCACTGCCTATCGTGTCCAGACAATCATCTACTCTAGGAAGTGGATAAGTATCAGTCTTGGTAAGGGAGCTGACTTTACGATAATCAATACTAAAACGATGTGACTCATCAGGTTTTGGAACAACTATGACAGGGGAGCACAACTCACTTTGACAGGACTCGATTAACCCCTGCTGCAACATGTAGTTCAGTTCCTCTCGAAAAATGGTCTGCTTCTGAGGACTAGCCCAGTAGGGGAACTGCTTTACAGGGCAGGCATCTCCAACGTCCACATCGTGCTGTGCCACTTCCGTCCGTCCTGGGATGTCCTGGAGAAGGGCAACAAGCTCATCACACCACTCTGCAGTCAAGTGGAAGAGTTTATCAGTCAGTGTACCCCAAACTTCCTGGTTTTTTCTCCACCTGGCTCTCTGATCCAAAGTCAAAGGGCAGCCCTGGTCCTCTGCCAACTCGACAGCCGACACCACGCGCGCAGCATTAAGGGGGGTCCACAAACTTGACAGCCGACACCATGCATGCAGCACTAGGGGGGTCCACGTCTTCCCTGTGGTACTCCTTCAACATATTTACATGGCACAATCTTTGTTCCTTCCTCCGGTCTGGGGTTAAAATGACATAATTTACTTCATATACCCTCTTTTCGACTAGATAAGGGCCTGCAAATCTTGCCTGAAGAGGCTTACCATGAACGGAAAGCAAGGCAAGAACTTGATTGCCTGGGTGAAGCACTCTGTGCGTAACTTTCTTAGACTGGTCATACCACCTCTTCATCTTCTCCTGAGAGGACTCCAAGTGTGCTCTGGCTACTTCCATGCTATAGACCAGTCTTTCTTTAAATTTTGACGCATAGTCTAGCGAGTTAATTTGGTCATCATCCTGACCCATTGTTCTTTGAGGAGTTTAAGAGGACCTCTTACTTCATGGCCAAAGATTAACTGAAATGGGGAGCAGCCCAAAGACTCACTTGGTGCCTCTCTGGTTGCAAAAAGTAGGAAAGGCAAACACTTGTCCCATTCTTTTTCACCAACACATAGTTTTCTGAGCATAATCATCAAAGTTTCGTGTTACCTCTCTAATACACCTTGACTCTGAGGATGATATGCATAGGAAGTGATCTGGGAGATTCCTAACTCCTTAAGGGTCTGTCTGAACAGTTTGGAATTAAAACTACTGCCTTGATCCGACTGCATTTCCTTAGGGAGACCAAAACGGGTAAAGAAGGTTAGCATCTCCTTTACAACTAATTTAGCTGAAATATTTCTCAAGGGAATGGCTTCAGGATATCTAGTGGCCATATCTAACGTTCTGAGGATGTACTGGTGGCCTGAAGAGGTCTTAGGCAAAGGACCAACAATGTCCACAAGGACTCTAGTGAATGTGGCACACGGGTAGAGGAATCAAAGGAGCCGCAGGGATTGGCTTATTGCTCTTATCGACTAGCTGACAGGTGTGACATGACCTACAGAACCGGGAGACATCTCGACGGATTCCAGGCCGTTAAAAATGATGCCAGATATGGGAGTGAGTCTTCCTCACTCCAAAGTGACCTGCTAAAGAAGAGTCATGAGCAATGGACATAATTTTTTGCCTATAGGGTCTTGGAACCACCACCTGATGTACAGTCTCCCACTTGTTATCATGAGGAACACTAGGAGGTCTCCATCTTCTCATTAACACGTTATTTGGTCTTAAATAATAACACTCTATGAGTTCAGACTCATATTCATTTTCCCTAACTGCTGTGTCAATTAAAGTGGCAATCTCTGGATCAGATCTTTGCATATCAGCTAACTTTGCACTTCTATCAGTCTAGGGAGAATCATCAACCTCTGAGTCATTTAACTGAGCAAAAATGATATCACCAAGCCCAATATCATTATTGGCATTGCCAGTGCCATTACTGTCAACGTTCTCATGGCTGGCTTTTGCCGTCTTAGCTCTAGTTACAGCACAAGCGGGAAACAATTTAGGACATGTATCTTCCATCTCTTTAGTCCTATCCTCAGTCAAGGGAGTTTTTGACATGCAGGGATCACTCACCTGTCCTCCCGCCAAGTAATTACCCAAAAGGAAAGTCACCCCTTGTACAGGAAGCTGGTCAACAACACCCACACGCACTAAACAAGTAACTAACTCTAACTGGAGCTTCACCTCAATTAGGGGAACAGATACAAATTCAGCTATACCCTGCAGCAAGACATTCATTAGGGTCAGTTACATCAACAATCCCCTTCAACATTAGTGACTGTGATACTCCTGTGTCTCTAAGTATAGTGACTTCCTTACCACCTTTTCCATCAACTGACTCTAACCCCTTAGAAATAAAGTTAGCAAATAAATGACTGGTTAAGAATGACTGGTGTGGTGTGGTCCGGTGAGGATCTCTCCATTCTCCCCTTGGAGCTAAGATGCGAATGAATGTGTTTGAATGGATGAGTAAATGGGGAGTGTGTCGTCCTGTCTCGGCTACCTCCCTTTCCTTGGGGGAAGCAGCCTAGGTATATAGATAGATAGAAATAAATGACCTGGGGAGGAGTTGCTTTGAGTACTGCTTGGGGGAGGACACTCTGATGGAGTCTTATTACCACTCTCACCTGAACCTGACAGCTGCACTGCCCCAGTCTTACTGTTGTCTAACAATGGCTCTACAGGAGTCTGTCTATCCACCACCGACAGTTCCACTCAGGCCTTATCAACAATATGCACTCGCTGGGGTTGTGTCTGACTACCGCTAACAATATCTGTGGATGGCTGCTCTCTGTTGGTGTCAGAAGATCCCGAAGAGTTTACCAAAGAAACAGGTTTTACAGAGGAACTTTTCCCTCGTTTTATCCAGCACCAATCCTCCAAGTGCCCCGTTTTCTGGCAATACTGGCAAAACCTGACACTTTTTCTTGACCCTCTGGCAACACTGTCCTCACTTATTTTCGTAGAACTAACATGCTCTGGGGTCACAGTGTTCCCATTAATGTCACTTGACATTAACTTGCCTTTACCAGAAGAAGGGTTCACGGAAACTGGTTGGTTCACTCTCCTATTCTTAACAAATAACTAAGGCTTACTTTCATGCTTATGAATTATACTATAGTTATCTGGAACAACGGCAGCCTCTAAATCTTTTTCCACTATGTATGTAGCCACATCCCTATCTATCTTACCAGTGAAGTTCTCCAAGATTATTAATTCTTTAACTTTACAGAAATCATCAACTTTCTTTGAATGGAACTATTAATCAAAAAGTCTGTGAGTACTCTGGCATATTCCACATGAGTGTGATCTTTCTGTTTAAGGTGGATCTAAATTTAAGCCTATATGCCTCTGGCACGAATTCATATGCTTTGAGGATGGAATCTTTTAAACAATCATAGTTGCCACTTTGATCAACAGATAAAGAAATATAAGCCTCTTGAGCCTTTCCTTTCAAAACATTCTGCAGCAGTACTGTCCAAGAGTCTTTTGGTCACGAGAGACGACCTGCCATCTTTTCAAACATAGAGAAGTACATAGTGACATCTTGCTCATTAAAGGGAGGTACTAGCTTAAAGTTCCTAGCAACATCAGAAGATTTCTTGGCAGATGAACAACTAGCTCTAGATAAACTATCATGGTGCTTCAGTCTGGATACATGATCGATTTCCTTTTGTCTCATTTGAGCCTGTAATTCTACTTCCTTCATTTTGACATTCCATTCTTGTTCTCTCATTTTTGCTTGCACTTCTAGTTCCCTCAGCTTAATTCTGGCTAACTCAAGTCACACTTTGTCACCAGGATCATGAGCAGAAAAATCACTAGGGCCAGGTATCTCCGATGCTAATGGCTCAGGGTCAACACCTTGTGCAGTATGAAATGGCTCAGAACTAGCTATAGAGGACTCACTTTGCTCAAACATGGTGTCCAATATTAAATCAAGTAACTTAGTCTTAGTGATTGAGGCAGGAAATCTCAACTGTAAGGTCTGGGCAAGCAGTATGAGCTCGTGTTTTGTGAGTGTTTTCACTCTGGTTGGGTTTGATTTTATATTTTTTAAGGCGTCGCAACTGCCAGGGTCATATGCTGCCGTACAACAAAGAAGTAAAAAAGCAAAAACAAAAAACAGAAAACAGAGGATAAGCCACACAATCAAAAAGGAGAAATTCTAAATATCCTTAAGAAGTCCTGCCTCCTTCACAAAGGAGAGGGTTGCCCCTCCCAAGGCAAAGGCATCCTCCCCAAGCACGGAGGAAAAATGATACACACCACCATCCGTTAGGTGGTCAGAGAGGAACCGACGCCGCAAATCCTCAAGACTAGGACACTCCACCAACAGGTGCCGAACAGTCAAGGGAACAGACAGTCATCACAGAATGGAGGAGGAGCCCTCTCCATTAAAAAACCGTGAGAGAAACGGGTGTGGCCAATGCGGAGGCGGCACAAAGCAGTCTCCCATTGACGAGGGAAGCCCTGGTAACTGAATGAGCCCACCTTCTGACAAATCGAGCGCAACTTATTGGCACCCACAGCATCCCAAAGCTCCTGCCAACAGCACCAAACCCTGAAGGCAATAAAGGAGCGCATATCTGCAGCAGGCAGACGATACAGAGGGGACTGTGCAAGAGGGGGACGAGCCGCTGCCGCCTTGGCTAGCTGATCAGCTCATTCATTCCCTGCCACTCCTACATGAGCTGGAACCCCAACAGAAATCTACACGACGTCCACGACGCCCTAAAAGGAAAAGCCACTCTAAAATGGATAAAACCAAAGGATGAGAGGGATTAAAAGACTCCATTGCAGAAAGAGCACTTCGTGAGTCACTAAAAACAGTAAAAGCAGTGTGGGGGAGAGTGAAGAGAATCTGAAGGGCAAATAAAATAGCAGTCAGCTCAGCCGTAAAAACAGAAGCAGTCACAGGGAGGCTCCCACCTCGACAGAAGGTGGGAAACACCACACCAAAGCCCACACCTGCATCAGACTTAGATCCATCAGTATAAACTGGTATGGAGTCCCCATGAGAAGAGGCATGCTCTAAAAACAGAGAAAATAAAACCTGAGAAGGAAGGGAGGCCTTACTGGATGAGAAGAAACGACAAAATGTCACCCTGGGGAGAAGCCAGTAGCCCACCCTCGGGACACGATGGGGAGTGATCGGCACAGAAGGAACAGAGAAGCTAGACATAACTGACTGCACCCTGAAACCAAAGGGCTTTGGAAAGGATGACCGAGTGGCAAAAACAGGTGACCGAGAATCTTGAGAGACCTTGACAAAGGGCACAGAGTCTGGGAGACGAGATAAGCGATACCAACATCGCATCAAAAGGGAAGAGCGGAGCAAGTCTAGAGGGAGGACACCAGCATCAGCCAACAAACTCGAAATCAGGGAAGATTGGAATGCCCCAGTGGCAAGACGAACACCAGCATGATGTATGGAATCTAAAATACGAAGCTGGGCTTCTGAGGCAGAGGAATAAACTTCACATCCATAATGAAGTTTGGATAAAATCAGAGACTGATGCAAGAGGAGGGTCTTGCGATCAGCTCCCCAGCATGTGTGCGCTAAAACTTTCGAGAGACCCAATGCTCTGAGACACTCAGCTTTTACATACCTCAAGTGAGGGACCCAAGTCAACCGGCTGTCAAAAATCAGCCCTAAAAACCGGGGTTCCTTTAAACACGAAATACGACACCCGTCTAAAAAAAGGTTTGGGTCAGGGAGGACTCCACGAACGCGGCAAAAATGCATGGCAACGGTTTTCTTGAAGGAAAATAGAAAACCTCGTTCATCAGCCCATCTAGAGACACGGTTGAGAGCCATCTGCATCCTCCTTTCTGCCATTGACATCCGTGAGGCAGTGACAGAGATTGATAAATCGTCAACATAGAGAGAGCCACGAACACCATCAGGGAGCACAGAAATAACGCTGTTAATTGCCACTGCAAAAAGGGTAACACTTAGTATGCTCCCTTGTGGCACACCATCCTCAAGGGGACGTGCAGTAGACAGCTCACTTCCGACTCGGACTCGAATAAAACGGTTAGATAAAAACTCCTGGATAAAAGTGGGGAGTCGCCCACGGAGACCAAACTCATAAAGAGATTGTAATATACCATGACGCCAGGAAGTGTCGTACACCTTCTCCAAATCAAAGAACACTGTGATATGATGCTGGTTAGTTGCAAAAGCCTGGCAGATGGAAGATTCTAAAGAAAGGAGAGCATCTGTGGTCGACCGCATCTTCCGAAACCCACACTGGACTGGAGACAAGTAACCACCCTTCTCTAAGTACCACATGAGCCGACTATTCACCATCTTTTCGAGGACCTTACAAAGGCAAGATGTCAGCGAGATAGGGCGATAATTAGTGGCCTCTAAGTGATCCTTACCCTGCTTAGGGATGGGGAGAACCACAGCAACACCCCATGAGGCTGGAAACCCACCAGTGTACCAAATTCAGTTATACAGTGACAACAGAAAATGAAGGGCTGCATCAGGCAAGTGGTGTAAGAAGGCATATGGGACATCATCCAAGCCTGAAGACGAGTCGCGACACTGCGACAATGCCATCTGAAGTTCAGAAGCAGAAAAAGCAACATTATACGACTCCTTTGCAGTAGATGGAAGACTAATGCCCAAAGATTCCAGGTACCTTCGGCGGCGTGCCGACGGGGATGAGGTGTCCTTCCTAGAGACATTAGCAAAATGAGATGCAAATATCTCGGCAACAGACGAAGAATGAGCTACCACCACACCTGCATGAGATAAAACAGGAGGAGAGGGAACGGGAAATTTCCCTGAAATCTTCCTCACCCGTTTCCACACTTTTGTGAGAGGAGTCTGTGAAGAAATTGAAGAAAGAAATGATGCCCAAGGCTTCCTTCTAGCCTCCTTCATAACCCGCCGGGCATGAGCTCGGGCCCTTCTATATGCCGCTAAGTAACCAGGGTCACCTCGGTGATGACGAAGTCGGGAGAAAGCAGCACGTTTAGCCCGAACAGCAGAAGCACACTCATTGGTCCACCAGGGAACTGGACGGCAAGGAAAGTGACCAGTTGTTCTCGGAATACTCTGCAGTGCCGCCGAGTGTAGTAAGTCTGTGAAATACTCAACAGCAGCATCAGTGCTGACAAAATCCTCCACACATCGGTTCGGAGAACACAGCTCCTCAAAAACCGGCCAGACCGCCCTATCCAAGCGCCAGCGGGGAAGACGACGCCGAGGCTCACTCTGTGTCGATCTTAATAAAATAGGGAAGTGGTCACTGCCATGTAAGTCCGGTAACACAGCCCATGTAAAATTCAGGGCTACCCCTGCAGAGCACAGAGGCAGATCAATAGCAGTAAAAATACCCGTTTGACTATGGAAGTCAATAACTTCACCAGAATTTAAAATGTACAGATCCAAATCCTCCACAATGAAGGCTAACATAGTACCTCTAGAATCAGCTGTGGAGCCACCCCACAGGGGATGATGACTGTTCATGTCAGCCAGCAAGAAATAGGGTGAGGGAAGTGCACGAATAACATTTTCAAGATCAACCCTCTCAATAGTGGCACTAGGAGGGAGGTACAAAGAGCACACAGGATAACGACAGGGAAGGAAAATCTGGAGAGCAACAGCCTGCAGTGGAGTGTTAAGACTCACAGCAGTGAAAGGTATGTCACTGCGTACTAAAATAGCCACACCCCCACCAGGACCCTGTCCAGGAAGAGGATCTGAATAAAAAACCTGGTAACCAGTTGGACTGGGAGGCGCAGCATCACCAACCATTGTCTCTTGTAGGCAAACACACACAGGTGAATACTCAGCTAGAAGCCAACGGAGTTCCTCCCAGTTGGCTCGTAAACCACGGCAGTTCCTTTGAATAATATTAGCCATTAAAACTATTGAAATAAAAAGGGGCAGGGGAGAGGGAGAAACAGAAAACCGTAAAAAATACTAAAAATATTAAAATGGAGGAACTATATACACAAAAGAAAGGGTCACTTAGTGGAAACCGCTGAGCGACCCTGGGAGACAATCTTCTTGGGAATGCGGGTACGCCCACTAAGGGGCTTGTCACGGGCAGTAGCATGGCTAGAACGAGGGCCTGGGGTCTGCGAAGTGTTGGGAGACTTCACAGACACCCGTCGCTGCCCAGCAGGAGAAGAAGAGCTACTCCGAACCCTGCCCAGGGCCCCCAGTGAACCAAGAGGTCGAGCAGGAGGGATTGGGGTCCTGGCCTCCAAACGTGGAGGGGGCAGGACAGGATCCTCCGAGGTAACCGGAGAAGGAATATCCGATACCCCGGAGGAAGAGGTGCCAGACTGACCTGACACCCCAGAAGCCCCCGAAGACCCAGAAGCAGGGTCCGAGGGCTGTTGCACAGATGGACTAACTACAGAGGATGTGGACTCAATGACCGACACCTTGCTTGGAGGATCTTCAAGACTCAAAGACTCGGAGGAACCACGATGACGTTTAGCAAATGAAGAATGTGCACCATGATTACCAGGGGATACCATTGACGTAGAGGTCGAGACTTGAACTGTAGCGGCAACCGTCTCAAGAACAGGAGATTGTTGCACTGACATGGTATCAACAGATGAAGGCATAGGAGCTGTCACAACATGAGGAACTCGGGTCTGCTACTGGACAGGACGACGAGGACGGCTATGACCGGACAAAACTCTTGTAGTTAATGTTTCTGGTCTTTCAGATGAGGATGCTGTGGAGGGCCTATCTGACATGGTTGACAAAAAGGAAAACTTATTCCAGACAGGAATATAAGAAGCAATCGGAAGAGAGCAGGAAGAAACTTTTGTTGGTTGAGGAAGGTGAGAAGGTGCTGAAGCCGAACCAGATGTGGAGTTGGAAGAATTAGGGCAGAGGGAGGAGGCAAATGTCTTAGCCCCACCATCCTTCTCTTGTCTAAACAGAAGTTCCCGTCTGGCACTACCCAGGCTAATGAACTGTGAGTTAGCCAACTGAAGAATATCCTGCTCAAGGCGGTACCTCCTACATTGTCGAGAAATTAGGGAATGAGCCTCCCTGCAGTAAAAACAATAGGGATCCGACTCACACTCAATAGTTGGATGTGAGTCCAGGGCAGAGCAATGACCACACCGGGAACGATTCGTACAGTTCTTCCTCCCGTGACCAAACTCATAACATGAGTAACACTGCAGGGTACGGTCAACAAAAGGTTTTACTTGAAGGGACAGAGGGCCAATTTTAACACGATCTGGGAGATAAGGACCATAAAAGGTGAAGACGATCATGTTACTATTTCCTCTGATCTTCGATACTCGCTAGACATTATCAGGGCACAAATCAAGAATGTCATCTTCTGAAAAAGCATACAGATCCTGATTATAGACACGCTCTTTGCTGTAATTGAATGTTGGATGAGGTTTGATGGCCTCAAAGAGGCCATCAGAAGGGCAAGGTAAATGGAGAAGCATCATGGCCTGTATCAGAGCCTTTGCTCGAACTAACACTCCTTTACCATACTTCTTGAGGTTGCCCTCAGGAAGCACTCCAATTTCTTTCTCTAAATACCTAGCAGCGTGGATGAAGTTTCATCTCCCTTCTCTATAATATGCCACAAACCAATAAGGTGTGGGGGCGTGGCGCACCTTAGGAACTCGCTCTTCAGCATCATCAAAGATGTTGGGGCAATAGTCATTTTCACAATCCATTACGTTGTTTGATCGGATCAGCTCAACAGTACAGTTGGCCTCTCCTAGAGAAAGAGAATTCCTTGCCTCAAAAGCGGCTTTGGCAGCACTGCCAGAAGTAAAGGTCACGTAACACCGATTGGACCTACAGTCATCATCATATCTTAGACGGATACGAACAACTGTTCCAAATGGTTTGAAAAGAGAGTGAATGGCACGGTAGGAAAGAGATGTAACACATTAATCAGCTTAAGCGTATCCAGATTATAAGAAATCTCGGAAGACTTGATAGGTGACTCGCGGGGTCTACCAGCATCATTAGTAGCAGCAGCAGGAGTGCGAGCTCCAGCCTGCACTTACAAAGAACCACCATCACGACCAGAGGGTGACGTCTCGAGGGTCTGGTCGACCTCCCCTCGAGGACCAATGGTATTTTAAATGTTTAAATCCATATAGAGAATGGGTTGCTAATAAATGGCTCCAGGGGCCAGGAGCAACCGCCTACCGGGAATACGAGGGGACCGAGCGCTGGCCGCCGCGAGCGGGGTACCTCGTCCCCATGGGGGCTTCTCGGTTTAAGAAGAAACCCCACATGATCCGAAAGTTTGCCCACGGAGGAGCTAAGACCCCCTTCCCCAGCGCATCCCAGCCCAGACACCCAACCATCCAACACAGGACAACCCCAGAAGGTGATCCCTCTGGCGGGCGGCACTGTTGACCGACACTGGCAGCCTAACTCCGGGAACCATTTAGTTTGGTCTCTCAATGACGACCTTACTAGCATGGGTAGCCTTCTCCCCCCAAGAGGGGCGGAGCAGGGGCCGAGGCCCCCTCTAGCCTCGCTCGTCAGGTCACAGGGACACGCAAGCCCCCCACCACGACAAGGCTGTTCCCACCAGGGGGACACTCTGGTTGGGGAAGGCTTAGAATTCAAAAGAGCTTTCATATCATTATCATTCATTAAGGCCATGATTACTGATTACAGTTAAGTGGGTAAGAGTAAGCACTGTGTATGTGGCCAAGGTTGCCAATATTAAGTCACAGAGCAATCCTGGCAGGAGGTCGCCAAATTGTTATGGGGATGTATATTATGGTGCACTCTTAGCCCTTAATTAATCACCAAAAGGGATAAGGTAAAGCTTGCAAGAAAACTAACTTAACTTTACTGTACACCATAACATACACAACCAGAGAAGAAACCAGGGTTCGCTTTACAAAAGGAGGATTCATATAGGCCTCAGGATACAAATATCAAACAAGTTATTTCTTACCTAACCAGAACACACTCAGTGGAGCCTAAGTACTCACAAAGCTCGAGGAAACGTGGAGACGTCGAAGGTTAAATGCAGATATAAATCACACACTAGTGTAAATGGAGGAGTGAACCAAAACTGGGAAATGGTGCACAAACAGTGTGTTTTGTAATGAAAGTCACGTAGTGAGTAGTGTTGGGGAAAAGTGCAACACAATGTGACAAAAGTTCAATTTGACAGTCAATATGTACAAATGTGTACAAAAATGTGTACAGGAATGTGTGTACAAAATGAGACTAAAATGTGTGTCTGTACAAAAAGAGACAAAATGAGTCTCTTCACATTTTCCTCGACCTTATAAAGCAGACTTACTCCGCCTTTCTCAGCTAATTAACCACTAGGCTGTCTTAAAAATAATCTCCGTCCATACAGAAACAATAGAGGCAGCTGCTACCAAGGGGAACCAATGGCGAATTTACACAAATTACACAAGACCAGTGACCTGCCATTAAGAAGGCAGAGCAAATGTTATTTAGGCTTCTATTGGCAAATACCCCATTTTAGCTACTCCCACACCATAAGCTACACCCACAGTTCAAGGACAAGAGGGATTTTCTGGCAATTTGTGAGAAAAACATCTAGTGTGTTATCAGTTCAAAAGGCAAAATTGACCACTGGGTAAATACACACGGGGACTAGGGTTACCATTTACAGGCAGCAGAACTGATAAGAGAAACGATTTAATGTTCTTAACGGCTCGCGTCTCTCTCCTTTCTTATCATCTTGTCTTCTATTTCACCCATTCGCTCCTGGGGTAACTACGCCAGTGACACCTCCCTTCCTGAGAAAAGAAATTTCCCAAGTGGAAATTTCTGGATACTGTACAATTACGTTCTTGACAGGTAATATGCTAAAACATTACTAACACCTTTTACATGTCTAACATCAAGGGAGTATGCTTGCAAAAATAGGGCCCAGTGGGTCAACCTAGGAATTCTGTCCTTAAATCGGGACAAAAATTTCAGAGGGTAATGATCAGTGTACACTACACCATCACCTGACCCTGGACCAACACACACAGAGAAATGTTGAATGGCAAATATGAGTGCATGGAGTTCTTTCTCAACAGTTGAATAATTTCTCTAGGCCTTATTGAACTTTCTGCTAAAATAGCACACAGGCATCTCAAAGCCTTAATCATTATCCTGAAACAAAACTGCGCCAGCCCCTAGCCCACTGGCATCAACAGGTAATTTAAAGGGTTTATCAAAATTGGGAGCTTGAAGCACTGGGTGACTTGACAGGATGGCTTTGACTTTAGAATAGGCTTCCTCACATTCTGGCTTCCACTCATACTTGACTCCTTTTCTTAACAAATCAGTGAGGTGAGCTACAAGATCACAGAAGTTCAGGACAAAACGTCTGTAGTACCCTACCAAACCAAAAAATTGTTGCAACTCTCTCTTATTTTTGGGTTGGGGGGAATTGACTATGGCCTGAACTTTAACATCAGGTGGACTCACTTGGCCTAAACCGACCACATAACCTAGGTACTGCACTGGAGGCCTCACAGATTTACATTTAGCTAAATTAATCACTAAATTAGCAGAGGACAGTCTCTGAAGCAAGGCATCTAGTTGGCTCAACTGTTGTTCCCAGGTGTTGCTAAAAATAACATCATTATCAATGTAAGTAACACAATTCTCAACATCCTTGGTGAGATCATTCATCAGCCTTTGGAAGGTGGCTGGAGCATTCTTCATACCATAGGACATGACCTTACATTTATAAGTCCTGCCACATAGCACAAAACGGTAAATTTCTTGGGCTCTTTCTGTGAGTGGGACTTGCCAATATCCCTTCATTAAATCTAATTTTGTGATAAACTTAGCACTGCCTATCGTGTCCAGACAATCATCTACTCTAGGAAGTGGATAAGTATCAGTCTTGGTAAGGGAGCTGACTTTATGATAATCAATACTAAAACGATGTGACTCATCGGGTTTTAGAACCATTATGACTTAGGAGCACAACTCACTTTGACAGGACTCGATTAACCCCTGCTGCAACATGTAGTTCAGTTCCTCTCGAATAATGGTCTGCTTCTGAGGACTAGCCCGGTAGGGAAACTGCTTTACAGGGCAGGCATCTCCAACGTCCACATCGTGCTGTGCCACTTCCGTCCGTCCTGGGATGTCCCGGAAGACATCAGGTAACTTCCTGAGAAGGGCAACAAGCTCAGCACACCGCTCTGCAGTCAAGTGGAAGAGTTTATCAGTCAGTGTACCCCAAACTTCCTGGTTTTCTCTCCACCTGGCCCTCTGATCCAAAGTCAAAGGGCAGCCCTCGTCCTCTGCCAACTCGACAGCCGACACCACGCGCGCAGCACTAAGGGGGGTCCACAAACTCGACAGCCGACACCATGCATGCAGCACTAAGGGGGTCCACGTCTCCCCTGTGGTACTCCTTCAACATATTTACATGGAACAATCTTTGTTCCTTCCTCCGGTCTGGGGTTAAAATGACATAATTTACTTCACCTACCCTCATTTCCACTAGATAAGGGCCTGCAAAACTTGCCTGCAGAGGCTTACCATGAACGGAAAGCAAGACAAGAACTTGATTGCCTGGGTGAAACACTCTGTGCCTAACTTTCTTAGACTGGTCATACGACCTCTTCATCTTCTCCTGAGAGGACTCCAAGTGTGCTCTGGCTCTTCCATGCTATAGACCAGTCTTTCTTTAAATTTTGACGCATAGTCTAGCGAGTTAATTTGGTCATCATCCTTGACCCATTGTTCTTTGAGGAGTTTAAGAGGACCTCTTACTTCATGGCCAAAGATTAACTGAAATGGGGAGTAGCCCAAAGACTCACTTGGTGCCTCTCTGGTTGGAAAAAGTAGGAAAGGCAAACACTTGTCCCATTCTTTTTCATCAACACATAGTTTTCTGAGCATACTCATTATAGTTTGGTGTTACCTCTCTAATACACCTTGACTCTGAGGATGATATGCTTAGGAAGTGATCTGGGAGATTCCTAACTTCTTAAGGGTCTGTCTGAACAGTTTGGAATTAAAATTAATGCCTTGATCCGACTGCACTTCCTTAGGGAGACGAAAACCGGTAAAGAAGGTTAGCATCTCCTTTACAACCAATTTAGCTGAAATATTTCTCAAGGGAATGGCTTCAGGATATCTAGTGGCCATATCTAACGTTTTGAAAATGTACTGGTGGCCTGAAGAGATCTTAGGGAAAGGCCCAACAATGTCCACAAGGACTTTAGTGAATGGGGCACACAGGTACAGGAATCAAAGGAGCCGCTCGGATGGGCTTATTGCTCTTATTGACTAGCTGACAGGTGTGACGACCTCCAGAACCGGGAGACATCTCGACGGATTCCAGGCCAGTAAAAATGATGCCAGATGTGGGAGAGAGTCTTCCTCACTCCAAAGTGACCTGCTAAAGAAGAGTCATGACCAATGGACATAGTTTTTTGCCTATATGGTCTTGGAACCACCACCTGATGTACAGTCTCCCACTTGTTATCATGAGCTACACTAGGAGGTCTCCATCTTCTCATTAACACGTTATTTGGTCTTAAATAAATAACACTCTGTCAGTTCAGACTCATATTCATTTTCCATAACTGCTGAGTCAATTAAAGTGGCAATCTCTGGATCAGATCTTTGCATATCAGCTAATTTTGCATTTCCATCAGTCTAGGGAGAATCATCAACCTCTGAGTCATTTAACTGAGCAAAAATGATATCACCAAGCCCAATATCATCATCGGCATTGCCAGTGCCATTACTGTCAACGTTCTCATGGCTGGCTTTTGCCGTCATAGCTCTAGTTACAGCACATGCTGGAAACAATTTAGGACATGTATCTTCCATCTCTTTAGTCCTATCCTCAGTCAAGGGAGTTTTTGACATGCAGGGATCACTCACCTGTCCTCCCGCCAAGTAATTACCCAAAAGAAAAGTGACCCCTTGTACAGGAAGCTGGTCAACAACACCCACACGCACTAAACGAGTAACTAACTCTAACTGGAGCTTCACCTCAATTAGGGGAACAGATACAAATTCAGCTATACCCTGCAGCAAGACACATTCATTAGAGTCAGTTACATCAACAATCCCCTTCAACATTAGTGACTGTGATACTCCTGTGTCTCTAAGTATAGTGACTTCCTTACCACCTTTTCCATCAACTGACTCTAACCCCTTAGAAATAAAGTTAGCAAATAAATGACTGGTTAAGAATGACTGGTGTGGTGTGGTGCGGTGAGGATCTCTCCACTCTCCCCTTGGGGCTAAAATGCGAATGAATGTGTTTGAATGGATGAGTAAATGGGGAGTGTGTCGTCCTGTCTCGGCTACCTCCCTTTCTTTGGGGGAAGCAGCCTAGGTATATAGATAGATAGAAATAAATGACCTGGGGAGGAGTCGCTTTGAGTACTGCTTGGGGAAGGATACTCTGATGGAGTCTTATTACCACTCTCACCTGAACCTGACAGCTGCACTGCCCCAGTCTTACTGTTGTCTAACAATGGCTCTACAGGAGTCTGTCTATCCACCACCGACAGTTCCACTCAGGCCTTATCAACAATATGCACTCGCTGGGGTTGTGTCTGACTACCGCTAACAATATCTGTGGATGGCTGCTCTCTGTTGGTGTCAAAAGATCTCCAAGAGTTTACCAAAGAAACTGGTTTTACAGTGGAACTTTTCCCTCGGTTTTTCAGCACCAATCCTCCAAGTGCCCCGTTTTCTGGCAATACTGGCAAAACCTGACACTTTGTCTTGACCCTCTGGTAACACTGTCCTCACTTATTTTCGTAGAACTAACATGCTCTGGGGTTGCAGTGTTCCCATTAGTGTCACTTGACATTAACTTGCCTTTACCAGAAGAAGGGTTCACGAAAACTGGTTGGTTCACTCTCCTACCCTTAACAAATAACTGAGGCTTACGTTCATGCTTATGAATTATACTACAGTTATCTGCAACAACGGCAGCCTCAGCTAGGATATCTAAATCTTTTTCCACTAGGTATGTAGCCACATCCCTATCTATCTTACCAGTGAAGTTCTCCAAGATTATTAATTCTTTAAGTTTACAGAAATCAACTTTCTTAGAATCCAACTATTGATCAAATAAGTCTGTGAGCACTCTGGCATATTCCACATGAGTCTGATCTTTCTGTTTAAGGTGGATCTAAATTTAAGCCTATATGCCTCTGGCACGAATTCATATGCTTTGAGGATGGCATCTTTTAAACAATCATAGTTGGCACTTTGATCAACAGATAAAGAAATATAAGCCTCTTGAGCCTTTCCTTTCAAAACATTCTGCAGCAGTACTGTCCAAGAGTCTTTTGGTCACGAGAGACGACCTGCCATCTTTTCAAACATAGAGAAGTACATAGTGACATCTTGCTCATTAAAAGGAGGTACTAGCTTAATGTTCCTAGCAACATCAGAAGATTCCTTGGCAGATGAACTACTAGCTCTAGGTAAACTATCATGGTGCTTCAGTCTGAATACATGATCGATTTCCTTTTGTCTCATTTGAGCCTGTAATTCTACTTGCTTCATTTTGACATTCCATTCTTGTTCTCTCATTTTTTCTTGTACTTCAAGTTTCCTCAACTTAATTCTGCCTAACTCAAGTTGCACTTTGTCATCAGTATCATGAGCAGAAAAATCACTATTGGCCAGGTATCTCCGATGCCAAAGGCTCAGGGTCAACACCTGGTGCAGTATGAAATGGCTCAGAACTAGCTATAGAGGACTCACTTTGCTCAAACATGGTGTCCAATATTAAATCAAGTAACTTAGTCATAGCGATTGAGGCAGGAAATCTCAACTGTAAGGTCTGGGCAAGCAATATGAGCTCGTGTTTTGTGAGTGTTTTCACTCTGGTTGGGGAAGGCTTAGAATCCAAAAGAGCTTTCATATCATTATCATTCATTAAGGCCATGATTACTGATTACAGATAAGTGGGTAAGAGTAAGCACTGTGTATGTGGCCAAGGTTGCCAATATTATGTCACAGAGCTATCCTGGCAGGAGGTCGCCAAATTGTTATGGGGATGTATATTATGGTGCACTCTTAGCCATTAATTAATCACCAAAAGGGATAAGGTAAAGCTTGCAAGAAAACTAACTTAACTTTACTATGCACTATAACATACACAACCAAAGAAGAAACCAGGATTCGCTTTACAAAAGGAGGATTCATATAGGCCTCAGGATACAAATATCAAACAAGTTATTTCTTACCTAACCAGAACACACTCAGTGGAGCCTAAGTACTCACAAAGCTCGAGGAAACGTGGAGACGTCGAAGGTTAAATCCAGATATAAATCACACACTAGTGTAAATGGAGGAGTGAACCAAAACTGGGAAATGGTGCAGAAACAGTGTGTTTTGTAATGAAAGTCACGTAGTGAGTAGTGTTGTGGAAAAGTGCAACATACTGTGACAAAAGTTCAATTTGACAGTCAATGTGTACAAATGTGTACAAAAATGTGTACAGGAATGTGTGTACAAAATGAGACTAAAATGTGTGTCTGTACAAAAAGAGACAAAATGTGTCTCTTCACATTTTCCTCGACCTTATAAAGCAGACTTACTCCGCCTTTCTCAGCTAATTAACCACTAGGCTGTCTTAAAAATAATCTCCGTCCATACAGAAACAATAGAGGCAGCTGCTACCAAGGGGAACCAATGGCGAATTTATACAAATTACACAAGACCAGTGACCTGCCATTAAGAAGGCAGAGTAAATGTTATTTAGGCTTCTATTGGCAAATACCCCATTTTAGCTCCTCCCACACCATAAGCTACACCCACAGTTCAAGGACAAGAGGGATTTTCTGGCAATTTGTGAGAAAAACATCTAGTGTGTTATCAGTTCAAAAGGCAAAATTGACCACTGGGTAAATACACACGGGGACTAGGGTTACCATTTACAGGCAGCAGGACTGATCAGAGAAACGATTTAATGTTCTTAACGGCTCGCTTCTCTCTCCTTTCTTATCATCTTATCTTCTATTTCACCCATTTGCTCCTGGGGTAACTACGCCAGTGACACCTCCCTTCCTGAGAAAAGAAACTTCCCAAGGGGAAATTTCTGGATACTTTACAATCAAGTTCTTGACAGGTAATATGCTAAAACATTACTAACACCTTTTACATGTCTTACATCAAGGGAGTATGCTTGCAAAAATAGGGCCCAGTGGGTCAACGTAAGAATTCTGTCCTTAAATCGGGACAAAAATTTCAGAGGGTAATGATCAGTGTACACTACACCATCACCTGACCCTGGACCAACATACACAGAGAAATGTTGAATGGCAAATATGAGTGAATGGAGTTCTTTCTCAACAGTTGAATAACTTCTCTGAGCCTTATTGAACTTTTTGCTAAAATGGCACACAGGCATCTCAAAGCCTTAATCATTATTCTGAAACAAAACTGCGCCAGCCCCTAGCCCACTGGCATCAACAGGTAATTTAAAGGGTTATCAAAATTACGAGCTTGAAGCACTGGGTGACTTGACAGGATGGCTTTGACTTTAGAATAGGCTTCCTCACATTCTGGCTTCCACTCATACTTGACTCCTTTTCTTAACAAATCAGTGAGGTGAGCTACAAGATCACAGAAGTTCAGGACAAAACGTCTGTAGTACCCTACCAAACCCAAAAATTGTTGCAACTCTCTCTTATTTTTGGGTTGGGGGAATTGACTATGGCCTGAACTTTAACATCAGGTGGACTCACTTGGCCTAAACCGACCACATAACCTAGGTACTGCACTGGAGGCCTCACAGATTTACATTTAGCTAAATTAATCACTAAATTAGCAGAGGACAGTCTCTGAAGTAAGTCATCTAGTTGGCTCAACTGTTGTTCCCAGGTGTTGCTAAAAATAACATCATCATCAACGTAAGTAACACAATTCTCAACATCCTTGGTGAGATCATTCATCAGCCTTTGGAAGGTGGCAGGAGCATTCTTCATACCATAGGACATGACCTTACATTTATAAGTCCTGCCACATAGCACAAAACGGTAAATTTCTTGGGCTCTTTCTGTGAGTGGGACTTGCCAATATCCCTTCATTAAATCTAATTTTGTGATAAACTTAGCACTGCCTATCGTGTCCAGACAATCATCTACTCTAGGAAGTGGATAAGTATCAGTCTTGGTATGGGAGCTGACTTTATGATAATCAATACTAAAACGATGTGACTCATCGGGTTTTAGAACCATTATGACTGGGGAGCACAACTCACTTTGGCAAGACTCGATTAACTCCTGCTGCAACATGTAGTTCAGTTCCTCTCGAATAATGGTCTGCTCCTGAGGACTAGCCCGGTAGGGGAACTGCTTTACAGGGCAGGCATCTCCAACGTCCACATCGTGCTGTGCCACTTCCGTCCGTCCTGGGATGTCCCGGAAGACATCAGGTAACTTCCTGAGAAGGGCAACAAGCTCAGCACACCGCTCTGCAGTCAAGTGGAAGAGTTTATCAGTCAGTGTACCCCAAACTTCCTGGTTTTCTCTCCACCTGGCCCTCTGATCCAAAGTCAAAGGGCAGCCCTCGTCCTCTGCCAACTCGACAGCCGACACCACGCGCACAGCACTAAGAGGGGTCCACAAACTCAACAGCCGACACCATGCATGCAGCACTAGAGGGGTCCACATCTCCCCTGTGGTACTCCTTCAACATATTTACATGGCACAATCTTTGTTCCTTCCTCCGGTCTGGGGTTAAAATGACATGATTTATTTCACGTACCCTCTTTTCCACTAGATAAGGGCCTGCAAAACTTGCCTGCAAAGGCTTACCATGAACGGAAAGCAGGACAAGAACTTGATTGCCTGGGTGAAACACTCTGTGCCTAACTTTCTTAGACTGGTCATACCACCTCTTCATCTTCTCCTGAGAGGACTCCAAGTGTGCTCTGGCTACTTCCATGCTATAGACCAGTCTTTCTTTAAATTTTGACGCATAGTCTAGCGAGTTAATTTGGTCATCATCCTTGACCTATTGTTCTTTGAGGAGTTTAAGAGGACCTCTTACTTCATGGCCAAAGATTAACTGAAATGGGGAGCAGCCCAAAGACTCACTTGGTACCTCTC
Organism: Coenobita brevimanus; assembly: GCF_032717465.1. Classification (NCBI taxonomy): domain Eukaryota; kingdom Metazoa; phylum Arthropoda; class Malacostraca; order Decapoda; family Coenobitidae; genus Coenobita; species Coenobita brevimanus. The sequence continues at coordinate 35,959,240 of NC_136966.1, forward strand.
TGGTTGCATAAAGTAGGAAAGGCAAACACTTGTCTCATTCCTTTTCATCAACACATAGTTTTCTGAGCATAATCATCAAAGTTTGGTGATACCTCTCTAATACACCTTGACTCTGAGGATGATATGCTTAGGAAGTGATCTGGGAGATTCCTAACTCCTTAAGGGTCTGTCTGAACAGTTTGGAATTAAAATTACTGCCTTAATCTGACTGCACTTCCTTAGGGAGACCAAAACGGGTAAAGAAGGTTAACATCTCCTTTACAACCAATTTAGCTGAAATATTTCTCAAGGGAATGGCTTCAGGATATCTAGTGGCCATATCTAACGTTCTGAGGATGTATTGGTGGCCTGAAGAGGTCTTAGGCAAAGGTCAACAATGTCCACAAGGACTTTAGTGAATGGGGCACACAGGTAGAGGAATCAAAGGAGCCGCTGGGATGGGCTTATTGCTCTTATTGACTAGCTGACAGGTGTGACATGACCTCCAGAACCGGGAGACATCTCGGCGGATTCCAGGCCAGTAAAAATGATGCCAGATGTGGGAGAGAGTCTTCCTCACTCCAAAGTGACCTGCTAAAGAAGAGTCATGACCAATGGACATAGTTTTTTGCCTATAGGGTCTTGGAACCACCACCTGATGTACAGTCTCCCACTTGTTATCATGAGCTACACTAGGAGGTCTCCATCTTCTCATTAACACGTTATTTGGTCTTAAATAATAACACTCTGTCAGTTCAGACTCATATTCATTTTACCTAACTGCTAAGTCAATTAAAGCGGCAGTCTCTGGATCAGATCTTTGCATATCAGCTAACTTTGCACGTGCATCAGTTTGAGGAGAATCATCAACCTCCGAGTCATTTAACTGAGCAAAAAAGGTATCACCAAGCCCAATATAATCATCGGCATTGCCAGTGCCATTACTGTCAACGTTCTCATGCTGGCTTTTCCCGTCATAGCTCTAGTTACAGCACATGCTGGAAACAATTTAGGACATGTATTTTCAAACTCTTTAGTCCTATCCTCACTCAAGGGAGTTTTTGACATGCAGGGAGCACTCACCTTTCCTCCCGCCAAGTAATTATCCAAAAGGAAAGTGACCCGTTGTACAGGAAGCTGGTTAACAACACCCACACGCACTAAACCAGTAACTAACTCTGACTGGAGCTTCACCTCAACTAGGGGAACAGATACAAACTCAGCTATACCCTCCAGCAAGACACATTCATTAGGGTCAGTTACATCAACAATCCCCTTCAACATTAGTGACTGTGAAGCTCCTGTGTCTCTAAGTATAGTGACTTCCTTACCACCTTTTCCATCAACTGAAACTAACCCCTTAGAAATAAAGTTAGCAAATAAATGACCTGGGGAGGAGTCGCTTTGAGTACTGCTTGGGGGAGGACACTATGATGGAGCCTTATTACCACTCTCACCTGAACAAGACAGCTGCACTGCCCCAGTCTTACTAGTGTCTAACAATGGCTCTACAGGAGTCTGTCTATCCACCACCGACACTTCCACTCAGGCCTTATCAACAATATGCACCCGCTGGGGTTGTGTCTGACTACCGCTAACAATATCTGTGGATGGCTGCTCTCTGTTGGCGTCAAAAGATCCCCAAGAGTTTACCAAAGAAACAGGTTTTACAGAGGAACTTTTACCTCGTTTTTTCCAGCATCAATCCTCCAAGTGCCCCGTTTTCTGGCAATACTGGCAAAACCTGACACTTTGTCTTTACCCTCTGGTAACACTGTCCTCACTTATTTTCGTAGAACTAACATGCTCTGGGGTTGCAGTGTTCCCATTAGTGTCACTTGACATTAACTTGCCTTTACCAGAAGAAGGGTTCACGAAAACTGGTTGGTTCACTCTCCTACCCTTAACAAATAACTGAGGCTTACGTTCATGCTTATGCATTATACTATAGTTATCTGCTACAACAGCAGCCTCAGCTAGGATATCTAAATCTTTCTCCATTATGTATGTAGCCACATCCCTATCTATCTTACCAGTGAAGCTCTCCAAGATTATTAATTCTTTAAGTTTACAGAATTCATCAACTTTCTTAGAATGCAACCATTGATCAAATAAGTCTGTGAGTACTCTGGCATATTCCACATGAGTCTGATCTTTCTGTTTAAGGTGGATCTAAATTTTAGCCTACATGCCTCTAGCACGAATTCATATGCTTTGAGGATGGCATCTTTTAAACAATCATAGTTGGCACTTTGATCAACAGATAAAGAAATATAAGCCTCTTGAGCCTTTCCTTTCAAAACATTCTGCAGCAGTACTGTCCAAGAGTCTTTTGGTCACGAGAGACGACCTGCCATCTTTTCAAACATAGAGAAGTACATAGTGACATCTTGCTCATTAAAAGGAGGTACTAGCTTAATGTTCCTAGCAACATCAGAAGATTCCTTGGCAGATGAACTACTAGCTCTAGGTAAACTATCATGGTGCTTCAGTCTGAATACATGATCGATTTCCTTTTGTCTCATTTGAGCCTGTAATTCTACTTCCTTCATTTTGGCATTCCATTCTTGTTCTCTCATTTTTGCTTGCACTTCAAGTTTCCTCAACTTAATTCTGGCTAACTCAAGTTGCACTTTGTCACCAGTATCATGAGCAGAAAAATCACAAGGGCCAGGTATCTCCGATGCCAAAAGCTCAGGGTCAACACCTTGTGCAGAATGAAATGGCTCAGAACTAGCTATAGAGGACTCACTTTGCTCAAACATGGTGTCCAATATTAAATCAAGTAACTTAGTCTTAGCGATTGAGGCAGGAAATCTCAACTGTAAGGTCTGGGCAAGCAGTATGAGCTCGTGTTTTGTGAGTGTTTTCACTCTGGTTGGGGAAGGCTTAGAATCCAAAAGAGCTTTCATATCATTATTTCAGAGGAGTAGACTGTAGCACCAGTCGAGCAGGGGAGTACTCCCGAGGTGGATGGAAAGCTGATGACAGGGAGTGCTGGAGCTCCCGTTTCATCAGCCCTCAGGACTAGTTCCTGACCATCCCCCTTTGCTGAACTTTTTCAGTGTCTCAGTTACACAGAGAGTAGGCCAGCATGCTCTCCAGTACAAATTTCTCTAACTATCTTCACCAAACTACATGCACAGTACACACTACACTTCCTTTTCAAAAATCAACAAAAATGGCGTCTATCAATCAAGCCTCGGAGTCCCCAGGGGGGTGGACCATAAATGCCCCCGCCATCTGCCCCTCCCCCGGTGACGACTCGAGGTGCCTGGAACCATTGTCTGACTCTCTTCTTCTTCATTTCTGCAACATTCGCGGCCTTTCATCTAACTTTCGCTCTGTTGAGCACCACCTCTCCTCCTCTAAACCTCACCTTCTTTTTCTGACGGAGACTCAGCTGTCTGAGGCAACCGACAGCAAACCCTTTTCTGTATCCTCCTACTTTCTCTATACTCATTTCAAAGCCAAAGGTGGCTGTTGTGTATACATACGCAACGACTTATCTTGCTCTCGTGTTCCTGAACTTGATTCTTCTGAATTCTCCACACTCTGGCTTCGGCTTTCCTGTCATTCTCTGACTAAATATATCTGTGCTGTTTACTTATCCCCTAATTCTACTGACTATCAAAAATTCTTCGACTATCTTACTTCTACGATGGAACACATTCTGTCCATTTCTCCTTTCTCTGAAATCTCCATTCTTGGAGATTTCAATGTTCACCATCACCTTTGGCTCTCCTCTCCTTTCACGGATCCACCTGGTGAACAAGCCTACATCTTTTCTATCCTTAATGACCTAGAGCAGCTTGTACAGCACCCTACCCGAATCCCTGACCGCCTTGGAGAGAGCTCCAACATAATTGACCTCTTCCTCACAACTAATCCTTCTGCTTACTCTGTTAATCTTTTCTCTCCGTTGGGCTCCTCCGATCACAACCTTATTACCTTAACCTGTCCTATCACTCCAGTACGGCCTGTGGACCCTCCAGGGAAACGTCGTCTGTGGCATTTTGGAGCCGCGAACTGGGAGGCCCTCAGGCAGTACTTCTTTGATTTTCCCTGGAATGATTATTGCTTCCATGGTCGGGAGCCATCTGAGTGTGCCTCGCGCATTACGGAGGTTATTCTCTCGGGCATGGAAGCATACATTCCTTTCTCATATCCTTTGACTAACGCAAGAAAGCCTTGGTTTAATCACGCTTGTTCTAATGCTGTCCGCAACAAGGAGAGGGCCTACAAAAGGTACCGGAGCCAACCCACCCCTGAATCACATCATCTTTACGTTTCTGCCCGGAATCGTGCTAAGTCTGTTCTTCGCTCTACTAAAAATAATTTCATCCATACTAAATGCTCTCAACTCTCCAACTCGAATTCTTCCCACTCCTTCTGGCACCTTGCCAAAAATCTTTCTAACAACTTTACCTCATCATCCTTCCCTCCTCTTTTCTACTCTGATGGTTCTGTAGCTATTTCTTCTACTGATAAAGCAGATCTCTTCGCACAGACTTTCTCCTCCAATTCCACCTTAGACGATTCCGGTGCTGTTCCTCCATCACTTCCTCCCTCTGACTTCCTCATGGCTGACATTAAAATTTCTTCAGTTGATGTATTTTCTGCCATCACTGGCCTCAGTACTAACAAGGCATATGGGCCTGATGGGGTCCCTCCTGTTGTTCTCAAGAACTGTGCTTCTGTGCTTACACCCTGCCTAGGCAAACTCTTTCGCCTTTGTCTGTCAACTTGTACCTTTCCTTTTTGCTGGAAGTTTGCTCTCATTCAGCCAGTCCCAAAGAAGGGTGACCACTCCCAACCCTCCAACTATCGTCCAATTGCTTTAACGTCCTGTATTTCAAAAGTTTTCGAGTCAATTCTTAATAGAAAAATTTTAAGGCATCTTTCCTATCACAACCTTCTTTCCGATCGTCAGTATGGGTTCCGTCAGGGACGCTCCACTGGCGATCTTCTCACCTACCTTTCAGACTCCTGGTCATCCTCCTTTCGGGACTTTGGCGAAAGCTTTGCCATTGCACTTGACATCTCAAAGGCTTTCGATCGAGTCTGGCATAAATCTTTAATTTCCAAACTGCCCTCCTACGGTTTCTATCCTTCTATCTGTGCCTTCATCGCTAGCTTCCTTTCTGGTCGTTCTATAGCCGCTGTTGTAGACGGCCATCGTTCTTCTCCTAGATCTATCAACAGTGGTGTTCCTCAGGGCTCTGTCCTATCACCAACTCTCTTCCTTTTATTCATCAATGATCTTCTAAGCTGTACATCTAACCCTATCCACTCATACGCTGATGACTCCACCCTTCACCTTTCCATTCGGTTCCCGCAACGCCCATCTCAACAGTTACTTCAAGAAACAAGGGATGAGGCTATGGCACACCTAATGTCTGACTTGGCTCGTATCGCTGCCTGGGGTAAAAACAATATGGTTGTCTTTAATGCATCTAAGACTCAGTTCTTACACCTATCAACCCGACAAAATCTTCCACAGGTATACCCATTGATGTTTGATAATGTTCAGCTTAATCCTGCATCAGCCTTGAACATGCTTGGGGTTTCATTTACTCAGGACTTATCTTGGAAAGATCATATTACATCTCTTGTAAAATCTGCTTCCAAGAGATTGGGTGTGCTAAGCCGACTCCGCTCTTTCTTTACCCCTGCACAATTGTTGACTCTATACAGAGGTTTTATCCGCCCCTGTATGGAGTACAACTCTCATGTGTGGGGAGGCTCCCCACATACAGCTCTTCTCAATAGGGTGGAGTCAAAGGCTTTTCGTCTCATTAACTCTCCTCCTCTTACTGACTCCCTTCAACCTCTGTCTCTTCGCCGCACTGTTGCATTTTTATCTCTTTTCTATCGCTACTTTAATGGTCGCTGCTCCTCTGAACTGTCTGCTTGCATTCCTCCACCTCTACGACGGGCGCGTAGCACCCGTCTGGCAGCAAACTCTCATCCCTTTTCTGTCCAACTCTCTAATGCAAGAGTTAACCGTTACTCCCAGTCTTTCATTTATGCAACAGGTCAGCTCTGGAACTGTCTCCCTCTGTCTGTATTTCCTGCTGCCTATGATCTCCAGTCTTTCAAACGCAGTGTGTCCAGGCATCTCAAAATGATCGGATCTTGAATTTGGCTCTCTATTGTATTTTGTTTTTCTCTTGGAAGGAACTGTTACTGCGGGCCACGGCCTTTGGTTCCTTCTTCCTCGCATAAAAAAAAATAAAATCATTCATTAAGGCCATGATTACTGATTACAGATAAGTGGGTAAGAGTAAGCACTGTGTATGTGGCCAAGGTTGCCAATATTATGTCACAGAGCTATCCTGGCAGGAGGTCGCCAAATTGTTATGGGGGTGTATATTACGGTGCACTCTTAGCCATTAATTAATCACCAAAAGGAATAAGGTAAAGCTTGCAAGAAAACTAACTTAACTTTACTGTGCACTATAACATACACAACCAAAGAAGAAACCAAGGTTCGCTTTACAAAAGGAGGATTCATATAGGCCTCAGGATACAAATATCAAACAAGTTATTTCTTACCTAACCAGAACACACTCAGTGGAGCCTAAGTACTCACAAAGCTCGAGGAAACGTGGAGACGTCGAAGGTTAAATCCAGATATAAATCACACACTAGTGTAAATGGAGGAGTGAACCAAAACTGGGAAATGGTGCAGAAACAGTGTGTTTTGTAATGAAAGTCACGTAGTGAGTAGTGTTGTGGAAAAGTGCAACATACTGTGACAAAAGTTCAATTTGACAGTCAATGTGTACAAATGTGTACAAAAATGTGTACAGGAATGTGTGTACAAAATGAGACTAAAATGTGTGTCTGTACAAAAAAAGACAAAATGTGTCTCTTCACATTTTCCTCGACCTTATAAAGCAGACTTTCTCGCCTTTCTCAGCTAATTAACCACTAGGCTGTCTTAAAAATAATCTCCGTCCATACAGAAACAATAGAGGCAGCTGCTACCAAGGGGAACCAATGGCGAATTTATACAAATTACACAAGACCAGTGACCTGTCATTAAGAAGGCAGAGCAAATGTTATTTAGGCTTCTATTGGCAAATACCCTTTTAGCTCCTCCCACACCATAAGCTACACCTACAGTTCAAGGACAAGAGGGATTTTCTGGCAATTTGTGAGAAAAACATCTAGTGTGTTATCAGTTCAAAAGGCAAAATTGACCACTGGGTAAATACACACGGGGACTAGGGTTACCATTTACAGGCAGCAGGACTGATCAGAGAAACGATTTAATGTTCTTAACGGCTCGCTTCTCTCTCCTTTCTTATCATCTTATCTTCTATTTCACCCATTTGCTCCTGGGGTAACTACGCCAGTGACACCTCCCTTCCTGAGAAAAGAAACTTCCCAAGGGGAAATTTCTGGATACTTTACAATCAAGTTCTTGACAGGTAATATGCTAAAACATTACTAACACCTTTTACATGTCTTACATCAAGGGAGTATGCTTGCAAAAATAGGGCCCAGTGGGTCAACGTAAGAATTCTGTCTTTAAATCGGGACAAAATTTCAGAGGGTAATGATCAGTGTACACTACACCATCACCTGACCCTGGACCAACATACACAGAGAAATGTTGAATGGCAAACATGAGTGCATGGAGTTCTTTCTCAACAGTTGAATAATTTCTCTGAGCCGTATTGATCTTTTTGCTAAAATAGCACACAGGCATCTCAAAGCCTTAATCATTATCCTGAAACAAAACTGCGCCAGCCCCTAGCCCACTGGCATCAACAGGTAATTTAAAGGGTTTATCAAAATTGGGAGTTTGAAGCACTGGGTGACTTGACAGGATGGCTTTGACTTTAGAATAGGCTTCCTCACATTCTGGCTTCCACTCATACTTGACTCCTTTTCTTAACAAATCAGTGAGGTGAGCTACAAGATCACAGAAGTTCAGGACAAAACGTCTGTAGTACCCTACCAAACCCAAAAATTGTTGCAACTCTCTCTTATTTTTGGGTTGGGGGAATTGACTATGGCCTGAACTTTAACATCAGGTGAACTCACTTGGCCTAAACCGACCACATAACCTAGGTACTGCACTGGAGGCCTCACAGATTTACATTTAGCTAAATTAATCACTAAATTAGCAGAGGACAGTCTCTGAAGCAAGGCATCTAGTTGGCTCAACTGTTGTTCCCAGGTGTTGCTAAAAATAACATCATCATCAATGTAAGTAACACAATTCTCAACATCCTTGGTGAGATCATTCATCAGCCTTTGGAAGGTGGCAGGAGCATTCTTCATACCATAGGACATGACCTTACATTTATAAGTCCTGCCACATAGCACAAAACGGTAAATTTCTTGGGCTCTTTCTGTGAGTGGGACTTGCCAATATCCCTTCATTAAATCTAATTTTGTGATAAACTTAGCACTGCCTATCGTGTCCAGACAATCATCTACTCTAGGAAGTGGATAAGTATCAGTCTTGGTAAGGGAGCTGACTTTATGATAATCAATACTAAAACGATGTGACTCATCGGGTTTTAGAACCATTATGACTGGGGAGCACAACTCACTTTGGCAAGACTCGATTAACTCCTGCTGCAACATGTAGTTCAGTTCCTCTCGAATAATGGTCTGCTTCTGAGGACTAGCCCGGTAGGGGAACTGCTTTACAGGGCAGGCATCTCCAACGTCCACATCTTGCTGTGCCACTTCCGTCCGTCCTGGGATGTCCCGGAAGACATCAGGTAACTTCCTGAGAAGGGCAACAAGCTCAGCACACCGCTCTGCAGTCAAGTGGAAGAGTTTATCAGTCAGTGTACCCCAAACTTCCTGGTTTTCTCTCCACCTGGCCCTCTGATCCAAAGTCAAAGGGCAGCCCTCGTCCTCTGCCAACTCGACAGCCGACACCACGCGCGCAGCACTAAGGGGGGTCCACAAACTCAACAGCCGACACCATGCATGCAGCACTAGAGGGGTCCACATCTCCCCTGTGGTACTCCTTCAACATATTTACATGGCACAATCTTTGTTCCTTCCTCCGGTCTGGGGTTAAAATGACATGATTTATTTCACGTACCCTCTTTTCCACTAGATAAGGGCCTGCAAAACTTGCCTGCAAAGGCTTACCATGAACGGAAAGCAGGACAAGAACTTGATTGCCTGGGTGAAACACTCTGTGCCTAACTTTCTTAGACTGGTCATACCACCTCTTCATCTTCTCCTGAGAGGACTCCAAGTGTGCTCTGGCTACTTCCATGCTATAGACCAGTCTTTCTTTAAATTTTGACGCATAGTCTAGCGAGTTAATTTGGTTATCATCCTTGACCCATTGTTCTTTGAGGAGTTTAAGAGGACCTCTTACTTCATGGCCAAAGATTAACTGAAATGGGGAGCAGCCCAAAGACTCACTTGGTACCTCTCTGGTTGCATAAAGTAGGAAAGGCAAACACTTGTCTCATTCCTTTTCATCAACACATAGTTTTCTGAGCATAATCATCAAAGTTTGGTGATACCTCTCTAATACACCTTGACTCTGAGGATGATATGCTTAGGAAGTGATCTGGGAGATTCCTAACTCCTTAAGGGTCTGTCTGAACAGTTTGGAATTAAAATTACTGCCTTAATCTGACTGCACTTCCTTAGGGAGACCAAAACGGGTAAAGAAGGTTAACATCTCCTTTACAACCAATTTAGCTGAAATATTTCTCAAGGGAATGGCTTCAGGATATCTAGTGGCCATATCTAACGTTCTGAGGATGTATTGGTGGCCTGAAGAGGTCTTAGGCAAAGGTCAACAATGTCCACAAGGACTTTAGTGAATGGGGCACACAGGTAGAGGAATCAAAGGAGCCGCTGGGATGGGCTTATTGCTCTTATTGACTAGCTGACAGGTGTGACATGACCTCCAGAAACGGGAGACATCTCGGCGGATTCCAGGCCAGTAAAAATGATGCCAGATGTGGGAGAGAGTCTTCCTCACTCCAAAGTGACCTGCTAAAGAAGAGTCATGACCAATGGACGTAGTTTTTTGCCTATAGGGTCTTGGAACCACCACCTGATGTACGGTCTCCCACTTGTTATCATGAGCTACACCAGGAGGTCTCCATCTTCTCATTAACACGTTATTTGGTCTTAAATAATAACACTCTGTCAGTTCAGACTCATATTCATTTTACCTAACTGCTAAGTCAATTAAAGCGGCAGTCTCTGGATCAGATCTTTGCATATCAGCTAACTTTGCACGTGCATCAGTTTGAGGAGAATCATCAACCTCCGAGTCATTTAACTGAGCAAAAAAGGTATCACCAAGCCCAATATCATCATCGGCATTGCCAGTGCCATTACTGTCAACGTTCTCATGCTGGCTTTTCCCGTCATAGCTCTAGTCACAGCACATGCTGGAAACAATTTAGGACATGTATTTTGAAACTCTTTAGTCCTATCCTCACTCAAGGGAGTTTTTGACATGCAGGGAGCACTCACCTTTCCTCCCGCCAAGTAATTATCCAAAAGGAAAGTGACCCGTTGTACAGGAAGCTGGTCAACAACACCCACACGCACTAAACCAGTAACTAACTCTGACTGGAGCTTCACCTCAACTAGGGGAACAGATACAAACTCAGCTATACCCTCCAGCAAGACACATTCATTAGGGTCAGTTACATCAACAATCCCCTTCAACATTAGTGACTGTGAAGCTCCTGTGTCTCTAAGTATAGTGACTTCCTTACCACCTTTTCCATCAACTGAAACTAACCCCTTAGAAATAAGTTAGCAAATAAATGACCTGGGGAGGAGTCGCTTTGAGTAATGCATGGGGGAGGACACTCTGATGGAGCCTTATTACCACTCTCACCTGAACAAGACAGCTGCACTGCCCCAGTCTTACCAGTGTCTAACAATGGCTCTACAGGAGTCTGTCTATCCACCACCGACAGTTCCACACAGGCCTTATCAACAATATGCACCCGCTGGGGTTGTGTCTGACTACCGCTAACAATATCTGTGGATGGCTGCTCTCTGTTGGTGTCAAAAGATCCCCAAGAGTTTACCAAAGAAACAGGTTTTACAGAGGAACTTTTACCTCGTTTTTTCCAGCATCAATCCTCCAAGTGCCCCGTTTTCTGGTAATACTGGCAAAACCTGACACTTTGTCTTGACCCTCTGGTAACACTGTCCTCACTTATTTTCGTAGAACTAACATGCTCTGGGGTTGCAGTGTTCCCATTAGTGTAACTTGACATTAACTTGCCTTTACCAGAAGAAGGGTTCACGAAAACTGGTTGGTTCACTCTCCTACCCTTAACAAATAACTGAGGCTTACGTTCATGCTTATGAATTATACTATAGTTATCTGCTACAACAGCAGCCTCAGCTAGGATATCTAAATCTTTCTCCACCATGTATGTAGCCACATCCCTATCTATCTTACCAGTGAAGTTCTCCAAGATTATTAATTCTTTAAGTTTACAGAATTCATCAACTTTCTTAGAATGCAACCATTGATCAAATAAGTCTGTGAGTACTCTGGCATATTCCACATGAGTCTGATCTTTCTGTTTAAGGTGGATCTAAATTTTAGCCTACATGCCTCTAGCACGAATTCATATGCTTTGAGGATGGCATCTTTTAAACAATCATAGTTGGCACTTTGATCAACAGATAAAGAAATATAAGTCTCTTGAGCCTTTCCTTTCAAAACATTCTGCAGCAGTACTGTCCAAGAGTCTTTTGGTCACGAGAGACGACCTGCCATCTTTTCAAACATAGAGAAGTACATAGTGACATCTTGCTCATTAAAAGGAGGTACTAGCTTAATGTTCCTAGCAACATCAGAAGATTCCTTGGCAGATGAACTACTAGCTCTAGGTAAACTATCATGGTGCTTCAGTCTGAATACATGATCGATTTCCTTTTGTCTCATTTGAGCCTGTAATTCTACTTCCTTCATTTTGGCATTCCATTCTTGTTCTCTCATTTTTGCTTGCACTTCAAGTTTCCTCAACTTAATTCTGGCTAACTCAAGTTGCACTTTGTCACCAGTATCATGAGCAGAAAAATCACAAGGGCTAGGTATCTCCGATGCCAAAGGCTCAGGGTCAAAACCTTGTGCAGTATCAAATGGCTCAGAACTAGCTATAGAGGACTCACTTTGCTCAAACATGGTGTCCAATATTAAATCAAGTAACTTAGTCTTAGCGATTGAGGCAGGAAATCTCAACTGTAAGGTCTGGGCAAGCAGTATGAGCTCGTGTTTTGTGAATGTTTTCACTCTGGTTGGGGAAGGCTTAGAATCCAAAAGAGCTTTCATATCATTATCATTCATTAAGGCCATGATTACTGATTACAGATAAGTGGGTAAGAGTAAGCACTGTGTATGTGGCCAAGGTTGCCAATATTATGTCACAGAGTTATCCTGGCAGGAGGTCGCCAAATTGTTATGGGGGTGTATATTACGGTGCACTCTTAGCCATTAATTAATCACCAAAAGGGATAAGGTAAAGCTTGCAAGAAAACTAACTTAACTTTACTGTGCACTATAACATACACAACCAAAGAAGAAACCAAGGTTCGCTTTACAAAAGGAGGATTCATATAGGCCTCAGGATACAAATATCAAACAAGTTATTTCTTACCTAACCAGAACACACTCAGTGGAGCCTAAGTACTCACAAAGCTCGAGGAAACGTGGAGACGTCGAAGGTTAAATCCAGATATAAATCACACACTAGTGTAAATGGAGGAGTGAACCAAAACTGGGAAATGGTGCAGAAACAGTGTGTTTTGTAATGAAAGTCACGTAGTGAGTAGTGTTGTGGAAAAGTGCAACATACTGTGACAAAAGTTCAATTTGACAGTCAATGTGTACAAATGTGTACAAAAATGTGTACAGGAATGTGTGTACAAAATGAGACTAAAATGTGTGTCTGTACAAAAAAAGACAAAATGTGTCTCTTCACATTTTCCTCGACCTTATAAAGCAGACTTTCTCGCCTTTCTCAGCTAATTAACCACTAGGCTGTCTTAAAAATAATCTCCGTCCATACAGAAACAATAGAGGCAGCTGCTACCAAGGGGAACCAATGGCGAATTTATACAAATTACACAAGACCAGTGACCTGTCATTAAGAAGGCAGAGCAAATGTTATTTAGGCTTCTATTGGCAAATACCCTCTTTTAGCTCCTCCCACACCATAAGCTACACCTACAGTTCAAGGACAAGAGGGATTTTCTGGCAATTTGTGAGAAAAACATCTAGTGTGTTATCAGTTCAAAAGGCAAAATTGACCACTGGGTAAATACACACGGGGACTAGGGTTACCATTTACAGGCAGCAGGACTGATCAGAGAAACGATTTAATGTTCTTAACGGCTCGCTTCTCTCTCCTTTCTTATCATCTTATCTTCTATTTCACCCATTTGCTCCTGGGGTAACTACGCCAGTGACACCTCCCTTCCTGAGAAAAGAAACTTCCCAAGGGGAAATTTCTGGATACTTTACAATCAAGTTCTTGACAGGTAATATGCTAAAACATTACTAACACCTTTTACATGTCTTACATCAAGGGAGTATGCTTGCAAAAATAGGGCCCAGTGGGTCAACGTAAGAATTCTGTCTTTAAATCGGGACAAAAATTTCAGAGGGTAATGATCAGTGTACACTACACCATCACCTGACCCTGGACCAACATACACAGAGAAATGTTGAATGGCAAACATGAGTGCATGGAGTCCTTTCTCAACAGTTGAATAATTTCTCGGAGCCTTATTGATCTTTTTGCTAAAATAGCACACAGGCATCTCAAAGCCTTAATCATTATCCTGAAACAAAACTGCGCCAGCCCCTAGCCCACTGGCATCAACAGGTAATTTAAAGGGTTTATCAAAATTGGGAGTTTGAAGCACTGGGTGACTTGACAGGATGGCTTTGACTTTAGAATAGGCTTCCTCACATTCTGGCTTCCACTCATACTTGACTCCTTTTCTTAACAAATCAGTGAGGTGAGCTACAAGATCACAGAAGTTCAGGACAAAACGTCTGTAGTACCCTACCAAACCCAAAAATTGTTGCAACTCTCTCTTATTTTTGGGTTGGGGGAATTGACTATGGCCTGAACTTTAACATCAGGTGGACTCACTTGGCCTAAACCGACCACATAACCTAGGTACTGCACTGGAGGCCTCACAGATTTACATTTAGCTAAATTAATCACTAAATTAGCAGAGGACAGTCTCTGAAGCAAGGCATCTAGTTGGCTCAACTGTTGTTCCCAGGTGTTGCTAAAAATAACATCATCATCAATGTAAGTAACACAATTCTCAACATCCTTGGTGAGATCATTCATCAGCCTTTGGAAGGTGGCAGGAGCATTCTTCATACCATAGGACATGACCTTACATTTATAAGTCCTGCCACATAGCACAAAACGGTAAATTTCTTGGGCTCTTTCTGTGAGTGGGACTTGCCAATATCCCTTCATTAAATCTAATTTTGTGATAAACTTAGCACTGCCTATCGTGTCCAGACAATCATCTACTCTAGGAAGTGGATAAGTATCAGTCTTGGTAAGGGAGCTGACTTTATGATAATCAATACTAAAACGATGTGACTCATCGGGTTTTAGAACCATTATGACTGGGGAGCACAACTCACTTTGGCAAGACTCGATTAACTCCTGCTGCAACATGTAGTTCAGTTCCTCTCGAATAATGGTCTGCTTCTGAGGACTAGCCCGGTAGGGGAACTGCTTTACAGGGCAGGCATCTCCAACGTCCACATCTTGCTGTGCCACTTCCGTCCGTCCTGGGATGTCCCGGAAGACATCAGGTAACTTCCTGAGAAGGGCAACAAGCTCAGCACACCGCTCTGCAGTCAAGTGGAAGAGTTTATCAGTCAGTGTACCCCAAACTTCCTGGTTTTCTCTCCACCTGGCCCTCTGATCCAAAGTCAAAGGGCAGCCCTCGTCCTCTGCCAACTCGACAGCCGACACCACGCACGCAGCACTAGGGGGGTCCACAAACTCAACAGCCGACACCATGCATGCAGCACTAGAGGGGTCCACATCTCCCCTGTGGTACTCCTTCAACATATTTACATGGCACAATCTTTGTTCCTTCCTCCGGTCTGGGGTTAAAATGACATGATTTATTTCACGTACCCTCTTTTCCACTAGATAAGGGCCTGCAAAACTTGCCTGCAAAGGCTTACCATGAACGGAAAGCAGGACAAGAACTTGATTGCCTGGGTGAAACACTCTGTGCCTAACTTTCTTAGACTGGTCATACCACCTCTTCATCTTCTCCTGAGAGGACTCCAAGTGTGCTCTGGCTACTTCCATGCTATAGACCAGTCTTTCTTTAAATTTTGACGCATAGTCTAGCGAGTTAATTTGGTCATCATCCTTGACCCATTGTTCTTTGAGGAGTTTAAGAGGACCTCTTACTTCATGGCCAAAGATTAACTGAAATGGGGAGCAGCCCAAAGACTCACTTGGTACCTCTCTGGTTGCATAAAGTAGGAAAGGCAAACACTTGTCTCATTCCTTTTCATCAACACATAGTTTTCTGAGCATAATCATCAAAGTTTGGTGATACCTCTCTAATACACCTTGACTCTGAGGATGATATGCTTAGGAAGTGATCTGGGAGATTCCTAACTCCTTAAGGGTCTGTCTGAACAGTTTGGAATTAAAATTACTGCCTTAATCTGACTGCACTTCCTTAGGGAGACCAAAACGGGTAAAGAAGGTTAACATCTCCTTTACAACCAATTTAGCTGAAATATTTCTCAAGGGAATGGCTTCAGGATATCTAGTGGCCATATCTAACGTTCTGAGGATGTATTGGTGGCCTGAAGAGGTCTTAGGCAAAGGTCAACAATGTCCACAAGGACTTTTAGTGAATGGGGCACACAGGTAGAGGAATCAAAGGAGCCGCTGGGATGTGCTTATTGCTCTTATTGACTAGCTGACAGGTGTGACATGACCTCCAGAACCGGGAGACATCTCGGCTTATTCCAGACCAGTAAAAATGATGCCAGATGTGGGAGAGAGTCTTCCTCACTCCAAAGTGACCTGCTAAAGAAGAGTCATGACCAATGGACGTAGTTTTTTGCCTATAGGGTCTTGGAACCACCACCTGATGTACAATCTCCCACTTGTTATCATGAGCTACACTAGGAGGTCTCCATCTTCTCATTAACACGTTATTTGGTCTTAAATAATAACACTCTGTCAGTTCAGACTCATATTCATTTTACCTAACTGCTAAGTCAATTAAAGCGGCAGTCTCTGGATCAGATCTTTGCATATCAGCTAACTTTGCACTTGCATCAGTTTGAGGAGAATCATCAACCTCCGAGTCATTTAACTGAGCAAAAAAGGTATCACCAAGCCCAATATCATCATCGGCATTGCCAGTGCCATTACTGTCAACGTTCTCATGCTGGCTTTTCCCGTCATAGCTCTAGTTACAGCACATGCTGGAAACAATTTAGGACATGTATTTTCAAACTATTTAGTCCTATCCTCACTCAAGGGAGTTTTTGACATGCAGGTAGCACTCACCTTTCCTCCCGCCAAGTAATAATCCAAAAGGAAAGTGACCCGTTGTACAGGAAGCTGGTCAACAACACCCACACGCACTAAACCAGTAACTAACTCTGACTGGAGCTTCACCTCAACTAGGGGAACAGATACAAACTCAGCTATACCCTCCAGCAAGACACATTCATTAGGGTCAGTTACATCAACAATCCCCTTTAACATTAGTGACTGTGAAGCTCCTGTGTCTCTAAGTATAGTGACTTCCTTACCACCTTTTCCATCAACTGAAACTAACCCCTTAGAAATAAAGTTAGCAAATAAATGACCTGGGGAGGAGTCGCTTTGAGTACTGCTTGGGGGAGGACACTCTGATGGAGCCTTATTACCACTCTCACCTGAACAAGACAGCTGCACTGCCCCAGTCTTACTAGTGTCTAACAATGGCTCTACAGGAGTCTGTCTATCCACCACCGACAGTTCCACTCAGGCCTTATCAACAATATGCACCCGCTGGGGTTGTGTCTGACTACCGCTAACAATATCTGTGGATGGCTGCTCTCTGTTGGTGTCAAAAGATCCCCAAGAGTTTACCAAAGAAACAGGTTTTACAGAGGAACTTTTACCTCGTTTTTTCCAGCATCAATCCTCCAAGTGCCCCGTTTTCTGGCAATACTGGCAAAACCTGACACTTTGTCTTGACCCTCTGGTAACACTGTCCTCACTTATTTTCGTAGAACTAACATGCTCTGGGGTTGCAGTGTTCCCATTAGTGTCACTTGACATTAACTTGCCTTTACCAGAAGAAGGGTTCACGAAAACTGGTTGGTTCACTCTCCTACCCTTAACAAATAACTGAGGCTTACGTTCATGCTTATGAATTATACTATAGTTATCTGCTACAACAGCAGCCTCAGCTAGGATATCTAAATCTTTCTCCACTATGTATGTAGCCACATCCCTATCTATCTTACCAGTGAAGTTCTCCAAGATTATTAATTCTTTAAGTTTACAGAATTCATCAACTTTCTTAGAATGCAACCATTGATCAAATAAGTCTGTGAGTACTCTGGCATATTCCACATGAGTCTGATCTTTCTGTTTAAGGTGGATCTAAATTTTAGCCTACATGCCTCTAGCACGAATTCATATGCTTTGAGGATGGCATCTTTTAAACAATCATAGTTGGCACTTTGATCAACAGATAAAGAAATATAAGTCTCTTGAGCCTTTCCTTTCAAAACATTCTGCAGCAGTACTGTCCAAGAGTCTTTTGGTCACGAGAGACGACCTGCCATCTTTTCAAACATAGAGAAGTACATAGTGACATCTTGCTCATTAAAAGGAGGTACTAGCTTAATGTTCCTAGCAACATCAGAAGATTCCTTGGCAGATGAACTACTAGCTCTAGGTAAACTATCATGGTGCTTCAGTCTGAATACATGATCGATTTCCTTTTGTCTCATTTGAGCCTGTAATTCTACTTCCTTCATTTTGGCATTCCATTCTTGTTCTCTCATTTTTGCTTGCACTTCAAGTTTCCTCAACTTAATTCTGGCTAACTCAAGTTGCACTTTGTCACCAGTATCATGAGCAGAAAAATCACAAGGGCCAGGTATCTCCGATGCCAAAGGCTCAGGGTCAACACCTTGTGCTGTATCAAATGGCTCAGAACTAGCTATAGAGGACTCACTTTGCTCAAACATGGTGTCCAATATTAAATCAAGTAACTTAGTCTTAGCGATTGAGGCAGGAAATCTCAACTGTAAGGTCTGGGCAAGCAGTATGAGCTCGTGTTTTGTGAATGTTTTCACTCTGGTTGGGGAAGGCTTATAATCCAAAAGAGCTTTCATATCATTATCATTCATTAAGGCCATGATTACTGATTACAGATAAGTGGGTAAGAGTAAGCACTGTGTATGTGGCCAAGGTTGCCAAAATTATGTCACAGAGCTATCCTGGCAGGAGGTCGCCAAATTGTTATGGGGGTGTATATTACGGTGCACTCTTAGCCATTAATTAATCACCAAAAGGGATAAGGTAAAGCTTGCAAGAAAACTAACTTAACTTTACTGTGCACTATAACATACACAACCAAAGAAGAAACCAAGGTTGGCTTTACAAAAGGAGGATTCATATAGGCCTCAGGATACAAATATCAAACAAGTTATTTCTTACCTAACCAGAACACACTCAGTGGAGCCTAAGTACTCACAAAGCTCGAGGAAACGTGGAGACGTCGAAGGTTAAATCCAGATATAAATCACACACTAGTGTAAATGGAGGAGTGAACCAAAACTGGGAAATGGTGCAGAAACAGTGTGTTTTGTAATGAAAGTCACGTAGTGAGTAGTGTTGTGGAAAAGTGCAACATACTGTGACAAAAGTTCAATTTGACAGTCAATGTGTACAAATGTGTACAAAAATGTGTACAGGAATGTGTGTACAAAATGAGACTAAAATGTGTGTCTGTACAAAAAAAGACAAAATGTGTCTCTTCACATTTTCCTCGACCTTATAAAGCAGACTTACTCCGCCTTTCTCAGCTAATTAACCACTAGGGTGTCTTAAAAATAATCTCCGTCCATACAGAAACAATAGAGGTAGCTGCTACCAAGGGGAACCAATGGCGAATTTATACAAATTACACAAGGCCAGTGACCTGTCATTAAGAAGGCAGAGCAAATGTTATTTAGGCTTCTATTGGCAAATACCCTCTTTTAGCTCCTCCCACACCATAAGCTACACCCACAGTTCAAGGACAAGAGGGATTTTCTGGCAATTTGTGAGAAAAACATCTAGTGTGTTATCAGTTCAAAAGGCAAAATTGACCACTGGGTAAATACACACGGGGACTAGGGTTACCATTTACAGGCAGCAGGACTGATCAGAGAAACGATTTAATGTTCTTAACGGCTCGCTTCTCTCTCCTTTCTTATCATCTTATCTTCTATTTCACCCATTTGCTCCTGGGGTAACTACGCCAGTGACACCTCCCTTCCTGAGAAAAGAAACTTCCCAAGGGGAAATTTCTGGATACTTTACAATCAAGTTCTTGACAGGTAATATGCTAAAACATTACTAACACCTTTTACATGTCTTACATCAAGGGAGTATGCTTGCAAAAATAGGGCCCAGTGGGTCAACGTAAGAATTCTGTCCTTAAATCGGGACAAAAATTTCAGAGGATAATGATCAGTGTACACTACACCATCACCTGACCCTGGACCAACATACACAGAGAAATGTTGAATGGCAAACATGAGTGCATGGAGTTCTTTCTCAACAGTTGAATAATTTCTCTGAGCCGTATTGATCTTTTTGCTAAAATAGCACACAGGCATCTCAAAGCCTTAATCATTATCCTGAAACAAAACTGCGCCAGCCCCTAGCCCACTGGCATCAACAGGTAATTTAAAGGGTTTATCAAAATTGGGAGTTTGAAGCACTGGGTGACTTGACAGGATGGCTTTGACTTTAGAATAGGCTTCCTCACATTCTGGCTTCCACTCATACTTGACTCCTTTTCTTAACAAATCAGTGAGGTGAGCTACAAGATCACAGAAGTTCAGGACAAAACGTCTGTAGTACCCTACCAAACCCAAAAATTGTTGCAACTCTCTCTTATTTTTGGGTTGGGGGAATTGACTATGGCCTGAACTTTAACATCAGGTGGACTCACTTGGCCTAAACCGACCACATAACCTAGGTACTGCACTGGAGGCCTCACAGATTTACATTTAGCTAAATTAATCACTAAATTAGCAGAGGACAGTCTCTGAAGCAAGGCATCTAGTTGGCTCAACTGTTGTTCCCAGGTGTTGCTAAAAATAACATCATCATCAACGTAAGTAACACAATTCTCAACATCCTTGGTGAGATCATTCATCAGCCTTTGGAAGGTGGCAGGAGCATTCTTCATACCATAGGACATGACCTTACATTTATAAGTCCTGCCACATAGCACAAAACGGTAAATTTCTTGGGCTCTTTCTGTGAGTGGGACTTGCCAATATCCCTTCATTAAATCTAATTTTGTGATAAACTTAGCACTGCCTATCGTGTCCAGACAATCATCTACTCTAGGAAGTGGATAAGTATCAGTCTTGGTAAGGGAGCTGACTTTATGATAATCAATACTAAAACGATGTGACTCATCGGGTTTTAGAACCATTATGACTGGGGAGCACAACTCACTTTGGCAAGACTCGATTAACTCCTGCTGCAACATGTAGTTCAGTTCCTCTCGAATAATGGTCTGCTCCTGAGGACTAGCCCGGTAGGGGAACTGCTTTACAGGGCAGGCATCTCCAACGTCCACATCGTGCTGTGCCACTTCCGTCCGTCCTGGGATGTCCCGGAAGACATCAGGTAACTTCCTGAGAAGGGCAACAAGCTCAGCACACCGCTCTGCAGTCAAGTGGAAGAGTTTATCAGTCAGTGTACCCCAAACTTCCTGGTTTTCTCTCCACCTGGCCCTCTGATCCAAAGTCAAAGGGCAGCCCTCGTCCTCTGCCAACTCGACAGCCGACACCACGCGCGCAGCACTAAGGGGGGTCCACAAACTCAACAGCCGACACCATGCATGCAGCACTAGAGGGGTCCACATCTCCCCTGTGGTACTCCTTCAACATATTTACATGGCACAATCTTTGTTCCTTCCTCCGGTCTGGGGTTAAAATGACATGATTTATTTCACGTACCCTCTTTTCCACTAGATAAGGGCCTGCAAAACTTGCCTGCAAAGGCTTACCATGAACGGAAAGCAGGACAAGAACTTGATTGCCTGGGTGAAACACTCTGTGCCTAACTTTCTTAGACTGGTCATACCACCTCTTCATCTTCTCCTGAGAGGACTCCAAGTGTGCTCTGGCTACTTCCATGCTATAGACCAGTCTTTCTTTAAATTTTGACGCATAGTCTAGCGAGTTAATTTGGTCATCATCCTTGACCCATTGTTCTTTGAGGAGTTTAAGAGGACCTCTTACTTCATGGCCAAAGATTAACTGAAATGGGGAGCAGCCCAAAGACTCACTTGGTACCTCTCTGGTTGCATAAAGTAGGAAAGGCAAACACTTGTCTCATTCCTTTTCATCAACACATAGTTTTCTGAGCATAATCAGCAAAGTTTGGTGATACCTCTCTAATACACCTTGACTCTGAGGATGATATGCTTAGGAAGTGATCTGGGAGATTCCTAACTCCTTAAGGGTCTGTCTGAACAGTTTGGAATTAAAATTACTGCCTTAATCTGACTGCACTTCCTTAGGGAGACCAAAACGGGTAAAGAAGGTTAACATCTCCTTTACAACCAATTTAGCTGAAATATTTCTCAAGGGAATGGCTTCAGGATATCTAGTGGCCATATCTAACGTTCTGAGGATGTATTGGTGGCCTGAAGAGGTCTTAGGCAAAGGTCAACAATGTCCACAAGGACTTTAGTGAATGGGGCACACAGGTAGAGGAATCAAAGGAGCCGCTGGGATGGGCTTATTGCTCTTATTGACTAGCTGACAGGTGTGACATGACCTCCAGAACCGGGAGACATCTCGACGGATTCCAGGCCAGTAAAAATGATGCCAGATGTGGGAGAGAGTCTTCCTCACTCCAAAGTGACCTGCTAAAGAAGAGTCATGACCAATAGACATAGTTTTTTGCCTATAGAGTCTTGGAACCACCACCTGATGTATAGTCTCCCACTTGTTATCATGAGCTACACTAGGAGGTCTCCATCTTCTCATTAACACGTTATTTGGTCTTAAATAATAACACTCTGTCAGTTCAGACTCATATTCATTTTACCTAACTGCTAAGTCAATTAAAGCGGCAGTCTCTGGATCAGATCTTTGCATATCAGCTAACTTTGCACTTGCATCAGTCTGAGGAGAATCATCAACCTCTGAGTCATTTAACTGAGCAAAAAAGGTATCACCAAGCCCAATATCATCATCGGCATTGCCAGTGTCATTACTGTCAACGTTCTCATGGCTGGCTTTTGCCGTCATAGCTCTAGTTACAGCACATGCTGGAAACAATTTAGGACATGTATTTTCCAACTCTTTAGTCCTATCCTCACTCAAGGGAGTTTTTGACATGCAGGGAACACTCACCTTTCCTCCCGCCAAGTAATTATCCAAAAGGAAAGTGACCCGTTGTACAGGAAGCTGGTCAACAACACCCACACGCACTAAACCAGTAACTAACTCTGACTGGAGCTTCACCTCAACTAGGGGAACAGATACAAACTCAGCTATACCCTCCAGCAAGACACATTCATTAGGGTCAGTTACATCAACAATCCCCTTCAACATTAGTGACTGTGAAGCTCCTGTGTCTCTAAGTATAGTGACTTCCTTACCACCTTTTCCATCAACTGAAACTAACCCCTTAGAAATAAAGTTAGCAAATAAATGACCTGGGGAGGAGTCGCTTTGAGTACTGCTTGGGGGAGGACACTCTGATGGAGCCTTATTACCACTCTCACCTGAACAAGACAGCTGCACTGCCCCAGTCTTACTAGTGTCTAACAATGGCTCTACAGGAGTCTGTCTATCCACCACCGACAGTTCCACTCAGGCCTTATCAACAATATGCACCCGCTGGGGTTGTGTCTGACTACCGCTAACAATATCTGTGGATGGCTGCTCTCTGTTGGTGTCAAAAGATCCCCAAGAGTTTACCAAAGAAACAGGTTTTACAGAGGAACTTTTACCTCGTTTTTTCCAGCATCAATCCTCCAAGTGCCCCGTTTTCTGGCAATACTGGCAAAACCTGACACTTTGTCTTGACCCTCTGGTAACACTGTCCTCACTTATTTTCGTAGAACTAACATGCTCTGGGGTTGCAGTGTTCCCATTAGTGTCACTTGACATTAACTTGCCTTTACCAGAAGAAGGGTTCACGAAAACTGGTTGGTTCACTCTCCTACCCTTAACAAATAACTGAGGCTTACGTTCATGCTTATGAATTATACTATAGTTATCTGCTACAACAGCAGCCTCAGCTAGGATATCTAAATCTTTCTCCACTATGTATGTAGCCACATCCCTATCTATCTTACCAGTGAAGTTCTCCAAGATTATTAATTCTTTAAGTTTACAGAATTCATCAACTTTCTTAGAATGCAACCATTGATCAAATAAGTCTGTGAGTACTCTGGCATATTCCACATGAGTCTGATCTTTCTGTTTAAGGTGGATCTAAATTTTAGCCTACATGCCTCTGGCACGAATTCATATGCTTTGAGGATGGCATCTTTTAAACAATCATAGTTGGCACTTTGATCAACAGATAAAGAAATATAAGTCTCTTGAGCCTTTCCTTTCAAAACATTCTGCAGCAGTACTGTCCAAGAGTCTTTTGGTCACGAGAGACGACCTGCCATCTTTTCAAACATAGAGAAGTACATAGTGACATCTTGCTCATTAAATGGAGGTACTAGCTTAATGTTTCTAGCAACATCAGAAGATTCCTTGGCAGATGAACTACTAGCTCTAGGTAAACTATCATGGTGCTTCAGTCTGAATACATGATCGATTTCCTTTTGTCTCATTTGAGCCTGTAATTCTACTTCCTTCATTTTGGCATTCCATTCTTGTTCTCTCATTTTTTATTGTACTTCTAGTTCCCTCAGCTTAATTCTGGCTAACTCAAGTTGCACTTTGTCACCAGTATCATGAGCAGAAAAATCACAAGGGCCAGGTATCTCCGATGCCAAAGTCTCAGAGTCAACATCTTGTGCAGTATGAAATGGCTCAGAACTAGCTATAGAGGACTCACTTTGCTCAAACATGGTGTCCAATATTAAATCAAGTAACTTAGTCTTAGCGATTGAGGCAGGAAATCTCAACTGTAAGGTCTGGGCAAGCAATATGAGCTCGTGTTTTGTGAGTGTTTTCACTCTGGTTGGGGAAGCTTAGAATCCAAAAGAGCTTTCATATCATTATCATTCATTAAGGCCATGATTACTGATTACAGTTAAGTGGGTAAGAGTAAGCACTGTGTATGTGGCCAAGGTTGCCAGTACTATGTCACAGAGCTATCCTGGCAGGAGGTCGCCAAATTGTTATGGGGGTGTATATTACGGTGCACTCTTAGCCATTAATTAATCACCAAAAGGGATAAGGTAAAGCTTGCAAGAAAACTAACTTAACTTTACTGTACACTATAACATACACAACCAAAGAAGAAACCAGGGTTCGCTTTACAAAAGGAGGATTCATATAGGCCTCAAGGATACAAATATCAAACAAATTATTTCTTACCTAACCAGAACACACTCAGTGGAGCCTAAGTACTCACAAAGCTCAAGGAAACGTGGAGACGTCGAAGGTTAAATGCAGATATAAATCACACACTAGTGTAAATGGAGGAGTGAACCAAAACTGGGAAATGATGCACAAACAGTGTGTTTTGTAATCAAAGTCACGCAGTGAGTAGTGTTGGGGAAAAGTGCTACACAATGTGACAAAAGTTTAATTTGACAGTCAATGTGTACAAATGTGTACAAAAATGTGTACAGGAATGTGTGTACAAAATGAGACTAAAATGTGTGTCTGTACAAAAAGAGACAAAATGTGTCTCTTCACATTTTCCTCGACCTTATAAAGCAGACTTACTCCGCCTTTCTCAGCTAATTAATCACTAGGCTGTCTTAAAAATAATCTCCGTCCATACAGAAACAATAGAGGCAGCTGCTACCAAGGGGAGCCAATGGCGAAGTTACACAAATTACACAAGACCAGTGACCTGCCATTAAGAAGGCACAGCATATGTTATTTAGGTTTCAATTGGCAAATTTCCTCTTTTAGCTCCTCCCACACCATAAGCTACACCCACAGTTCAAGGACAAGAGGGATTTTCTGTGTAATTTGTGAGAAAAACATCTGGTGTGTTATCAGTTCAAAAGGCAAAATTGACCACTGGGTAAATACACACGGGGACTAGGGTTACCATTTACAGGCAGCAAGACTGATCAGAGAAACAATTTAATGTTCTTAACGGCTCGCTTCTTTCTCCTTTCATTATCATCTTATCTTCTATTTCACCCATTCGCTACTGGGGTAACTACGCCAGTGACATATGACACCTCATCCCTCCTCTGCAGCCACACTTCATATGTTCGTCTCTTCTCAGCCACAACCATATTTACTTCCTCACACCATCGTTCACTTCCCTTTTTTAACCACCACCCACACGTCTCACACCACACACATCTTCCGCATGCCCCATCACAGCACTCTTAAACAACTGCCACTCCTCCTCCACACTGCCATTCTCCTGATCTTGCACTCATCTTTCAATTTCTCCTGTTACTCTGTCATTTTCTCTTTTTTATCCAACTCACTCACTTTCAAAACCTCCCTGCCACACCTAACTCTCCTAGCTCCCACCCATATCTTACCTACTCTCAACTTTCCCTCCACCAGGTAGTGGTCAGACATACCTCCACCCTCCCCTCTCAGAACTCTCACATCCTACAATCTTCCTATTACTTGTACATTCCTGGACACAAGCACATAGTCCACCAATGTTCTTTCAACAACCCTTCCACCCTCCTGTCTCACCCATGTGTACTTATAAATATCTTTCTTCTCAAACAAGGTATTTCCAGTCACCATCTCTCGCTCAACGCACATCCCTATCATTCGTTCCCCATTTTCATTTCCTCCAGGCACACCATGCATACCAACTACACTTTCAACTGCTTCATTTCCCACACTAACATTCAGATCTCCCATCATTACCACATTCACATTCGCTCCAAAACTCTGCAGACACTCATCAACATCATTCCAGAAAGACTCCCTCTCTTTCTTTATTCCTTTCACTACCAGACCCATATGCACTCACAAATACCCATACTCACCATTAAACTACGCTTTCAACCACATCAGTCTCGATGACACCTCCTTCCATTCAATCACACACTGTTGTACTTCCGGGCTCACTAACAAGGCCACACCTTCTCTTGCCCTTCCTCTATCAACACCTGACAAGCTTCCATTCACACTTCCAAACTTAGACTCACCTTTCCCTTTCATCTTTGTTTCACTCAAAGCTAACACATCCAACTTTCTTCTCACGAACATTCTTCCAATCTCCTCCCTTTCAGCCTGAATCTTTCTACATCCACGCACGTTCATTGACCCAGTCTTCAGGGCATGGGGATAACTCAGTCCCCCATCCCTTTCTATGGCCTTTATTTTTATTTTTTTTTTTTTTTGTAGTTCCTAAAAAGAGACATGCCATAGAAAGGGATGGGGGATTATTGTAGCTGATGATAATAATCAAAGCAGTTAGGGAGAGCTGTACAGTAACTGATATATATATATATATATATATATATATATATATATATATATATATATATATATATATATATATATATATATATATATACAGAGAGAGAGAGAAAGAAAGAGAGAGAGATTTATATAATGAATGGATGAAGGAAAAACAAAGAATAAAAAATAAGTCCATGTGCCCAAAGACATCCTCCATTCATAAAATACTTATAACAATTGGATTTAAAAACGAGAGGATTAAATGTATGTGGGAAGCAACTCCCAGGAAGTAAATTCCAGAGAGTAGTAGTTCTGGGGATAAATGAATTTTGATAAGGAGAGGTTCTGCATTGTGGGGGAGAAAGTGTGAGTTCACCGGCGCTCCCAGCTGCCCGAGTATTTCGGGAGAAAATGTGAAGAGGAAGCACAATAAAAGCCAGTTCGTTAGGGCATTTGCGGTAAAAATATCGATAAAATAGTACTAAAGAAGCAACATCTCTACGTACTGACAACGGAGGAAGGTCCTGCGTTATGGCAGGATTATTGATTAATCTAATGGCTTTATTTTGAATTTTGTCCAACTGCCTCAATGCAACCGCTCCACATCCACTCCACAGTGGTGAACAGTAATCGATCTGTGAACGCACATGATTCTTGTATATTGTGGCCATCTTCTCGGCAGTGAAGAACTCACGAACTCTGTACGTCCCAATTTTTTGGAAGCATTTTTAGCAAGGGATTTAACATAAGCTGTCCAGCTTAGGTTGCGGTTTAGAGTAACACCTAGTATATCAATTGTAGTGGACATGGGAATACTGACATCATTTAAAATTATGTGAGAGTCTGAGGGATTCTTTCTATTGGAGAAATTAATGTATTTAGTTTTCTGAGCATTAAATGAGACCAGATTTTTTTGTCCCCATTGATTAATTTTAGAAAGGTCCTGGTTCAGAGAAATTGCTGTGTTTATTTGGGAATTTATATTATCAAATTGTGTAAAAGAGGTACTAAATGTGAAAGAACTACGAAGGGTCGAGTCATCAGCATGCAGGTTCTCTCTTCAGCATAAGAGTCTATTAGACAGGTAACAACGTATCCATCGCAGCAGGTTTCCCTTAACTCCAAAATCCACTAGCTGGTCGAGGATGATGTCTTTGTTGGTGACATGAAATGCACTCTTTAAATCAATGAAGGCCACTACACTGGTCGGAGATAGGATGGTGTATAGCTCCATGAGGCAGTGATGTGTCCCTCATGTGGTAAAAAGCTGTACAGTCGGAGTGAGAGCTTTTCCTGCAGCCTAAACAAGAGTCTTGTAAGAAGGTTGTGTTCCAGTACTTTACTGAAGCAGGAGGTGAGGGAAACAGGTCAGAATTTATCAGTGCCAGGTTTAGGAATAGGCACGATTGTACTGTGGGTCCAGGCTTGTTACACGTATCCCAGACGGATACAAAGGTTGAACAGCTGGAGAAGGGGATTACCAGGAACTTTCAAGAGGACACAGAGGACAGAAAAGTGATGCCATCATCACCTGCAGAAGTTACCCTACCCCTGGCGAGGACCTGTCGCAATTTATCGTCAGTTATAGCCACAAGATCCTCATCGTCTGTCCTAAGTAAAGTGGCGGTGAGACGAAGTGCACGAAAGTTTTTCTGGGTGGAGATCACGTCCTGTATGTGTGCGAGAAGGGTGAGGACCCGTGACTGTGCAGACCAGGCATCAACAAGATCCTGTGTGTACTGTGCTGGACTATGGTAGAGGACACTAGGGGGCTTCTTCTTGACAACCTCGTTGATAAGGCGCTACATGGAGCCCACAGTAGTTTGATGGTTGATGCTATCGGTAAGTTTATCCCACAAATCGGTACAAACGCAGTGCTGGAGAGCAACTAGATCATACCTCAACAATCGATACCAATTAGGACTCTCGTGGGAAGGTCATTTTTCAAATGGAAAACCGTCCTCCACCACCTTCCTCTCTGCCTGATCGATGCAATTGACCAGTGTCCAGGTGTGGGCATCATGATGGCGTGTAATGTGTGGCCTGCTGACATAATGGATGTAGAGGTCATGTGTGGAGCTGACAAGTGATGAATACAACTTTTCGGGACAATGAAGGTCGAATGTGGGAAGAATGTTGGTCATACAGGAGATGTATGTAGGGCAGTACTTGGGAGGGATTGCAATGTGAGTGGATCTGTGTACAGGAGAAGGTGTAGCAGGGAGGGAATAATGAAGGCTGAGAGCAATGTTGTCAGAGAAGAGTGCAGAGATAGATGAACACCTGACCTGGGACGCCAAGAGGCCGTATGTAAGGACGTGATCTAGTGTGCCTCGTCGAGAGTGTGTGACCCCACTGGTGTCGCAGTGGGTGACCTGATTATGATGAATATACTCAAGAAGTTTAGTCCCGTTGTGGTTAACGGTGGCAGAAAGATCCCCCAAACCAGGGTGTCGGGCATTATAATCCCCAATGTATATCATGCCACGGATGGTGGGAGCTGGGAGGGCAGCTGTATTCAACCTGCCTGGTGCAGAATACACATTGCACAACCGAATTGTCCCGCTTCCAGTGGTGACTTTAAGAAGCTGGAAGGTTGTCTCATCGTCTACAGAGCTTTGGGGGAAACGGTACTGATCAGCAGAAAATCCTTTCTGTCTCATATTTTCCATTTCTTTCTCAAATTCATACCCTAAGTTAGGCTTGGCGTCCAGATAACTTTCAATACTACCTTCCAAAGGGTCAACTCTTGATGATGGCAGAACGATTTTCTGTACTAGGGACTTAATCAGTAAAACTAAGTCATCAAGAAGTTTAGTTGGATCTGCATCATTAGACTAGAATGACTTGTTGACTCGTCTAACACCTTTCAAAACTGGAAGCAATAACTTGATGTAGGCGAGGTTCTGTGGATCATTATACATATTTTACAGCATTTCAGCGCTATAGCATTTTCCCCTTGACGTGCAAAATCAAAATGGTTCTTCAACTCTAGCCATTGGTCACTGATCCTCTCTACTGCTGTATATACTGAAAGCCAACAAGTCTGACATGCCTGAACAATTTTTTGTGGATCATGATCATCATTCATCAGGTTATAAATCTTCTTATCTGCAGATTGCCTCGAAGAAGATCTAGAAAACCAGTTGTAAGTTTCACTTATTAAAAAGTCTAAGTTCCTCGGTAGAGCCTCTGCAGTAGCAGCAGAGACAGGCAACTGCAGCGAGTGACACACACAACGGATTAAAACAAGGATTGGAACTTCTGTCTTTAGCTTTTCATATACACCGTTATTAATTCCAACCATGACACTCTCATTATCTATACCAATACCTCTAAGCATGTTTAGATCCAGCCCAAAGTCATTTAGGGTTTTCTTCAGTGAAAAACAATGCCCTCTGCATTTCCTTCCTCCAGTTCAGTAAGACTTAGAAATGTGGACACAATATTTCCTATATCTACATCATAGTAAATAATGGCAACACCCAGATACTTAGTATCACCAATATCAGTGGATGAATCCAATAAGAGACTGTACTGATTTTCCCCAACTGCCTTTTTAAATTCAGACATGAAGTGAGGATATAAGATATTTTGTATAATACCACTACACTTAGACCTCCGTACCTGAATCTGAGCGGCAACACTGTCTGAAAAATACCTTTTACATAATTCACTCAAATGATAGCACGTTGCAATCGAGGCATGCTCAGCAATGAATAAAGCAATCTGTCCTTCCGTAGTCTGTGCCGTTGGAAAACTTGCCTGCAGGTTGAAACGGTATGGTAGGTTGTCTTGCTGCTGACAAAATTTCCGCGTTTTTTATGTATTTTTTGCTCTTGCTATGATCCTTCACATCACTTACAGTACTTTTGGATTTAAGACGCACTGACAGTACCTGCACTGTGGGACACTCATACCATCACCTTTCTTTTTTTCCTGTAACCAGTCTTTCAGCACAGTGTCTTGCAACCATTCCCTTCGGAACTTTTGTTGGTAGTGAGGCTTAGGCTGCTGCTTAGGCATTGTTAAGGTCACAGAAAGTTCTTTGGTCAACACGACTATAAGTACTTCATTCGTGAACGTCTAAGTGGAAACTGAATGTTCTGGACTCTGGTACTTACCGGGGAGTGCATGCTACCCCTCAACACAAAACATGCCAAAGTATCTGGGATAATTATACCAATCCCTCGATTGTCACCCGTGTTTTTTTCTTATCTCAACGTAAAAATTTTCAGTATTATCTGGAAAGCAATCTGAAATCAACAATCTTTCAAGGGTTTCTCGCAAGGAGAATACAGTCTTGTGAGAAAACAGCGAATATGGCAACTGTGCACATACACGAGTATGAGACGAACAGGTTTCACAGTACGTACGTGTGCTGTACCTGTGAACTTTTTCATACCGTCCACCCTTTCGTTGACCATGACACGTTCAAGGTTTAAAAATTTTTATAGCAAAGTTTCAATGGACTATGTAAAGTAGAAATCCGCTAGAAATCCGCCAGATTTTCAAAAAATCCACCAAAAATTCCGCTATCGGCCAGACAAAAAATTTTCCCACCAAACCGTGAGTAAATCCGCCAAATCTGGCGGAAAATTCGCTAGAATGGCAACACTGTGCATAACGCATCAAAGGATTTTACCTTTATATAAGCTTTACACTGATGTGTTCATAACATATTTATGTGAATGTTCTGTTTTGGGGTTGTAATTTATTAAAAGAATTACATTATACAATTGTCCAATGTAATCGGTTTACAATTAATATAAAAATGGTGCTTGTCTCGGTATAGTTTGTTTACATCTTCCGTGACAGTCAGTTTCCCCTCTTATAGAATGTTTTTATTTTAAAACATCAACTGCATGATTTTAGGATCAACTGATGGACTATTTAATTCTAATGATTTAAGAGTTCTGTTAAATTTCTTCAGAATGGAGTACTGTGAGGTTTACAATGTAGTTACAATTGCTCTTCATATTGCTTAACTTTTAAGAAGAGAACTGCCGAGGTTGCTGATGATTTGCACAAGTTTCCAGGACTTCAAGATTATACACCTCTGCCAACAGTCGATTTTTCCGACGCCACAGCTCGCTGGGGGTGGGTAAGGTGCTGTTTTCCTGCGAGGAGGGGGAGAAGGCAGATGCAGGTTTGATTAAGAGCACTGTTGTAATGGTTTAGGGCTAATTACACTAACTTTACGAAAATCCTTTTGGGGATAAATGTGGTTTTACTTTCAGCTGCTGTCAGAGCCTTCTGTTTAGTCTGGAGGCCAATTTTAAAAAGTGGCCTAGATTAGGAGTTTTGGGCACAGAAAATTCCAAAAGCAATGGACCCCCTTACGGGTCTTACCTATACCCTCAGCATACCTAAACATCCAGGTGCCAGTCTGGCATTGTGTCCTGAGACCCAGTAAAGACCATTATCTAAATGTATGTAAAATAGCCATATTTTCTCCCCAGATGAAGACGGCTTCTGGAGCAGGAGATGTAGGATCTAATAGCAAATTTTCATGTATGTTCCAAAGTTTCCTACTTTATTCCTAATTCTTTAGTATGTTTTTTATCATCAAGATTACACAAAAATAACAATGACACACTTATTTCCGGGGTATTCGTATGAATACTATGAGCAGCTATATTTCGAAAATAATCTGAAGATAAAGACCCATAGATAAACAAGTGCTGTACAGTTGACGTATTATGCAAAAGTTTTCTCTGACTAAATAATTGTTAAAACATGTATTACATAATCTTCATGGTGAATCAGTTTATCAACTCTAACAGGAATACCAATACAACAGATGTCATCATCTGAGTCACTGACTTTATCATTTCTTGTGCCAAGTATTAGGAGAATTCAGGCATTAGTAATACATCAAATCTCCTTATCATCTGAGTCACTGTCTTCATCATCTTGTGCCCAAGGATTAAGAGAATTGTGGCACACATTATCCTCACTACAACAAATGCAGGCCCTTGTGCAGCCCAAATTGTCTCCTACAAGAACAGTTAGATCAAACATGAGGTTTTACAGCTACAACTCACAAGCGCAATGCATGTAGCAGGGACTGGTAGCTTGGCCATAAGAAGTGGTACAAGGTGTCCACCATCTCCTTCTTTCCAACCATACTCTTTTGGACTTGGCAATAAGGGCTTGGCTTCTAGTGCATTGTGCCATATCAAAGTCTGGTAGTATATTCGCATGGCATGTTGAATCATAGCATCTTATGTTGAAGGAAGTTTTACCACAGCTTTAATGCAGAACAGCTGAGCGCGTAGTTCATCTACTGAGGTGAGGGTAGACTTTGACGCATATATACTGACTACAAATTTCTTAACATTTTGTAGTTTCTGAGGAGAGACCAGCCCATAACCAAAGCCAGGAGATGTTTTTTTTTTTTTTTTTTTTTTTTTTTTTTTTTGGTAGATCTTCCAGGCACTTATCTTCCCAATGCCACAAAACTGACTGGTCGTGTCACACCCGTATTGGGCATGGAAACTGAGAATATTGTTGCATAGGTCCAAGCCAAGTGTAGCTCTGATCTTGTGTGTGGCAATAAAACAGTACATTTTTGAAGTTCCAACTTTGAGCCACACTTGTTTTGGAAGACTGGCACCAAAGTGTATGATAAGAGTAAGAACATCTGTGTCCTTGCTATCAACAGTCATTGTTTGAAATCCACACCTGGCAGCATCTGCACCATGTGACACCATTCTGGTGTCTGCTTCTTCATGAGATTTTAAATGGGATACATCACGACAGTTTGTGGTTACCACATCTTCATTATCTTTGAAACCTCCAGCAATGACCAGTTCATCATCATGTTGGAGTAGTTTGCTCATATATAGTTCATCCGTGAGAAAACTAACAAGGTTGGTCTTGTTTTCTGTCAAGGATATAAATTTTGGCCATTGTGAAGGTAGTGGAACATCACTTCCTTCAATTAGACGACGAATTTGCCTCTTCTTTCCAGATCGGCTTTGCCTTGTCATTCCTTTGACTGAGTCTGCTTTGTATGCATCAAAGATGACATCTATTCGTTTGCATTCATGATAAAATTTGGCCAGAACTATATTACAGAAGATATCTCATAGGTCACCGAAGGTGTGGCATCTTTTGGTTTCCCAAGTGCTTCAACCAAGGCCATAGCATCAATGATATAGCAGCTATTTCCTTATACAGCATCAAGTTCGGTCTCTACATTGTTCATCTCCCATGAGCTTAGCCTTATTTGCCTTTCGAAGTTGTCCATCTTTTGTAGCTACTGACAGAGGTACTGGACGTACCGGGGATAGTCCGTGCTGCAAAATTTCTGACACGTCTACATTTCTTCCTGCTTCCTGTGCTACTATCAGTCACCTGAAGAGGTCCCTGTTAGCGCTCACAGTTTTAGTGGTTCCATCTGATGTTGTAGCTTGGACATTGTACAAACTGACAAATGTTTGTGATTCTGCTTCTTCATGGCATCATACAATCCAACAAGAGGCTCAGGAGATAAACGCTTGGTAATGAAATCTTCAACCAACTCCTGACCACGTTTCCAAGCTCCAAGCAGATCATCCCCTATAGATAGTGGTGCCACATCCTTTCTAGGAATGGACCTCAAATCTGTCCCTATATTTCATACCCAGTAATTTCCAAAACAATGAACACTGATGATGTATTGACTGGCACGTCATAGCCTGAAACATACTTGTAAACTGACATGCTAACAAACCTAATCACCCAAGCAGATGCAAAAGTTACGCTCCGGGCGTCTAATGCTACTGGGCTCTCGACAGGTAACCTTTCGCCAAGGCAGAGAAGAAATGCCAAGGAAGTAAGTAGGTAGTATTTTATTATAGGTAGTTATTTATAGGTAATGCCAGGTATTTGATTCCTCATAGATTTCCTGGAAAAATAAACACAAATAAAATACAAGTGATATTAAAAATAGATGTGGTAAGATGTGTCTTTCTCCTAATTTGTGCCTATGGACACTTATAAAACACAAGCTCTATCTCAGCTCCGGACACATTCTCAGCCCGGCACTTGCCCTGGGGATGTTGTCTAAGGTCCATAGATGACAAAAAACAGGGGTGCCACTTTTGAAATTTTGGGTGTGTAAAAACTCAAAATTCTGGGTTTGGCCTCCAAACTAGTTGTGAAGTCAGGCAGCACAATATTACCATGAATTTTTTTTCCACTGCGTGCAATGAAGCTGGATCTGAAAATAAGAGCTGATTCTTGGTTGGAAGTAATTGCTAGTCCTCTGGTGCCAGACTCTCCTGCAGAAGGACCAAGTTAATCTCCTTCCTGATGATGGACTCAGTGATTCTCAGTCTCTTGCCTCTGACCTGCTGCACATACTACTATGAACGATATTTCTTGAGACTGCTTGGACTGAAAAGTGAGGACCCAGAGGATTTGACAACATCTAATGTCACTGACATGATACTGAAATATCACTGACGTTGTCCTCCACCACAGTCACTCAAAGCACGTACATCACCCATCAGGCAACTCAACAGCTCATCTACCATCGGCATGACTTCGATGTCTTTCCTGGTGTCCAGAGAAAAAGTTACACCACCTACCATGTGATTGGTGGCGTACCAGCAGGGTCTGCAGCTTGTCAGTAGTAACTGATATTGACACTGGGTAAGAAGTCCAAACTGTAGCAGCTGATGCACTTAGGCAACTGGAGGTAGCTGTTGCCTGGGTAGTGGCATGGCATTGAAAGAGGTCTGGATCTATACTGAGGTAGTGACATTTGTAGCTCTGCTGATGCTGGCATTGTTTCCTTTCACATAGTACTAGTAGTTGTTGTTCCCTAGGCAGTCTGGCCGAACAGCCCTGAGTCCCTAAAGAAGGCCACGGCCGAGACCAGGCATTCCCACAGAGCTCTCAACGAGTGTATGTTGTGTTGTTGGCGTAGGTGACTGTGTGCAATGCAATTTTCCATAATTTGCTTAATAGTATGGGGTGCTGTATTGCATCCTGGACATGCATCAGCGACATAGTCATCTAGCCTCTTCTGATAACTTAAGAGGGCTAGATGATGCCCGCATCTCAGCCTGGCCAGGTGGACCCTGCTCACGAGGGAGATAGGATTCAGAAGGGTGGATATCGGGAGGCCGTGCATGTAGTTGTGTGTTGTCGTTAAGTGACTGAATGGAGCAGTGAGCGATTTGAATATGGATATTCTTCTGGACGCTGGTCTGAGGAGGGCGAGGGAGGAGAGATGACAGTATCTGTGTACGATATCGTGTGTTGGGTGTTGTTTTGATGTTCCTTGGTGTGTGTGGATGTGCTCCCATGTACCGTAATGGATGTTGTGGGTATGTGGAGGCTGCAGCGAGAATTTGGTTACCTCTCATGTCTAGATGATCCTTGACTTTGAGGACTTTGGTTTCTTGATGCACGTGGTCTGTGGGTTTAGTAGCTCTGCAGCCTGTGATTGTTTTTAGGGCCTTGTTCTGTATGGTCTGTAGAGTGTTGTAGTGTGTTTTAGTGAGATTAGGAGGCCAAGGAGGGCTTGGTAATTCATCACTGAACGTATATATTGTTTGTATACTGTGGTGGTGGTTTCTTTGTTGTGTCCAAATGTTGTATGGGCAAGTGACCTCAAGGCACTGGGTCATGTTAATTTATCTTTAATGTTTGTGATGTGTTGTTTAAATGACATTGATGTATTGTATGTTACACCAAGGATTTTGTGTGTGTGTGTGTGTGTGTGTGTGTGTGTGTGTGTGTGTGTGTGTGTGTGTGTGTGTGTGTGTGTGGTAGGGGAGTGTTGTTTGTGGTGAGGCGTGGAATGTGACTGTGTTCTGCTGTCCAGTTTGTCAGAAGGGTCACTGTAGATTTGGCTAGGGCTATGAGTCTGTTTTTCGTGAACTATTCGTGTAGTGTGTTGAGGTAAGGTTGGAGGATGTGTGTGGCTGTGTTTGCATTTTGGTGTGTACATGTGAGTGTTATATCGTCTGCATAGGAAACTATGTGTATCTGTGATGTGTGGAGTGTGGGTATGTCGCGCATGTATAGGTTAAAGAGTGTAGGGGACAATACAGATCCCTGGGGGACGCCATTTGTGAAGTTTCTGATGTTTGAAGACTGACTGGCAAATGTTACATGTGCACATCTGCCTGCTAATTAGTTTGCCAGCCATCTTTTTGTGTTATTGCGCATGTTTGTGTTGAATATTTTGTTTGTGAGGGTGTGGTGGGGGATGGCATCAAAAGCTTTGCTAATGTATAGTGTAACTAGGAGTGTTCTGTGTGGTGGCATAGCTGAACTGATGCCATCAAAACCTTTTTGTGTAAAGCCTGCAGGAGTGTTTCTGGAGTGTGGCGGCCTAAAACCATTTTGTGATGGGGCTAGGGGGATGTGAGGTGTTACTAATTGTAATACTAGTCGCTCAGTGACTTTGGAAGGGCTGTAGAGGAGTGTGATGGGACGGTGTGAGGAAGGCAACGTGGGGTCTTTGTTGGGTACCAACTTCCAGATGTTGGGTATTATGTTGTGTGAGTAGCTGTACAGTAGTTTGATATGTTGGTGAGTGCTTGTATGCCTTATGGTCCAAGATGTTTAAGGTGTTTGTTGCTTATGTTGTCTGGTCCACAGGCAGATGAGTGCATAAGGTTGCTAATGATTTGCTTCGTCTGGTTGTAAGTGAAAGGTGCGAAGTCTGGGTCTGTGGGGAACTGTGTCTTACATTAGATGATACATTGGTTATCACGATGGGGGTTTAGGTGGTTGACATGTTAAAAGTGATTGATGAGAGTGTTTGCTTGTTGTTTCTTTGAAGGTATGGAGTCTGCTGTTGTGATGGCAGCGTGTGATAGTGTAGTGTTGCTGATGGAGAGTGTGATGCTGTTTAGTGTTTTGTAGAGTTTGCTGGTGTTTCATTTGTGATCAAGTGTTTGAAGATAATTATTCCAGTTTAGTGTTTGCTGTTCTGATATTTTATTATTTATTTAAGTTTTGAGTTCTTGTATTTGTTGTACGGTGTCTTGTGTATGGGGTGTTGGGGAGTGTCGTAGTGTGTCCCGTTGACTGATGAGGCATTGAATTTCTGGTGTGAAGTTGGGGTTGTGTCTTTTTCTGTTGCCTATAGGGATGTGTCTTTTTTCTGCGTTTTGAATAGTTGTATTGAAAGTGTGCACAGTGGTGTTGGTGTTTGTGATGGATGTACTGTTTAATGTTTCAAAGTGTTGTTCTGTTTCAGTTGTGATGGCCTCCCAGTTGGCTCTCTTCTAATTAGTGTATGTGTGTCTGTGGCCAGCTGAGGAGATTATGGTTTTGGTAGTGATGATGATTCAGAGGTGGTCAGAGCCAAGGGTTTTGACCACTCTCCAGGATGTTGTGGAGGTGAGGTTTTAAGAGCAAAAGGTGATGTCTAGGGATGATGGGTGGACGAGGGCTTGGTGTGGGATATAGTTATGTTGATGGAGATTCTTGAGTATGAAAAGATTATCTGTTTGGGATTGTAGTACCTGCCCTCTGTCTGTGTCAGGGTTGTTGACATGCCAGGCCGACTCCTTGGCGTTTAAATCACCACGCAAGATGATATTGGGTATGTTAGTGATGTGTATTTGTGGAGAGTAATTGTGTTGTACTGTGAGGGGCGACCAGGGGGGAATGTATGTTTTTTTTTTTTATGTGAGGAAGAAGGAACCAAAGCAACAAGCCCACAAAACTGTTCATTCCAAGAGAAAAACAAAATACAAGAGAGAGCCAAATTCAAGATACGATCATTTCCAGATGCCTGGACACACTGCGTTTGAAAGACTGGAGATCATAGGAAGCAGGAAACACAGACAGAGGGAGACAGTTCCAGAGTTGACCTGTTGCATAAATGAAGGTCTGGGAGTAACGGTTAACTCTTGCATTAGAGACTTGGACAGAAAAGGGATGAGAGTTTGCTGCTAGACGGGTGCTACGCACCCGTTGTAGGGGTGGAGGAATGCATGCATACAGTTCAGAGGAGCAGTGACCATTGAAGTAGCGATAGAAAAGAGATAAAGATGCAACAATGCGGCGAAGAGACAAAGGTTGAAGGGACTCAGTAAGAGGAGGAGTGTTAATGAGGCGAAAAGCCTTTGACTCCACCCTATTGAGAAGAGCTGTATGTGGGGAGCCTGCCCACAGATAAGAGTTGTATTCTACACAGGGGCGGATAAAACCCCTGTATAGAGTCAACAATTGTGCAGGGGTAAAGAAGGAACGGAGTCGGCTTAGCACACCTAATCTCTTGGAAGCAGATTTTAGTAGAGATATAATATGATCTTTCCAAGATAAGTCCCGAGTAAATGAAACTCCAAGCATGTTCAAGGATGATGCAGGATTAAGCTGAATATTATTAAATATTAGTGGGTATACCTGTGGAAGATTTTGTCGGGTTGATAGGTGCAAAAACTGAGTCTTTGATGCATTAAAAACAACAAGATTATCTTTACCCCAGTTAGAGATACGAGCCAAGTCAGACATTAGGTGTGTCATAGTCTTATCCCTTGTTTATTGAAGTAACTGCTGAGATGGACGTTGCGGGAATCGAATGGAAATGTGAAGGGTGGAGTCATCAGCATATGAGTGGATAGGGTTAGATGTACAGCTTAGAAGATCATTGATGAATAAAAGGAAGAGAGTTGGTGATAGGACAGATCCCTGAGGAACGCCACTGTTAATAGATCTGGGAGAACAATGATGGCTGTCTACAACAGCGGCTATAGAACGACCAGAAAGGAAGCTAGAGATGAAGGCACAAATAGAAGGATAGAAATCGTAAGAGGGCAGTTTGGAAATTAAAGATTTATGCCAGACTCGATCGAAAGCCTTAGAGATATCAAGTGCAATGGCAAAGCTTTCGCCAAAGTCCCGAAAGGAGGTTGACCAGGAGTCTAAAAGGTAGGTGAGAAGATCGCCAGTGGAGCGTCCCTGACAGAACCCATATTGACGATCAGAAAGAAGGTTATAATACGAAAGATGCTTTAAAATTTTTCTATTAAGAACAGACTCGAAAACTTTTGAGATACAGGATGTTAAAGCAATTGGACGATAGTTAGGGGGTTGCGAATGGTCACCCTTCTTTGGGACTGGCTGAACGAGAGCAAACTTCCAGTAAGAAGGAAAGGTACAAGTTGACAGACAAAGGCGAAAGAGTTTGCCTAGGCAGGGTGTTAGCACAGAAGCACAGTTCTTGAGAACAACAGGAGGGACTCCACCAGGCCCATATGCCTTATTAGTA
Organism: Coenobita brevimanus; assembly: GCF_032717465.1. NCBI lineage: Eukaryota > Metazoa > Arthropoda > Malacostraca > Decapoda > Coenobitidae > Coenobita > Coenobita brevimanus. The sequence goes on from NC_136966.1 coordinate 35,999,277, forward strand.
TTGAGGCCTGTGACAGCAGAAAATACATCAGCTGAAGAAATTTTAATGTCAGCCATGAAGACGTCAGAGGGGGGAAGTGATGGAGGAACAGCACCGGAATCGTCTAAGGTAGAATTGGAGGAAGAAAGTCAGAGTGAAGAGATCTGCTTTATCAGTAGAAGAAATAGCTACAGAGCCTATCGTTATATGTAATTTGTTACCAGTCCGTATTTTAATTGATTATATTTCTGTTGTGGTGTCATGTGGGGAGAGAAGTGACTTTGTGTGTGGACTGGTTTCTGATAAGTTTATGGCTTGTCTAATGGTGGTGAAATTATGAAATGTAGGTGTTTTTTTGTGTTCTGTGTAGTTTTGTTTCTTGTAAGATGGCAGTGTGTATGTTTTGTTATCTAATGATTTGTATGGGTTTTTGTTTATTGGTGTTTATGCAATCTATGTTTAACTGAAGGACATTGTTGTTTGGGAAGGTTCCTGCCACCCCCTTCTTTGCATGAGGTGGCTGCCATTGTCACATCCTAATGGTGATGGTGGTACCATGTGGGAGATGTGGCCAAGTTCCCACCAAGGTAAAACTGGCCCTAGTCTGGGCAGCAGATTAATGGGCTGGGCACGAAGCAACGAGGCTTTGATATCCCGTGCCTCCCCATCTGGCATCCTCCAATGGCTCTAAGAGCATCTCATGCCATGAATGTTGCCTTTCATCACATTTGGGGCTGATTGATTTGATTAATTTATTACGCCCGAAGGCGACAAACCTAGAACAGTGCCATGCGGCCATATGTGAGGTAAGGACAGGGGAACTCGTGCCACGCAGGACATGCTGTCGAGCTATAACAAATTAACATGCACCAAAGTGTGGATCACGCATGAGAATAACATCTAGGTTATCATCTTCCAACAAATGTTTATAACTGTCCATTAATGTGAGTCCGTGTGGTATTAAATCAGAGACAAGTGAACATTGCAGGCAATAATGGTCAAGGGTGTTGGTTCTGGGCGTGTCACACAGCTTAGAAGAGGAGAAATGAGGTGTGTTGCCTGCCCCAACCGCCTGCCACACAGGTTGGTAGCCCAGTCTGAGGCGGGCACACACCACGATATTTCGACAAACCATGAGACCACTGCGAATATACCTATGGGGATGAGAAAGTGCTCATAATGTTGGATGGACGCACTGTGAGCCCTCTCAGCATTTCTTTGGCGGAGAATAGGGGAGTGGGCTGCTCTGAGTATTATCTGCTTGTAGCAAATGGTGGAGGCATTAGTAGCATCCACAGTGGGCAGATCCAGTCCACAGGCAGTCCTTGCAAGGAGGTCAGTGGTGTTGTTGGCTGTGAGACCAAAATGAGAGGGAATCCACAGAAAGTGCACCACAAGCGAATGATCACGAGCAGTAGCCAATTGACAGAGTATCTTTGTAATGAGGTTTGATATGCAGGCATGGGAGAGGATAGAGGATGGAGGGCCAGCTGTGAGTCTTAGATGATGAAGCCACTGTTGTTCATCCGTACTAATAAAGTAACTGCATGCAGGAGTCCATGTAGTTCACAATATGTAGAGATCGACGAGGTTGGCAGTCGACAGTCCAACCAGCCCCCTTGAGATATGGTGGGCCGTAGAGAGGGAAGATGATAGCCTGATGATGGTCTCCAAAGCTACCTGTTTCAGAGGCTGAGGCAGGTCAGTCTTGGAGGCCTGAGTGTATGAGATAGCAGGCACAGGAGTCTGCCAAGGTGGAATGCCATAGCCCACCTCTTCAGCAAGCACCGGTACGTTGATGATTAGCCGTCGGACGTTTGAACAAACAGTATTAACTAGCGTGCGGCCACCACTGCAAAGCAGAGGCCTTGGTGCAGTGGGATCAAGGGAAGTCCGAATGATGTTAAAGTAGTGGGGAGAAAGGTGAGGATAATGCAGGCACTTAACGCTGAAGTATGTAACCACTGAGTATATTCTCACAACAAGTGGTGGAAGGTTGAGTTCAAGTTGCATGTTGACAATTCTGGTTGAGCCAGGGCAGCCCAGGATGAGTCTCATTACTGCGTTTTGGAACTTCTCAAGAGGTTGTAAGGCTGTTCTGGGGTGTTGACAAAGTGCAGGAGAGAGATAATCAACAACTGATTGAATGAACACTATGTGTATGGTTCATGCTACAGGAACAGACACCCTGGTAGCATAATTAGTGAGCCACTTGAGACATTTTAGGTGCCGCTGTAGCCGGGTCAGCAGATCCTGAACAAGCGGATGCATGCGTTGTCTTGCAGGAATGGAGGGAGAAATTCATACAGGCGCCCCCAGATAAAGGTACCGTGTGCACTGAGGGATAATACAATCCCCGACAGAGAATACGGGCAATGTTCTTGCTGGATGGGAAATGAAGATTCTACGCTTTCCTGGAGAGATAATGAGTCCACATTTGGAAGCTAACTTGTGAAACAAGTCAAGGAAACGTTGCAGATCTGCAGGGGAATTTGAATGAATGCAGATGTCATCAGCGTAGCAAGTAATTCTGGTTCCGGGGATGGCAGGAAGGAGGATGAGTAGACGATGTTTGAGGACTAAGGACACCACCATGTGCAGTACCAAGCTCAAAATCCTTAGCAGTGCTGTATGCGCCCTTAAAAAGAACATGAGAGGATCTATTAGACAGGTAACCACGTATCCATCGCAGCAGGTTTCCCTTAACTCCAAAATCCACTAGCTGGTCGAGGATGATGTCTTTGTTGGTGACATGAAATGCACTCTTTAAATCAATGAAGGCCACTACACTTGTGGGAGATAGGAGGGTATATAGCTCCATGAGGCAGTGATGTGTCCCTCATGTGGTAAAAAGCTGTACAGTCGGAGCGAGAGCTTGTCCTGCAGCCTAAACAAGAGTCTTATAAGAAGGTTGTGTTCCAGTACATTACTGAAGCAGGAGGTGAGGGAAACAGGTCGGAATTTATCAGTGCCAGGTTTAGGAATAGGCACGATTGTACTGTGGGTCCAGGCTTGTTACACGTATCCCAGACGGATACAAAGGTTGAACAGCTGGAGAAGGGGATTACCAGGAACTTTCAAGAGGACACAGAGGACAGAAAAGTGATGCCATCATCACCTGCAGCCGTTACCCTACCGCTGGCGAGGGCCTGTCGCAATTTATCGTCAGCTATAGCCACAGGATCCTCATCGTTTGTCCTAAGTAAAGTGGCGGTGAGACGGAGTGCACGAAAGTTTTTCTGGGTGGAGATCACGTCCTGTATGTGTGCGAGAAGGGTGTGGGCCCGTGACTGTGCAGACCAGGCATCAACAAGATCCTGTGCGTACTGTGCTGGACTATGGTGGAGGACACTAGGGGGCTTCTTCTTGACAACCTTGTTGATAAGGCGCTACATGGAGCCCACAGTAGTTTGATGGTTGACGCTATCGGTAAGTTTATCCCACAAATCGGTACAAACGCAGTGCTGGAGAGCAACTAGATCATCCCTCGACAATCGATACCGATGGGGACTCTCGTGGGAAGGTCATCTTTCAAAGCCAAAACCGTCTTCCACCGCCTTCCTCTCTGCCTGAGCGATGCAATTGACCAGTGTCCAGGTGTGGGCATCATGATGGCGTGTAATGTGTGGCCTGCTGACATAATTGGTGTAGAGGTCATGTGTGGAGCTGACAAGTGATGAATACAACTTTTTGGGACAATGAAGGTCGAATGTGGGAAGAATGTTGGTCATACAGGAGATGTTTGTAGGGCAGTACTTGGGAGGGATTGCAATGTGAGTGCATCTGTGTACAGGAGAAGGTGTAGCAGGGAGGGAATAATGAAGGCTGAGAGCAATGTTGTCAGAGAAGAGTGCAGAGATAGATGAACACCTGACCTGGGACGCCAAGAGGCCGTATGTAAGGACGTGATCTAGTGTGCCTCGTCGAGAGTGTGTGACCCCACTGGTGTCGCAGTGGGTGACCTGATTATGATGAATATACTCAAGAAGTTTAGTCCCGTTATGGTTAACGGTGGCAGAAAGATCCCCCAAACCAGGGTGTCGGGCATTATAATCCCCCATGTATATCATGCCACGGATGGTGGGAGCTGGGAGGGCAGCTGTATTCAACCTGCCTGGTGCAGAATACACATTGCACAACCGAATTGTGCCACTTCCAGTGGTGACTTTAAGAAGCTGGAAGGTTGTCTCATCGTCTACAGAGCTTTGGGGGAAACGGTACTGATCAGCAGAAAATCCTTTCTGTCTCATATTTTCCATTTCCTTCTCAAATTCATACCCTGAGTTAGGCTTGGCGTCCAGATAACTTTCAATACTACCTTCCAAAGGGTCAACTCTTAATGGTGGCAGAACGATTTTCTGTACTAGGGACTTAATCAGTAAAACTAAGTCATCAAGAAGTTTAGTTGGATCTGCATCATTAGACTCGAATGAATTGTTGACTCGTCTAACACCTTTCAAAACTGGGAGCAATAACTTGATGTAGGCGAGGTTCTGTGGATCATTATACATATTTTGCAGCATTTCAGCGCTGTAGCATTTTTCCCCTTGACATGCAAAATCAAAATGGGTCTTCAACTCTAGCCATTGGTCACAGATCTTCTCTACTGCTGCAGATACTGAAAGCCAACGAGTCTGACATGCCTGAACAATTTTTAGTGGATCATGATCATCATTTATCAGGTTATAAATCTTCTTATATGCAGATTGCCTCGAAGAAGACCTAGAAAACCAGTTGTAAGTTTCACTTATTAAAAAGTCTAAGTTCCTCAGTAGAGCCTCTGCAGTGGCAGCAGAGACAGGCAACTGCAGCAAGTGACACACACAACGGATTAAAACAAGGTTTGGAACTTCTGCCTTTAGCTTTTCATATACACCGTTATTAATTCTAACCATGACACTCTCATTATCTGTAACAATACCTCTAAGCATGTTTAGATCCAACCCAAGGTCATTTAGGGTTTTCTTCGGTGAAAAACAATGCCCTCTGCATTTCCTTCCTCCAGTTCAGTAAGACTTAGAAATGTGGACACAATATTTCCTATATCTTCATCATAATGAATAATGGCAACACCCAGATACTTAGTATCACCATTATCAGTGGAGTAATCCAATAAGAGACTGTATTAATTTTCGCCAACTGCAATTTTTAATTCAGACATGAAATGAAGATATAAGATATTTTGTATAATACCACTACACTTAGACCTCCGTACCTGAATCTGAGCGCCAACGCTGTCTGAAAAACACCTTTTACATAATTCACACAAATGATCGCATGTTGCAATCGAGGCATGCTCAGCAATGAATAAAGCAATCTGTCCTTCCGTAGTCTGTGCCGTTGGAAAACTTGCTTGCAGGTTGAAACGGTATGATAGGTTGTCTTGCTGCTGACAAAATTTCCGCGTTTTTTATGTATTTTTTGCTCTTGCTATGATCCTTCACATCACTTACAGTACTTTTGGATTTAAGACGCACTGACAGTACCTGCACTGTGGGACACTCGTACCATCACCTTTCTTTTTTTTCCTGTAACCAGTCTTTCAACACAGTGTCTTGCAACCATTCCCTTCGGAACTTTTGTTGGTAGTGAGGCTTAGGCTGCTGCTTAGGCATTGTTAAGGTCACAGAAAGTTCTTTGGTCAACACGACTATAAGTACTTCATTCGTGAACGTCTAAGTGGAAACTGAATGTTCTGGACTCTGGTACTTACCGGCGAGTACATGCTACCCCTCAACACAAAACACGCCAAAGTATCTGGGATAATTATCCCAGTCCCCCAATTGTCACCCGTGTTTTTTCTTATCTCAACGTAAATATTTTCAGTATTCTCTGGAAAGCAATCTGAAATCAACAATCTTTCAAGGGTTTCTCGCAATGAGAATACAGTCTTGTGTGAAAACAGTGAATATGGTAACTGTGCACATACACGAGTATGAGACGAACAGGTTTCACAGTACGTACGTGTGCTGTACCTGTGAACTTTTTCATACCGTCCACCATTACGTCGACCATGACACGTTCAAGGTTTTAAACTTTTTTTTTTTAGCACTTTTTATAGCAAAGTTTCAATGGACTATGTAAAGTAGAAATCCGCTAGAAATCCGCCAAATTTTCAAAAAATCCGCCAAAAATTCCGCTATCGGCCAGACAAAAATTTTTCCCACCAAACCGTGAGTAAATCCGCCAAATCTTTCGGAAAATTCGCTAGAATGGCAACACTGTGCATCACGCATCAAAGGATTTTACCTTTATATAAGCTTTACACTGATGTGTTCATAACATATTTATGTGAATGTTCTGTTTTGGGGTTGTAATTGATTAAAAGAATTACATTATACAATTGTCCAAAGTAATCGGTTTACAATTGATATAAAAATGGTGCTTGTCTCGGTATAGTTTGTTTACATCTTCCGTGACAGTCAGTTTCCCCTCTTATAGAATGTTTTTATTTTAAAGCATCAACTGCATGTTTTTAGGATCAACTGATGGAGGATTTAGTTCTAATGATGTAAGAGTTCTGTTAAATTTCTTCAGAATGGAGTACTGTGAAGCTTACGATGTAGTTACAACTTCTCTTCATATGCTTAACTTTTCAGAGAAGAACTGCCGAGGTTGCTGATGGTTTGCACAAGTTTCCAGGAGTTCAAGATTATACACCTCTGCCAACAGTCGATTTTTCCGACACCACAGCTCGCTGGGGGTGGGTAAGGTGCTGTTTTCCTGCGAGGAGGGGGAGAAGGCAGATGCAGGTTTGATTAAGAGCACTGTTGTGATGGTTTAGGGCTAATTACACTAACTTTACGAAAATCCTTTTGGGGATAAATGTGGTTTTACTTTAAGCTGCTGTCAGAGCCTTCTGTTTAGTCTGGAGGCCAATTTTAAAAAGCGGCCTAGATTAGGAGTTTTGGGCACCGAAAATTCCAAAAGCAATGGACCCCCTTACGGGTCTTACCTATACCCTCAGCATACCTAAACATCCAGGTGCCAGTCTGGCATTGTGTCCTGAGACCCAGTAAAGACCATTATCTAAATGTATGTAAAATAACCATATTTTCTCCCCAGATGAAGACGGCTTCTGGAGCAGGAGATGTAGGATCTAATAGCAAATTTTCATGTATGTTCCAAAGTTTCCTACTTTATTCCTAATTCTTTAGTATGTTTTTTATCATCAAGATTACACAAAAATAACAATGACACACTTATTTCGGTGTTATTCGTATGAATACTATGAGCAGCTATATTTCGAAAACAATCTGAAGATAAAGACCCATAGATAAACAAGTGCTGTACAGTTGACGTGTTATGCAAAAGTTTTCTCTGACTAAATAATTGTTAAAACATGTATTACATAATCTTCATGGTGAATCAGTTTATCAACTCTAACAGCAATACCAATACAACAGATAACATCATCTGAGTCACTGACTTTATCATTTCTTGTGCCAAGTATTAGGAGAATTCAGGCATTACTAATACATCAGATCTCCTTATCATCTGAGTCACTGTCTTCATCATCTTGTGCCCAAGGATTAAGAGAATTGTGGCACACATTATCATCACTACAACAAATGCAGGCCCTTGTGCAGCCCAAATTGCCTCCTACAAGAACAGTTAGATCAAACATGAGGTTTTACAGCTACAACTCACAAGCGCAATGCATGTACCAGGGACTGGAAGCTTGGCCATTAGAAGTGGTACAAGGTGTCCACCATGTCCTTCTTTCCAACCATACTCTTTTGGACTTGGCAATAAGGGCTTGGCTTCTAGTGCATTGTGCCATATCAAAGTCTGGTAGTATATTCGCATGGCATGTTGAATCATAACATCTTGTGTTGAAGGAAGTTTTACCACAGCTTTAATGCAGAACAGCTGAGCGTGTAGTTCATCTACTGAGGTGACGGTAAACTTTGACGCATATATACTGACTACAAATTTCTTAACATTTTGTAGTTTCTGTGGAGAGAGCAGCCCATAACCAAAGCCAGGAGATTTTTTTTTTTTTTCGTACATCTTCCAGGCACTTTTCTTCCCTGTGCCACAAAACTGACTGGTCGTGTCACACCCGTATTGGCCATGGAACCTGAGAATATTATTGCATAGGTCCAAGCCAAGTGTTGCTCTGATCTTGTGTGTGGCAATAAAACAGTACTTTTTTGAACTTCCAACTTTGAGCCACACTTGTTTTGGAAGACTGGCACCAAAGTGTATGATAAGAGTAAGAACATCTGTGTCCTTGCTATCAACAGTCATTGTTTGAAATCCACACCTCAGCATCTGCACCATGTGACACCATTCTGGTGTCTGCTTCTTGATGAGATTTTAAATGGGATACATCACGACAGTTTGTGGTTACCATATCTTCATTATCTTTGAAACCTCCAGCAATGACCAGTTCATGATCCTGTTGGAGTAGTTTGCTCATATATAGTTCATCCGTGAGAAAACTGACAAGGTTGGTCTTGTTTTCTGTCAAGGATATAAATTTTGGCCATTGTGAAGGTAGTGGAACATCACTTCCTTCAATTAGACGACGAATTTGCCTCTTCTTTCCAGATCAGCTTTGTCTTGTCATTCCTTTGACTGAGTCTGCTTTGTATGCATCAAAGATGACATCTATTCGTTTGCATTCATGATAAAATTTGGCCAGAACTATATTACAGAAGATATCTCATAGGTCACCGAAGGTGTGGGCATCTTTTGGTTTCCCAAGTGCTTCAACCAAGGCCATAGCATCAATGATATAGCAGCTATTTCCTTGGATAGCATCAAGTTCGGTCTCTACATTGTTCATCTCCCATGAGCTTAGCCTTATCTGCCTTTCGAAGTCGTCCATCTGTTGTAGCTACTGACAGAGGTACTGGACGTATCGGGGATAGTCCGTGCTGCAAAATTTCTGACACGTCTACATTTCTTCCTGCTTCCTGTGCTACTATCAGTCACCTGAAGAGGTCCCTGTTAGCGCTCACAGTTTTAGTGGTTCCATCTGATGTTGTAGCTTGGACAATGTACAAACTGACAAATGTTTGTGATTTCTGCTTCTTCATGGCATCATAGAATCCAACAAGAGGCTCAGGAGATAAACGCTTGGTAATGAAATCTTCAACCAACTCCTGACCACGTTTCCAAGCTCCAAGCAGATCATCCCCAATAGATGGTGGTGCCACATCCTTTCTAGAAATGCACCTCAAACTATCCCTATATTTCATACCCAGCAATTTCCAAAATAATGAACACTGATGATGTATTGACTGGCACGTCATAGCCTTAAACATACTTGTAAACTGACACGCTAACAAACCTAATCACGCAAGCAGATGCGAAAGTGACGCTCCGGGTGTCCAATGCTACTGGGCTCCCAACAGGTAACCTTTTGCCAAGGCAGAGAAGAAATGCCAAGAAGTAAGGAGGTAGTATTTTATTATAGGTAGTTATTTATAGGTAATGCCAGGTACGTATTTTATTCCTCATAGATTTCCTGGAAAGATAAAGAGAAATAAAATACAAGTGATATTAAAATAGATGTGGTAAGATGTATGTCTTTCTCCTAATTTGTGCCTATAAGCACTTATAAAACACAAGCTCTATCTCAGCTCCGGACACATTTTCAGCCCGGCACCTGCCCTGGGGACGTTGTCTAAGGTCCATAGATGACAAAAAACAGGGGTGCCACTTTTGGAATTTTGGGTGTGTAAAAACTCAAAATTCTGGGTTTGGCCTCCAGACTAGTTGTGAAGTCGGGCAGCACAATATTGCCATGAATTTTTTTTATACTGCGTGCAATGAAGCTGTATTTGAAAATAAGAGCTTATTCTTGGTTGGAAGTAATTGCTAGTCCTCTGGTGACAGACTCTCCTGCAGAAGGACCAAGTTAATCTCCTTCCTGATGATGGACTCAGTGATTCTCAGTCTCTTGCCTCTGACCTGCTGCACATACCACTATGAACAATATTTCTTGAGCCTGCTTGGACTGAAAAGTGAGGACCCAGAGGATTTGACAACATCTAATGTCACTGACATGATACTGAAATATCACTGACGATGTCCTCCACCACAGTCACTCTAAGCACGTACAGTACATCACCCATCAGGCAACTCAACAGCTCATCTGCCATCGGCATGACTTCGATGTCTGGCCTGGTGTCCAGAGAAAAAGCTGCACCACCTACCATGTGATTGGTGGCATACCAGCAGGGTCTGCAGTTTGTCAGTGGTAACTGATATTGACACTGGGTAAGAAGTCCAAACTGTAGCAGCTGATGCACTTAGGAAACTGGAGGTAGCTGTTCCCTGGGTAGTGACATGGCATTGAAAGAGGTCTGGATCTGTACTGAGGTAGTGACATTCGTAGCTCTGCTGATGCTGGCATTGCTTCCTTTCACATAGTAGTAGTAGTTGTTGTTCCCTAGGTAGTCTGGTCGAACAGCCCTGAGTCCCTAAGGAAGGCCACGGCCGAGACCAGGCATTCCCACAGAGCTCTCAACGAGTGTTTGTTGTGTTGTTGGCGTAGGTGACTGTGTGCAATGCAATCTTCCATAATTTGTTTAATAGTATGGAGTGCTGTGTTGCATCCTGGACAGGCATCAGCAACATAGTCATCTAGCCTTTTCTGATAACTTAAGAGGGCTAGATGATGCCCGCATCTCAGCCTGGCCGGGTGGATCCTGCTCATGGGGGAGATAGGATTCAGAAGGGTGGATATTGGGAGGCCGTGCATGTAGTTATGTTTTGTTGTTAAGTGACTGAATGGAGCAGTGAACGATTTGAATATGGATATTCTTCTGGACGCTGGTCTGAGGAGGACGAGGGGGGAGAGATGACAGTATTTGTGTACGATATCGTGTGCTGGGTGTTTCGATGTTCCTTGGTGTGTGTGGATGTGCTGCCATGAACCGTAATGGATGTTGTGGGTTTGTAGAGGTTGCAGCGAGAATTTGGTTGCCTCTCATGTCTAGATGATCCTTTTCTTTGAGGACTTTGGTTTCTTGATGCACGTGGTCTGTGGGTTTAGTAGCTGTGCAGCCTGTGATTGTTTTTAGGGTCTTGTTCTGTATGGTTTGTAGAGTGTTGTATTGTGTTTTAGTGAGATTAGGAGGCCAAGGAAGGCTTGCGTAATTCATCACTGAACGTATATATTGTTTGTATACTGTGGTGGTCGTTTCTTTGTTGTGTCCAAATGTTGTATAGGCAAGTGACCTCAAGGCACTGGGTCATGTTAATTTATCTTTAATGTTTGTGATGTGTTGTTTAAATGACATTGATGTATTGTACGTTACACCAAGGATTTTGTGTGTGTGTGTTTGTGTGTGTGTGTGTGTGTGTGTGGTAGGGGAGTGTTGTTTGTGGTGAGGCGTGTAATGTGACTGTGTTCTGCTGTCCAGTTTGTCAGAAGAGTCACTGTAGATTTGGCTAGGCCTATGAGTCTGTTTTTGGTGAACCATTCGTGTAGTGTGTTGAGGTAAGATTGGAGGATGTGTGCGGCTGTGTTTGCACTTTGGTGTGTACATGTGAGTGTCATATCGTCTGCGTAGGAAACTATGTGTATCTGTGATGTGTTGAGTGTGGGTATGTCGCGCATGTATAGGTTAAAGAGTGTAGGGGACAATACAAATCCTTGGGGGACGCCATTTGTGAAGTTTCTGATGTTTGAAGACTGACTGGCAAATGTTACATGTGCACATCTGCCTGCTAAGTAGTTTGCCAGCCATCTTTTTGTGTTATTGCGCATGTTTGTGTTGAATATTTTGTTTGTGAGGGTGTGGTGGGGGATGCCATCAAAAGCTTTCCTAATGTACTGTATAGTGAAACTAGGAGTGTTCTGTGTGGTGGCCTAGCTGAACTGATGCCATCAAAAACTTTTTGTGTAAGGCCTGCAAGAGTGTTTTTGGAGTGTGGCGGCCTAAAACCATATTGTGATGGGGCTAGGGGGATGTGAGGTGTTACTAATTGTAATACTAGTCGCTTAGTGACTTTGGAAGGGCTGTAGAGGAGTGTGATGGGACGGTGTAAGGAAGGCAACGTGGGGTCTTTGTTGGGTACCAACTTCCAGATGTTGGGTATTATGTTGTGTGAGTAGCTGTACAGTAGTTTGATATGTTGGTGAGTGCTTGTATGCCTTGTGGTCCAAGATGTTTAAGGTGTTTGTTGCTTATGTTGTCTGGTCCACAGGCAGATGAGTGCTAAAGATTGCTGATGATTTGCTTCGTCTGGTTGTAAGTGAAAGGTGCGAAGTCTGGGTCTGTGGGGAACTGTCTGTTACGTCCGATGATACATTGGTCATCACGATGGGGGTTTAGATGGTTGACGTGTGAAAAGTGATTGATGAGAGTGTTTGCTTGTTGTTTGTTTGAAGGTATGGAGTCTGCTGTTGTGATGGCAGCGTGTGATTGTGTAGTGTTGCTGATGGAGAGTGTGATGCTGTTTAGTGTTTTGAAGAATTTCCTGGTGTTTGTTTTGTGTTTGGAGATAATTATTCCAGTTTAGTGTTTGCTGTTCTAATATTTTATTATTTATTTAAGTGTTGAGTTCTTGTATTTGTTGTACGGTGTCCTGTGTATGAGGTGTCGGGGAGTGTCGTAGTGTGTCCCTTTGACTGATGAGGTCTTGATTTTCTGGTGTGAAGTTGGGGTTGTGTCTCTTTCTGTTGCCTCTAGGGATGTCTTTTGTCTGCGTTTTGAATAGTTGTATTGAAAGTGTGGACAGTGGTGTTGATGTTTGTGATGGATGTACTGTTTAATATTTCAAAGTGTTGTTCTGTTTCAGTTGTGATGGCCTCCCAGTTGGCTCTCTTCTAATTAGTGTATGTGTGTCTGTGGCCAGCTGAGGTGATTATGGTTTTGGTAGTGATGATGATTGGGAGTTGGTCAGAGGCAAGGGTTTTGACCATTCTCCCGTATGTTGTGGAGGTGAGGTTTAGGAGCAAAAGGTGATGTCTAGGGATGATGGGAGGAGGAGGGCTTGGTGTGGGATATAGTTATGTTGATGGAGATTATTGAGTATGAAAAGATTATCTGTTTGGGATTGTAGTACCTGCCTTCTGTCTGTGTCAGGGTTGTTGACATGCCAGGCCGACGCCTTGGCATTTAAATTACAACGCAAGATGATATTGGGTATGTTAGTGATGTGTATTTGTGGAGAGTAATTGTGTTGTACTGTGGGAGGCGACTGGGGGGGAATGTATGTGTTTTTTTCTTTTTATGTGAGGAAGAAGGAACCAAAGGCAACAAGCCCACAAAACTGTTCCTTCCAAGAGAAAAACAAAATACAAGAGAGAGCCAAATTCAAGATCCGATCATTTCCAGATGCCTGGACACACTGCGGTTGAAAGACTGGAGATCATAGGAAGCAGGAAATACAGACAGAGGGAGACAGTTCCAGAGTTGACCTGTTGCATAAATGAAGGTCTGGGAGTAACGGTTAACTCTTGCATTAGAGACTTGGACAGAAAAGAGATGAGAGTTTGCTGCTAGACGGGTGCTACGTGCCCGTTGTAGAGGTGGAGGAATGCATGCAGACAGTTCAGAGGAGCAGTGACCATTGAAGTAGCGATAGAAAAGAGATAAAGATGCAACAATGTGGCAAAGAGACAAAGGTTGAAGGGAGTCAGTGAGAGAAGCAGAGTTAATGAGGCAAAAAGCCTTTGACTCCACCCTATTGAGAAAGCTGAATGTAGGGAGCCTCTCCACACATGAGAGTTGTACTCTACACAGGGGCAGATAAAACCCCTGTATAGAGACAACAATTGTGCAGGGGTAAAAAAGGAATAGAGTCGGCTTAGCACACCTAATCTCTTGGAAGCAGATTTTACTAGAGGTATAATATGATCTTTCCAAGATAAGTCCCGAGTAAATGAAACTCCAAGCATGTTCAAGGATGATGCAGTACTAAGTTGAATATTATTAAACATTAGTGGGTATACCTGTGGAAGATTTTGTCGGTTGATAGGTGCAAAAACTGAGTCTTTGATGCATTAAAAACAACAAGATTATTTTTACCCCACTTAGAGATACGAGCCAAGTCAGACATTAAGGGTGCCATAGTCTCATCCCTTGTTTGTTGAAGTAACTGCTGAGATGGACGTTGCAGGAATCGAATGGAAATGTGAAGGGTGGAGTCATCAGCGTATGAGTGGATAGGGTTAGATGTACAGCTTAGAAGGTCATTGATGAATAAAAGGAAGAGAGTTGGTGATAGGACAGAGCCCTGAGGAACGCCACTGTTAATAGATCTAGGAGAAGAACGATGGCTGTCTACAACAGCGGCTATAGAATGACCAGAAAGGAAGCTAGAGATGAAAGAACAGATAGAAGGATAGAAACCGTAAGACGGCAGTTTGGAAATTAAAGATTTATGCCAGACTCCATCGAAAGCCTTAGAGATGTCAAGTGCAATGGCAAAGCTTTCGCCAAAGTCCCGAAAGGAGGATGACCAGGAGTTGAAAAGGTAGGTGAGAAGATCGCCCGTGGAGCGTCCCTGACGGAACCCATACTGACAATCAGAAAGAAGGTTAAAATAGGAAAGATGCTTTAAAATTTTTCTATTAAGAACAGACTCGAGATACAGGATGTTAAAGCAATTGGACGATAGTTAGGGGGTTGCGAATGGTCACCCTTCTTTGGGACTGGCTGAACGAGAGCAAACTTCCAGCAAAAAGGAAAGGTACAAGTTGACAGACAAAGGCGAAAGAGTTTGCCTAGGCAGGGTGTAAGCACAGAAGCACAGTTCTTGAGAACAACAGGAGGGACTCCATCAGGTCCATATGCCTTATTAGTATTGAGGCCTGTGACAGCAGAAAATACATCAGCTGAAGAAATTTTAATGTAAGCCATGAAGACGTCAGAGGGGGGAAGTGATGGAGGAACAGCACCGGAATCGTCTAAGGTAGAATTGGAGGAGAAAGTCTGAGTGAAGAGATCTGCTTTATCAGTAGAAGAAATAGCTACAGAGCCTATCGTTATATGTAATTTCTTACCAGTCCGTATTTTAATTGATTATATTTCTGTTGTGGTGTCATGTGGGGGGAGAAGTGACTTTTTTGTGTGCACTGGTATCTGATAGGTTTATGGCTTGTCTAATGGTGGTGAAATTATGAAATGTAGTTTTTTTTTGTGTTCTGTGTAGTTTTGTGTCTTGTAAGATGGAAATGTGTATGTTTTGTTGTCTAATGAATTGTGTGGGTTTTGTTTATTGGTGTTTATGCAATCTGTGTTTAACTGAAGGACATTGTTGTTTGGGAAGGTTCCTGCCACCCCCTTCTTTGCATGAGGTGGCTGCCATTGTCACACCCTAATGGTGATGGTGGTACCATGTGGGAGATGTGGCCAAGTTCCCACCAAGGTAAAACTGGCCCTAGACTGGGCAGCAGATTAATGGGCTGGGCACGAAGCAACGAGGTTTGATATCCCGTACCTCCCCATCTGGCGTCCTCCAATGGCTCTAAGAGCATCCCATGCCATGGATATTGCCTTTCATCATATTTGGGGCTGATTGATTTGATTAATTTACTACGCCCGAAGGCGACAAACCTAGAACAGTGCCATGCGGCCATATGTGAGGTGAGGACAGGGGAACTCGTGCCACGCAGGACATGCTGTCGAGCTTTAACAAATTAACACCCATCAAATTGTGGATCACGCATGAGAATAACATCTAGGTTATCATCTTCCAACAAATGTTTGTAAGTGTCCATTAATGTGAGTCCGTGTGGTATTAAATCAGAGACAAGTGAACATTGTAGGCAATAATGGTCAAGGGTGTTGGTTCTGGGCGTGTCACACAGCTTACAGGAGGAGAAATGAGGTGTGTTGCCTGCCCCAGCCACCTGCCACACAGGTTGGTAGCACAGTCTGAGATGGTAACACACCACGTTATGTTGACAAACCATGAGACCACTGCGACGATATCTATGGCGATGAGAAAGTGGTCATAATGTTGGATGGATGCACTGTGAGCCCTCTCAGCATTTCTTTGGTGGAGAATAGGGGAGCGGGCTGCTCTGAGTATTATCTGCTTGTAGCAAATGGTGGAGGCATTAGTAGCATCCACAGCGGGCAGATCCAGTCCACAGGCAGTCCTTGCAAGGAGGTCAGTGGTGTTGTTGGCTGTGAGACCAATATGAGAGGGAATCCACAGAAAGTGCACCAGCAAATGATCACGGGCAGTGGCCAATTGACAGAGTATCTGTGTAATGAGGTTTGATATGCAGGCCTGGGAGAGGATAGGGCATGGAGGGCCATCTGTGAGTCTCAGATGATCAAGCCACTGTTGTTCATCCGTACTAATAAAGTAACTGCATCCAGGAGTCCATGTAGTTCACAATATGTAGAAATCGACGAGGTTGGCGGTCGACGGCCCAACCAGCCCCCTTGAGGTGGGTCCAGACTTGGGGAATATACAGCACAGCCAGCACTGTCATCCTCCTGCAGGGAGCCATCAGTGTAGATATGGTGGGCCGTAGGGAGGGAAGATGACAGCTTGGTGATGGTCTCCAAAGCTACCTGTTTCTGATCCTGAGGCAGATCAGTCTTGGAGCCCTGAGTGTATGAGATAGAAGGCACAGGGGTCTGCCAAGGTGGAATGCCATAGCCCAACTCCTCAGCAAGCACTGGTACGTCGATGTTTAGCCGTCGGACGTTTGAATAAACAGTATTAACTAGCGTGCGGCCACCACTGCAAAGCAGAGGCCTTTGTGCAGTGGGATCAAGGGAAGTCCGAATGATGTTAAAGTAGTGGGGAGAAAGGTGAGGATAATGCAGGCACTTAACGCTGAAGTATGTAACCACTGAGTATATTCTCACAACAAGTGGTGGAAGGTTGAGTTCAAGTTGCATGTTGACAATTCTGGTTGAGCCAGGGTAGCCCAGGATGAGTCTCATTACTGCGTTTTGGAACTTCTCAAGAGGTTGTAAGGCTGTTCTGGAAAGTTGAGAAAGAGCAGGAGAGAGATAATCAACAACTGATTGAATGAACACTATGTGTATGGTTCATGCTAAAGGAACAGACACCCTGGTAGCATAATTAGTGAGCCACTTGAGACATTGTAGGTGCCGCTGTAGCCGGGTCAGCAGATCCTGAACAAGTGGATGCATGCGTTGTCTTGCAGGAATGGAGAGAGAAATTCGTACAGGCGCCCCCTGATAAAGGTACCGTCTGCACTGAGGGCTAATACAATCCCCGACAGAGAATACAGGCAATGTTCTTGCTGGACGGGAAGTGAAGATTCTACTCTTTCCTGGAGAGATAATGAGTCCACATTTGGAAATCAACTTCTGAAACAAGTCAAGGAAACGTTGCAGATCTGCAGGGGAATTTGAATGAATGCAGATGTCATCAGCGTAGCAAGTAATTGTGGTTCTGGGGATGGCAGGAAGGAGGGTGAGTAGACGATGTATGAGGACTAAGGACACCACCTTGTGGAGTACCAAGCTCAAAATCCTTAGCAGTGCTGTATGCGCCCTTAAAAAGAACACGAGAGGATCCATTAGACATGTAACCACGTATCCATCGCAGCAGGTTTCCCTTAACTCCAAAATCTACTAGCTGGTCGAGGATGAAGTCTTTTTTGGTGACATGAAATGCACTCTTTAAATCAATGAAGGTCACTACACTGGTCGGGGATATGAGGGTCTATAGCTCCATAAGGCAGTGATGTGTCCCTCATGTGGTAAAAAGCTGTACAGTCGGATCGAGAGCTTGTCCTGCAGCCTAAACAAGAGTCTTGTAAGAAGGTTGTGTTCCAGTACTTTACTGAAGCATGAGGTGAGGGAAACAGGTCGGAATTTATCAGTGCCAGGTTTAGGAATAGGCACGATTGTACTGTGGGTCCAGGCTTGTGACACGTATCCCAGACGGTTGCAAATGTAGAACAGCTGGAGAAGGGGATTACCAGGAACTTTCAAGAGGACACAGAGGATAGAAAAGTGATGCCATTGTCACCTGCAGCAGTTACCCTACCCCTGGCGAGGGCCTGACGCAATTTATCGTCAGTTATAGCCAGAAGATCCTCAATGTCTGTCCTATGTAAACTGGCGGTGAGATGGAGTGCACGAAAGTTTTTCTGGGTGGAGACCACGTCCTGTATGTGTGCGAGAAGGGTGAGGGCCCGTGACTGTCCAGACCAGGCATCTACGAGATCCTGTGTGTACTATGCTGGACTGTGGTGGAGGACACTAGGGGGCTTCTTCTTGACAACCTTGTTGATAAGGCGCCACATGGAGCCCACTGTAGTTTGATGGTTGATGCTATCGGTAAGTTTATCCCACAAATCGGTACAAACGCAGTGCTGGAGAGCAACTAGATCATCCCTCGACAATCGATACCGATGTAGACTCTCGTGGGAAGGTCATCTTTCAAAGGCAAAACCGTCTTCCATCGCCTTCCTCTCTGCCTGAGCGATGCAAATGACCAGTGTCCAGGTGTGGGCATCATGATGGTGTGTAATGTGTAGCCTGCTGACATAATGGGTGTAGAGGTCATGTGTGGAGCTGACAAGTGATGAATACAACTTTTTGGGACAATGAAGGTCGAATGTGGGAACAATGTTGGTCATATAGAAGATGTATGTAGGGCAGTACTTGGGAGGGATTGCAATGTGAGTGCATCTGTGTACAGGAGAAGGTGTAGCAGGGAGGGAATAATGAAGGCTGAGAGCAATGTTGTCACAGAAGATTGCAGAGATAGATGAACACCTGACCCGGGACGCCAGAGGCCATATGTAAGGACGTGATCTAGTATGCCTCGTCGAGAGTGTGTGACCCCACTGGTGTTGCAGTGGGTGACCTGATTATGATGAATATACTCAAGAAGTTTAGTCCCTTTACGGGTAACGGTGGCAGAAAGATCCCCCAAAGCAGGGTGTCGGGAATTATAATCCCCCATGTATATCATGCCACGGATGGTGGGAGCTGGGAGGGCAGCTGTATTCAACCTGCCTGGTGCAGAGTACACATTGTACAACCGAATTGTACCGCTTCCATTGGTGACATTAAGAAGCTGCAAGGTTGTCTCATCGTCTACAGAGCTTTGGAGGAAACGATACTGATCAGCAGAAAACCCTTTCTGTCTCATATTTTCCCTTCCTTTCTCAAATTCATAGCCTAAGTAAGGCTTGGGGTCCAGATAACTTTCAGTACTACCTTCCAAAGGGTCAACTCCTGATGATGGCAGAACGATTTTTTGTACTAGGGACTTAATCAGTAAAACTAAGTCATCAAGAAGTTTAGTTGGATCTGCATCATTAAACTTGCATGACTTGTTGACTCGTCTAACACCTTTCAAAACTGGGAGGCAATAACTTGATGTAGGCGAGGTTCTGTGGATCATTATACATATTTTGCAGCATTTCAGCGCTGTAGCATTTTTCCCGTTGACGTGCAAAATCAAAATGGGTCTTCAACTCTAGCCATTGGTCACAGATCTTCTCTACTGCTGTAGATACTGAAAGCCAACAAGTCTGACATGCCTGAACAATTTTTAGTGGATCATGATCATCATTTATCAGGTTATAAATCTTCTTATATGCAGATTGCCTCGAAGAAAACCTAGAAAACCAGTTGTAAGTTTCACTTATTAGAAAGTCTATGTTCCTCAGTAGAGCCTCTGCAGTGGCAGCAGAGACAGCCAACTGCAGCGAGTGACACACACAACGGATTAAAACGAGGTTTGGAACCTCTGCCTTTAGCTTTTCATATACACCGTTATTAATTCCAACCATGACACTCTCATTATCTGTACCAATACCTCTAAGCATGTTTAGATCCAGCCCAAAGTCATTTAGGGTTTTCTTCAGTAAAATAACAATGCTCTCTGCATTTCCTTCCTAAAGTTCAGTAAGACTTAGAAATGTGGACCCAATATTTCCTATATCTTCATCATAATAAATAATGGCAACACCCAGATACATAGTATCACCAATATCAGTGGATTAATCCAATAAGAGACTGTACTGATTTTCGCCAACTGCCTTTTTTAATTCAGACATGAAGTTAGGATATAAGATATTTTGTATAATACTACACTATTTTATGCATTTTTTGCTCTTGCTATGATCCTTCATATCGCTTACTTTTGGATTTAAGACGCACTGACAGTACCTGCACTGTGGGACACTCGTACCATCACCTTTCTTTTTTTCCTGTAACCAGTCTTTAACACAGTGTCTTGCAACCATTCCCTTCGGAACTTTTGTTGATAGTGAGGCTTGGGCTGCTGCTTAGGCATTATTAAGGTCACAGAAAGTTCTTTGGTCAACACGATTATAAGTACTCATTCGTGAACGTCTAAGTGGAAACTGAATGTTCTGGACTCTGGTACTTACCGGCTAGTGCATGCTACCCGTCAACACAAAACATGCCAAAGTATCTGGGATAATTATCCCAGTCCCTCGATTGTCACCCGTGTTTTTTTCTTATCTCAACGTAAATATTTTCAGTATTCTATGGAAAACAATCTGAAATCAACAATCTTTCAAGGGTTTCTCGCAATGAGAATACAGTCTTGTGTGAAAACAGCGAATATGTCAACTGTGCACATACACGAGTATGAGACGAACAGGTTTCACTGTACGTACGTGTGCTGTACCTGTGAACTTTTTCATACCGTCCACCCTTACGTCGACCATGACACGTTCAAGGTTTTAAACTTTTTTTTTTTAGCACTTTTTATAGCAAAGTTTCAAAGGACTATGTAAAGTAGAAATCCGCTAGAAATCCGCCAATTTTTCAAAAAATCCACCAAAAATTCCGCTATCCGCCAGACAAAAAATTTCCCGCCAAACCGTGAGTAAATCCGTCAAATCTGGCGGAAAATCTGCTAGGATGGCAAAACTGTGCATCACACATCAAAGGATTTTACCTTTATATAAGCTTTACACTGATGTGTTCATAACATATTTATGTGAATGTTCTGTTTTGGGGTTGTAATTGATTAAACGAATTACATTATACAATTGTCCAAAGTAATCGGTTTACAATTAATATAAAAATGTTGCTTGTCTCGGTATAGTTTGTTTACATCTTCCGTGACAGTTTCCCCTCGTATAGACTGTTTATATTTTAAAACATCAACTGTATGATTATAGGATCAAGTGATGGACGATTTAGTTCTAATGATGTAAGAGTTCTGTTAAATATCTTCAGAATGGAGTGCTGTGAGGCTTACGATCTAGTTACAACTGCTTTTCATATTCCTTAACTTTTAAGAGGAGAACTGCCGAGGTTGCTGATGGTTTGCACAAGTTTCCAGGACTTCAAGATTATACACCTCTGCCAACAGTCGATTTTTCCGACACCACAGCTCGCTGGGGGTGGGTAAGGTGCTGTTTTCCTGCGAGGAGGGGGAGAAGGCACATGCAGGTTTGGTTAAGAGCACTGTTGTAACGGTTTAGGGCTAATTACACTAACTTTACGAAAATCCTTTTGGGGATAAATGTGGTTTTACTTTAAGCTGCTGTCAGAGCCTTCTGTTTAGTCTGAAGGCCAATTTTAAAAACTGGCCTAGATAAGGAGTTTTGGGCACCGAAAATTCCAAAAGCAATGGACCCCCTTACGGGTCTTACCTATACCATCAGCATACCTAAACATCCAGGTGCCAGTCTGGCATTGTGTCCTGAGACCCAGTAAAGACCATTATCTAAATGTATGTAAAATAACCATATTTTCTCTCCAGATGAAGACGACTTCTGGAGCAGATGTAGGATCTAATAGCAAATTTTCATGTATGTTCTAAAGTTTCCTACTTTATTCCTAATTCTTTAGTATGTTTTTCATCATCAAGATTACACAAAAATAACAATGACACACTTATTTCGGTGTTATTCATATGAATACTATGAGCAGCTATATTTCGAAAATAATCTGAAGATAAAAACCCATAGATAAACAAGTGCTGTACAGTTGACGTGTTATGCAAAAGTTTTCTCTGACTAAATAATTGTTAAAACATGTATTACATAATCTTCATGGTGAACCAGTTTATCAACTCTAACAGCAATACCAATACAACAGATGTCATCAGCTAAGTCACTGTCTTTATCATATCTTGCGGCAAGCATTAGGAGGATTCAGGGATTAGTAATACATCAGATCTCCTTATCATCTGAGTCACTGTCTTCATCATCTTGTGCCCAAGGATTAAGAGAATTGTGGCACACATTATCATCACTACAACAAATGCAGGCCCTTGTGCAGCCCAAATTGTCTCCTACAAGAACAGGTAGATGAAACATGAGGTTTTACAGCTACAGCTCACAAGCGCAATGCATGTAACAGGGACTGGAAGCTTGGCCATAAGAAGTGGTACAAGGTGTCCACCATCTCCTTCTTTCCAACCATACTCTTTTGGACTTGGCAATAAGGGCTTGGCTTCTAGTGCATTGTGCCATATCAAAGTCTGGTAGTGTATTCGCATGGCGTGTTGAATCATAGCATCTTGTGTTGAAGGAAGTTTTACCACAGCTTTAATGCAGAACAGCTGAACACGTAGTTCATCTACTGAGGTTAGAGTAGACTTTGACGCATATATACTGACTACAAATTTCTCAATATTTTGTAGTTTCTGTGGAGAGAGCAGCCCATAACAAAAGCCAGGAGATTTTTTTTTTTTGAAGATCTTCCAGGCACTTTTCTTCCCTATGCCACAAAACTGACTGGTCGTGTCACACCCGTATAGGGCATGGAAACTGAGAATATTGTTGCATACGTCCAGGCGAAGTGTAGCTCTGATCTTGTGTGTGGCAATAAAACGGTACTTTTTTGAAGTTCCAACTTTGAGCCACACTTGTTTTGGAAGACTGGCACCAAAGTGTATGATAAGAGTAAGAACATCTGTGTCCTTGCTATCAACAGTCATTCTTTGAAATCCACACCTGGCAGCATCTGCACCATGTGACACCATTCTGGTGTATGCTTCTTGATGAGATTTTAAATAGGATACATCACGACAGAGTGTGGTTACCACATCTTCATTATCTTTGAAACCTCCAGCAATGACCAGTTCATGATCCTGTTGGTGTAGTTTGCTCATATATAGTTCATCCGTGAGAAAACTGACAAGGTTGGTCTTGTTTTCTGTCAAGGACATAAATTTTGGCCATTGTGAAGGTAGTGGAACATCACTTCCTTCAATTAGGCGACGAATTTGCCTCTTCTTTCCAGATCGGCTTTGTCTTGTCACTCCTTTGACTGAGTCTGCTTTGTATGCATCAAAGATGACATCTATTAGTTTGCATTGATGATAAAATATGGCCAGAACTATATTACAGAAGACATTTGATAGGTCACCGAAGGTGTGGCATCTTCTGGTTTCCCAAGTGCTTCAACCAAGGCCATAGCATCAATGATATAGCAGCTATTTCCTTGGATACCATCAAGTTCGGTCTCTACATTGTTTATCTCCCATGAGCTTAGCCTCATCTGCCTTTCGAAGTCGTCCATCTGTTGTAGCTACTGACAGAGGTACTGGACGTACCGGGGATAGTCCGTGCTGCAAAATTTCTGACACGTCTACATTTCTTCCTGCTTCCTGTGCTACTATCAGTCACCTGAAGAGGTCCCTGTTAGCGCTCACAGTTTTAGTGGATCCATCTGATGTTGTAGCTGGGACAATGTACAAACTGGCAAATGTTTGTGGTTTCTGCTTCTTCATGGCATCATACAATCCAACAAGAGGCTCAGGAGATAAACGCTTGGTAATGAAATCTTCAACTAACCCCTGACCACGTTTCCAAGCTCCAAGCAGATCATTCCCAATAGATGATGGTGCCACATCCATTCTAGAGATGCACCTCAAATCTGTCCCTATATTTCATACCCAGCAATTTCCAAACTAATGAACACTGATGATGTATTGACTGGCACGTCATAGCCTTAAACATACTTGTAAACTGACACGCTAACAAACCTAATCACACAAGCAGATGCGAAAGTGACGTTCCGGGCGTCTAATGCTACTGGGCTCCCAACAGGTAACCTTTTGCCAAGGCAGAGAAGAAATGCCAAGAAAGTAAGGAGGTAATATTTTATTATACGTACTTATTTATAGGTAATGCCTCGTAAATATTTGATTCCTCATATTTCCTGGAAAGATAAACAGAAATAAAATGCAGGTGATATTAAAATAGATGTGGTAAGATGTATATCTTTCTCCTAATTTGTGCCTATAGGCACTTATAAAACACAAGCTCTATCTCAGCTCTGGACACATTCTCAGCCCGGCACCTGCCCTGGGGATGTTGTCTAAGGTCCATAGATGACAAAAAACAGGGGTGCCACTTTTGGAATTTTAGGTGTGTTGTTACATAGCCTATGATTTCATCATCCTTTGTGTAATTTTAACGCACAGTTGCTGCATGTTTGATCACGAGCGTGTTCTGCCTCAGTCCCCCCCTTCTACCGTTATAGTAGAGTAAGTCGTTCTCTCTGTTATACTTTGGGGGATTTTCAGCTCTCTGTCCCCATGGCTTCATTTGCACGTCCCTCTTACAAGTTGTATCAAGCTCTGCCAGCCCCTATATAATGAGCTCAGTCTCTGCATCATTGCCACTTAGATCTGCTCCTCATTTTGTTCACATCTCTGTCCTCCCCTGTACAGATATTATTATTGTGAGTGCTCAAGAAATCTCCAAACATCTAGCAGCTGTGTGTAATTTGAGTATAACGGTTGTATTTTTTTCTTGTACTGTGTAGCATAAGGTTGGTTCTTGGGCCTAGTGAGATTTTTTGATTGATGTTGGGTTTTATGTCAGTCATTTTTGATAATAGTTTGTATCTGTAATAATTTATCTGGCATTCACTGAGTATTATCTGGTATCTCATTTTATCAGGGCTGACTTAGATAAATTTACTCTTGCTAATTTCGTGTTAATAGAGGCTATTGCAGTTAACCATATATTTAACCTGTTTATTTGCCATTACATTATCCTTATGAGTTCTGAATGTTTTGTTGTTAGTTTGTGCATTACTTTAACTTGTAATTTTACCTAACTCTTTTGTTTTGAACCTGGAACTTTGCGGGACAGTAGTGACTCTTAGCATTCTCACTTAAAGTGTACGTTATCTTTCTCTGTTCCGTAACATAAATTTGGCGACCTCATATCAGGATATTCAGGATATTATCATAAGGATATTGCTTGATATTTTGTGACTGTTACTTATTAATTATGTCTACTATTACTACACTTGATGAAGCCAAAGATTTTTTGTCAAATGTGCAAACAGTGTGTGATATAGAAAACAGAACAAAGAATGAACTTAAGCTTGTTGCTCAACAATTGGGAATTGCTGTTCGCTCTCATCATTCTAAAGATCAAATTGTTGACATGATTAATGAAAGCTTGTTTAATGTAACTCCTCCAAATGAGCAAACGCAGATTGAATTAGCTAAGTTACAGCTAGCTCTGCAGGAGGCTCGTGCTAAAGAAGCTGAATTTCAGGCAAAAGCTAAGGAGGCTGAGTTTCACGCACAAGTTGAACTTGCTAGGATTCAGGCAGACCATGAGTATCGCATGAAACAAGGTGGAACTGGATCATCTTGCTCTGATGATTTTGATGTGGCTAAAAATGTTAAACTTGTCCCTCCTTTTAATGAATCTGATTTAACAAAGTATTTTCAGTTGTTTGAGAGGGTAGCTACAGGTTTTAATTGGCCCAAGGATTATTGGCCAGTACTCCTTCAAACTGTTCTCACCGGTAAAGCTCAAGTAACTTATGCATCTTTGCCTCAGGATCAATCTGATAATTATGATGTAGTTAAGAGCTTGATTCTCAAGGCCTATGAGCTTGTTCCTGAAGCCTATAGAGTAAAATTTAGGACAACTTACAAGCAAGATAAGCAATCCCATGTTGAGTATGCAAGAATCAAAGAAGATCTGTTAGAGCAGTGGTTAAATTCTAAGAATGTGGATTCCGATTTTGACAAATTTAAGCAGATGATTTTGCTGGAGGACTTCAAAAGGTGTATTTATAAAGATGTAAGCCTATATCTTGATGAGAAAAGAATAGATAATTTGTCTGATGCTGCAGTTTTAGCTGATGAATATGTTCTCACTCACAAGAGATATTCTAAAGAAAAAGGGAAAGCTGAGAGTAAGTACGTTGCCTCTACTCAGAGTACAGGTAACAGGAAAGAGAATAAGGATGATGTTTCTCAGGAAGTAAATACCAGCTTCACCTCTAGATTTCAGAAAAGTAAATGTACTTATTGTAGTAAGCTTGGTCATACTACGGAGAGATGTTTCAGGAGACAGCGTGATGTGAACAAAAAGGAGTCTTTAAATATTCAGTCAATTGGTCTAGTGTCCACTCTTGAGAGTTCCCAGAATTCTTTAACTGAGTTAACTGAACCTGCTTTGAGGGGTAACTTAAATTCTCATGATGGAGCTCCTCTTTTGAGCAGTAACGTGGGTGACACTCTCAAGAGTTCATGTGCTAATTTCCTGTCTGATGGTTTTGTCAGTCCTCTGGACAGTAAAGACAGGAAATCAGTTCAAATATATCGTGATACAGGTGCTTGCCAATCCCTTATGCTGACCAGTGTTCTAGGCTCTAATGTTAATTCCTCTGATGAAACTGTGATCTTACAAGGTGTAGGGAATAATTACTTCTCTGTCCCTCTGTGCAGAGTGAATTTAGAGTCTGGTTTTGTTAATGGTTCCGTTATGGTTGGGTTGGTTGAGACACTCCCAATGTCAGGTGTAACTTTCTTACTTGGAAATGATATTGGTGAAAGTCAAGTGTGTCCAGCTCCTCAGTTGTCTAGTGAGCCAGTGGCTGCGTCCCAGGATTGTGATGTCCCTGATGTGTTCCCTGCATGTGCTGTCACTAGGGCTAAGTCTAAAGTTACTGGTGATTTAGAGGATAATGATGATGATGATGTTATCCTAGCTGACACTTTTCTTGCTAATTTGGACTACTCACCAGATGAGGCAGTACCCCGTAGTGTTGATAATTTGTCTCGTCAAGAGTTGGATGAGTTGCAGGTTGCTGACCCTGAGTTGAAAGGTCTAGCTAACTCTGCTTACAGTGAAGAAGAGTCAGCCGGTGCTTCTACTTGTTATTATGTAAAGTCAGGAGTACTTATGAGGAAGTGGAGACCCCCAACAGCATCAGCCGACTGTGAATGGGAGGTTGTACATCAAGTTGTCATCCCTCGTGTTTGTAGGCAGGATATCATTCGAGTGGCTCATGATTCCAGTTTGGCAGGACACCTTGGAGTGAGGAAGACTGTGGCACGCATTTTGAAACACTTCTACTGGCCAGGTATCTTCAGGGATGTTTCCTGGTATTGTAAGTCTTGTCACACCTGTCAAGTTGTGGGGAAGTGTAATCAGACCGAAAAGGTTGCACCTCTAGTTCCCATTCCTCCTTTTGAGGCGCCTTTCACCCGTGTGTTGGTGGATATTGTGGGCCCTCTTCCTAAGACTTCTTCAGGATTTTCTTATGTGTTGACCCTGATTGATATGGCTACTCGTTATCCTGAAGCCATTCCACTTAGAAATATCTCAGCAAAGAACGTGGTTAAGGAAATGCTAGGGTTCTTCACAAAGTTTGGTCTGCCCAAGGAGGTACAGTCAGACCGAGGAAGTAATTTCATGTCAAATGTTTTCAAGCAGTCTCTGAAAGAGTTGGGCATCACCCAGATCACGTCTTCAGCTTACCATCCCCAGACCCAAGGAGCGTTGGAGAGATATCATCAAACACTCAAATCGATGCTCAAGAAATACTGTTTGGAACATCAGAAAGACTGGGATAAAGGTCTTCCATTCGTTGTGTTTGCCGCAAGAGAATCTCCAAATGAATCACTGGGCTTCTCACCTTTTGAACTACTGTTTGGCCATGAAGTAAGAGGACCCCTTAAGTTACTCAAGGAATGCTGGCTGTCGGAGGAAGATGACGTCAACCTGCTGGAGTATGTGATGAAGTTCAAAGAACGGCTGTCCACTGCTTTACAGCTGGCGAGAGAGAATTTAGGAGCTGCTCAGGAGAAGATGAAGACTTGGTATGACAAGAAGTCCAGGTTACGCCACTTTCAGCCAGGAGATCAGGTTTTGATTCTGCTACCAGTTCATGGGCAACCTCTTCAAGCCAAGTTTAGTGGCCCTTATTTCGTGGAGAAGAAACTCAGTGATGTCAGCTATGTCATCGCCACACCAGATCGTAGAAAGAGCAAGCAACTATGTCACATCAACATGCTAAAGTTATATCACAGGCGGGACGAAAATAATCCAGTCTGCACTGTAGCTGTTCCACCCGAGTCTGCAAGTGAAGCTCTCCCATGCAGTATGAGCCTGAGTGATAGTTTGGGGAAGAATCCTGATATCATGAATGATCTCCAGACTAAGCTTTCTCATCTACCACCCAAGGAAAGGCAGGAGTTTTCGGCATTACTGCAGGAGTACCCGCAAGTGTTCCGTGCCACTCCAGGAAGAACCACTGTGTTGATGCATGATGTCGATGTTGGAGACGCAAAGTCAATTAAATTGCCTCCTTACCGTGTGAACCCAGTGAAAGTTCCTCTCATCCAGAAGGAGCTTGGCTACCTGTTGGACCACAAGATGATTGAGCCCTGTCAGAGCGAGTGGAGTTCTCCTGTCACTCTAGTCCCTAAGCCAGGTGGGTCACAGAGGTTTTGCATCGACTACAGACGTGTTAATCAGATAACTAAAACAGACACTTACCCTCTCCCTCGTGTGGAAGATTGCATAGACAAGATCGGAAAGGCTAGGTACATAAGTAAGTTTGATTTGTTAAAGGGATACTGGCAAGTACCTATGACTGAACGTGCTAGGGAGATCTCATGTTTTGTAACACTAGGAAAGGCTTTTGCATGTTCTGTAATGCCGTATGGTATGAAGAATGCACCAGCCACATTTCAGAAGCTCATGAATGTTGTAACAGAGGGTTTGGCAGGGTGTGTTGTTTATATTGATGATGTATTAATCTTCAGTGACAACTGGAAAGATCACCTATGCCATGTCAGTAAATTTCTTGACCGTTTAGTTCATGCTAATCTTGTAGCTAATTTATCAAAGTGTGAGTTTGGTCAAGCTAAAGTTCAGTACCTTGGGTATGTAATTGGTGATGGACATGTTGCACCACCAGGAGCTAAGGTTCAGGTTATAAGTGATCTTCCCAGACCTAAAAGTAGGAAAGAGCTACAAAGATTTTTGGGAATGGTAGGTTATTACAGGAGATTTGTTCTTAACTTTTCTATTCTTGTATCACCACTTACAGACCTACTGAAAAAGGGAGTTGAATTTGTCTGGACCGATAACTGTGAATCCTCTTTCAACAAACTTAAAGCTATTCTATTAAGTCAGCCAGTGCTCGCTACTCCAAATTTTGCTAAGCCTTTTAAGATGGCTGTTGATGCAAGTGATACAGGAGCTGGGGCTGTTTTGCTGCAAGAGGATGATCAGGGTATTGAACATCCTGTATCTTATTACAGTAAGAAGTTCACTCCACCTCAAAAGAACTACTCAACTATTGAGAAAGAGCTTTTGGCCTTGATTTTGGGTTTACAGCATTTTTCATTTTATTTGTGTTCTGGTTTTGACCCCATAGTCATTTATACCTATCATAACCCACTGAAATTCCTTAGTAAGTTTAAAGATAAAAATCAGAGATTGACAAGATGGAGTCTACTTCTTCAGGAGTATTCATTAGACATACAACATGTCAAGGGGAAAGAAAATGTTATTGCAGATTGCTTATCTAGACTTTAGACAGATTGTTTTAGAGTAATAAGAAATTTCCTTTGTAAATTTCTTTTTCTTTGTGGGGAGGTGTTACATAGCCTATGATTTCATCATCCTTTGTGTAATTTTAACGCACAGTTGCTGCATGTTTGATCACGAGCGTGTTCTGCCTCAGTCCCCCCCTTCTACCGTTATAGTAGAGTAAGTCGTTCTCTCTGTTATACTTTGGGGGATTTTCAGCTCTCTGTCCCCATGGCTTCATTTGCACGTCCCTCTTACAAGTTGTATCAAGCTCTGCCAGCCCCTATATAATGAGCTCAGTCTCTGCATCATTGCCACTTAGATCTGCTCCTCATTTTGTTCACATCTCTGTCCTCCCCTGTACAGATATTATTATTGTGAGTGCTCAAGAAATCTCCAAACATCTAGCAGCTGTGTGTAATTTGAGTATAACGGTTGTATTTTTTTCTTGTACTGTGTAGCATAAGGTTGGTTCTTGGGCCTAGTGAGATTTTTTGATTGATGTTGGGTTTTATGTCAGTCATTTTTGATAATAGTTTGTATCTGTAATAATTTATCTGGCATTCACTGAGTATTATCTGGTATCTCATTTTATCAGGGCTGACTTAGATAAATTTACTCTTGCTAATTTCGTGTTAATAGAGGCTATTGCAGTTAACCATATATTTAACCTGTTTATTTGCCATTACATTATCCTTATGAGTTCTGAATGTTTTGTTGTTAGTTTGTGCATTACTTTAACTTGTAATTTTACCTAACTCTTTTGTTTTGAACCTGGAACTTTACGGGACAGTAGTGACTCTTAGCATTCTCACTTAAAGTGTACGTTATCTTTCTCTGTTCCGTAACAGTGTAAAAACTCAAAATTCTGGGTTTGGCCTCCAGACTAGTTCTGAAGTCGGGCAGCACAATATTGCTGTGAATTTTTTTTACACTGCGTGCAATGAAGCCGGATTTGAAAATAAGAGCTGACTCTTGGTCGGAAGTTATTGCTAGTCCTCTGGTGCCAGACTCTCCTGCAGAAGGACGAAGTTAATCTCCTTCCTGATGATGGACTCAGTGATTGTAAGTCTCTTGCCTCTGACCTGCTGCACATACCACTATGAACGATATTCCTTCAGCCTACTTGGACTGAAAAGTGAGGACCTAGAGGATTTGACAACATCTAATGTCACTGACATGATACTGAAATATCACTGACATTGTCCTCCACCAGAGTCACTCAAAGCAAGTACATCACCCATCAGGGAAATCAACAGCTCATCTGCCATCGGGATGACTTCGATGTCTGGCCTGGTGTCCAGAGAAAAAGCTGCACCACGTACCATGTGATTCGTGGCACACCAGCAGGGTCTGCAGCTTGTCAGTGGTGACTGAATTGACACTGGGTAAAAAGTCCAAACTGTAGCAGCTGATGCACTTAGGGAACTGGAGGTAGCTGTTGCCTGGGTACTGACATGGCATTGAAAAATGTCTGGATCTGTACTGAGGTAGTGACATTTGTAGCTCTGCTGATGCTGGCATTGTTTCCTTTCACATAGTAGTAGTAGTTGTTGTTCCCTAGGCAGTCTGGCCGAACAGCCCCGAGTCCCTAAGGAAGGCCACGGCCGAGACCAGGCATTCCCACAGAACTCTCAACGAGTGTATGCTGTGTTGTTGGCGTAGGTGACTGTGTGCAATGTAATCTTCCATAATTTGCCTAATAGTATGGGGTGCTGTGTTGCATCCTGGACAGGCATCAGCGACATAGTCATCTAGCCTCTTCTTATAACTTAAGAGGGCTAGATGATGCCCGCATCTCAGCCTGGCCAGGTGGACCCTGCTCACAAGGGAGATAGGATTCAGAAGGGTGGATATCGGGAGGCCATGCATGTAGTTGTGTTTTGTCGTTAAGTGACTGAATGGAGCAGTGAGCGATTTGAATATGGATATTCTTCTGGACGCTGGTCTGAGGAGGGCGAGGGGGGAGAGATGACAGTATTTGTGTACGATATCGTGTGCTGGGTGTTGTTTTGATGTTCCTTGGTGTGTGTGGATGTGCTGCCATGTACCATATTGGATGTTGTGGGTTTGTGGAGGCTGCAGCAAGAATTTGGTTGCCTCTCATGTCTAGATGATCCTTTTCTTTGAGGACTTTGGTTTCTTGATGCACGTGGTCTGTGGGTTTAGTAGCTGTGCAGCCTGTGATTGTTTTTAGGGCCTTGTTCTGTATGGTCAGTAGAGTGTTGTAGTGTGTTTTAGTGAGATTAGGAGGCGAAGGAAGGCTTGCGTAATTCATCACTGAACGTATATATTGTTTGTATACTGTGGTGGTGGTTTCTTTGTTGTGTCCAAATGTTGTATGGGCAAGTGACCTCAAGGCACTAGGTCATGTTAATTTATCTTTAATGTTTGTGATGTGTTGTTTAAATGACACTGATGTATTGTATGTTACACCAAGGATTTTGTGTGTGTGTCTGTGTGTGTGTGTCTGTGTGTGTGTGGTAGGAGAGTGTTATTTGTGGTGAGGCGTGGAATGTGACTGTGTTCTGCTGTCCAGTTTGTGAGAAGGGTCACTGTAGATTTGGCTAGGGCTATGAGTTTGTTTTTGGTGAACCATTTGTGTAGTGTGTTGAGGTAAGGTTGGAGGATGTGTGCGGCTGTGTTTGCACTTTGTTGTGTACATGTGAGTGTTATATCGTCTGCGTAGGAAACTATGTGTATCTGTGATGTGTGGAGTGTGAGTATATCGTGCATGTTTAGGTTAAAGAGTGTAGGGGACAATACAGATCCTTGGGGGACGCCATTTGTGAAGTTTCTGATGTTTGAAGACTGACTGGCAAATGTTACTTGTGCACATCTGCCTGCTAAGTAGTTTGCCAGCCATCTTTTTGTGTTATTGCGCATGTTTGTCTTGAATATTTTGTTTGTGAGGGTGTGGTGGGGGATGGCATCAAAAGCTTTCCTAATGTATAGTGTAACTAGGAGTGTTCTGTGTGGTGGCCTAGCTGAACTGATGCCATCAAAAACTTTTTGTGTAAGGCTTGCGAGAGTGTTTCTGGAGTGTAGCGGCCTAAAACCATATTGTGATGGGGCTAGGGGGATGTGAGGTGTTACTAATTCTAATACTAGTCGCTCAGTCACTTTGGCAGGGCTGTAGAGGAGTGTGATGGAACGGTGTGAGGAAGGCAACGTGGGGTCTTTGTTGGGTACCAACTTCCAGATGTTGGGTATTATGTTGTGTGAGTAGCTGTACAGTAGTTTGATATGTTGGTGAGTGCTTGTATGCCTTGTGGTCCAAGATGTTTAAGGTGTTTGTTGCTTATGTTGTCTGGTCCACAGGCAGATGAGTGCTTAAGGTTGCTAATGATTTGCTTCGTCTGGTTGTAAGTGAAAGGTGCGAAGTCTGGGTCTGTGGGGAAATGTCTCTTTCGTCGGATGATACATTGGTCATCGCGATGGGGGTTTATATGGTTGACATGTGAAAAGTGATTGATGAGAGTGTTTGCTTGTTGTTTGTTTGAAGGTATAGAGTCTGCTGTAGTGATGGCAGCGTGTGATTGTGTAGTATTGCTGATGGAGAGTGTGATGCTGTTTAGTGTTTTGTAGAGTTTGCTGGTGTTTGTTTTGTGATCGAGTGTTTGAAGATAATTATTCCAGTTTAGTGTTTGCTGTTCTGATATTTTATTGTTTATTTAAGTGTTGAGTTCTTGTACTTGTTGTACGGTGTCTTGTGTATGGGGTGTTGGGAAGTGTCTTAGTGTGTCCTGTTGACTGATGAGGCCTTGAATTTCTGGTGTGAAGTTGGGGTTGTGTCTCTTTCTGTTGCCTCTAGGGATGTGTCTTTTGTCTGCGTTTTGAATAGTTGTATTGAAAGTGTGCACGGTGGTGTTGATGTTTGTGATGGATGTACTGTTTAATGTTTCAAAGTGTTTTTCTGTTTCAGTTGTGATGGCCTCCCAGTTGGCTCTCTTCTAATTAGTGTGTGTGTGTCTGTGGCCAGCTGGGGTGATTATGGCTTTGGTAGTGATGATGATTGGGAGGTGGTCAGAGCCAAGGGTTTTGACTACTCTCCAGGATGTTGTGGAGGTGAGGTTTTAGGAGCAAAAGGTGATGTCTAGGGATGATGGGAGGAGGAGGGCTTGGTGTGGGGTATATTTATGTTGATGGAGATTATTGAGTATGAAAAGATTATCTGTTTGAGATTGTAGTACCTGCCCCCTGTCTGTGTCAGGGTTGTTGACGTGCTAGACCGACGCCTTGGCATTGAAATCACCACACAAGATGATATTGGGTATGTTAGTGATGTGTATTCGTGGAGAGTAATTGTGTTGTACTGTGGGGCGTGACTGGAGAGGAATGTATTTTTTTTTTTTATGTGAGGAAGAAGGAACCAAAGGCAACAAGCCCACAAAACTGTTCCTTCCAAGAGAAAAACAAAAAACAAGAAAGAGCCAAATTCAAGATCCGATCATTTCCAGATGCCTGGACACACTGCGGTTGAAAGACTGGAGATCATAGGAAGCAGGAAATACAGACAGAGGGTGACAGTTCCAGAGCTGACCTGTTGCATAAATGAAGGACTGGGAGTAACGGTTAACTCTTGCACTAGAGTCTTGGACAGAAAAGGGATGAGAATTTGCTGCTACACGGGTGCTACGCGCCCGTTGTAGAGGTGGAGGAATGCATGCGGACAGTTCAGAGGAGCAGTGACCATTGAAGTAGCGATAGAAAAGAGATAAAGATGCAATAATGCGGCGAAGAGACAAAGGTTGAAGGGACTCAGTAAGAGGAGGAGAGTTAATGAGGCGGAAAGCCTTTGACTCCACCCTATTGAGAAGAGCTGTATGTGATGATCCTCCCCACACATGAGAGTTGTACTCTACACAGGTGCGGATAAAACTCCTGTATAGAGTCAACAATTGAGCAGGGGTAAAGAAGGAACAGAGTCGTCTTAGCACACCTAATCTCTTGGAAGCAGATTTTACTAGAGATATAATATGATCTTTCCAAGATAATTCCCGAATAAATGAAACTCCAAGCATGTTCAAGGATGATGCAGGATTAAGCTCAATATTATTAAACATTACTGGTATACCTGTGGAAGATTTTGTCGGGTTGATAGGTGCAAAAACTGAGTCTTTGATGCATTAAAAACAACAAGATTATTTTTACCCCAGTTAGAGATACTAGCCAAGTCAGACATTAGGTGTGCCATAGTCTTATCCCTTGTTTGTTGAAGTAAATGCTGAGATGGACGTTGCGGGAATCGAATGGAAATGTGAAGGGTGGAGTCATCAGCGTATGAGTGGATAGGGTTGGATGTACAGCTTAGAAGGTCATTGATGAATAAAAGGAAGAGAGTTGGTGATAGGACAGAGCCATGAGGAACGTCACTGTTAATAAATCTAGGAGAAGAACGATGGCTGTCTACAACAGCGGCTATAGAATGACCAGAAAGGAAGCTAGAGATAAAGGCACAGATAGAAGGATAGGAAACTGTAAGAGGGCAGTTTGGAAATTAAAGATTAATGCCAGATGTCAAGTGCAATGGAAAAGCTTTCGCCAAAGTCCCGAAAGGAGGATGACCAGGAGTCTAAAAGGTAGGTGAGAAGATCGCCAGTGAAGCGTCCCTGACAGAACCCATACTGACGATCAAAAAGAAGGTTATAATAGGAAAGATGCTGTATAATTTTTCTATTAAGAACAGACTCGAAAACTTTTGAGATACAGGATGTTAAAGAAATTGGACGATAGTTAGGGGGTTGCGAATGGTCACCCTTCTTTGGGACTGGCTGAACGAGAGCAAACTTCCAGCAAGAAGGAAAGGTACAAGTTGACAAAGGCGAAAGAGTTTGCCTAGGGAGGGTGTAAGCACAGAAACACAGTTCTTGAGAACAACAGGAGGGACTCCATCAGGCCCATATGCCTTATTAGCATTTAGGGCTGTGACAGCAGAAAATACATCAGCTGAAGAAATTTTAATGTCAGCTATGAAGAAGTCAGAGGGGGGAAGTGATGCAGGAACAGCACCGGAATCGTCTAAGGTAGAATTGGAGGAGAAAGTGTGAGCGAAGAGATCTGCTTTATCAGTAGAAGAAAGAGCTACAGAGCCTATCGTTGTATGTAATTTGTTACCAGTCCGTATTTTAATTGATTATATTTCTGTTGTAGTGTCATGTGGGGGGAGAAGTGACTTTGTGTGTGCACTGGTATCTGATAATTTTATGGCTTGTCTAATGGTGGTGAAATTTTGAAATGTAGGTGTTTTTTTTGTGTTCTGTGTAGTTTTGTTTCTTGTAAGATGGCAGTGTGTATGTTTTGTTGTCTAATGAATTGTGTGGGTTTTTGTTTATTGGTGTTTGTGCAATCTATGTTTAACTGAAGGACATTGTTGTTTGGGAAAGTTCCTCCCACCCCCTTCTTTGCATGAGGTGGCTGCCATTGTCACATCCTAATGGTGATGGTGGTACCATGTGAGAGATGTGGCCAAGTTCCCACCTAAAACTGGCCCTAGACTGGGCAGCAGGTTAATGGGCTGGGCACGAAGCAACGAGGCTTTGATATCCCCTGCCTCCCCATCTGGTGTCCTCCAATGGCTCCAAGAGCATCTCATGCCATGCATGTTGCCTTTCATCACATTTGGGGCTGATTGATTTGATTAATATAATACGCCCGAAGGCGACAAACCTAGAACAGTGCCATGCGGCCATATGTGAGGTGAGTACAGGGGAACCCGTGCCACGCAGGACATGCTGTCGAGCTATAACAAATTAACACCCACCAAAGTGTGGATGATGCATGAGAATAACATCTAGGTTATCATCTTCAAACAAATGTTTATAAGTGTCCATTAATGTGAGTCCGTGTGGTATTAAATCAGAGACAAGTGAACATTGCAGGCAATAATGGTCAAGGGTGTTGGTTCTGGGCGTGTCACACAGCTTACAGGAGGAGAAATGAGGTGTGTTGCCTGCCCCAGCCACCTGCCACACAGGTTGGTAGCACAGTCTGAGGTGGGCACACACCACGTTATTTCGACAAACCATGAGACCACTGCAACGATATCTATGGCGATGAGAAAGTGCTCATGATGTTGGATGGACGCACTGTGAGCCCTCTCAGCATTTCTTTGGTGGAGAATAGGGGAGTGGGCTGCTCTGAGTATTATCTGCTTGTAGCAAATGGTGGAGGCATTAGTAGCATCCACAGCGGGCAGATCCAGTCCACAGGCAGTCCTTGCAAGGAGGTCAGTGGTGTTGTTGGCTGTGAGACCAATATGAGAGGGAATCCACAGAAAGTGCACCACCAGCGAATGATCACGAGCAGTGGCCAATTGACAGAGTATCTGTGTAATGAGGTTTGATATGCAGGCCTGGGAGAGGATAGGGCATGGAGGGCCAGGTGTGAGTCTCAGATGATCAAGCCACTGTTGTTCATCCGTACTAATAAAGTAACTGCATCCAGGAGTCCATGTAGTTCACAATATGTAGAGATCGACGAGGTTGGCAATCGACGGCCCAACCAGCCCCCTTGAGGTGGATCCAGACTTGGGGAATATACAGCACAGCCAGCACTGTCATCCTCCTGCAGGGAGCCATCAGTGTAGATATGGTGGGCCGTAGGGAGGGAAGATGACAGCCTGATGATGGTCTCCAAAGCTAACTGTTTCTGATGCTGAGGCAGGTCAGTCTTGGAGGCCTGAGTGTATGAGATAGTAGGCACAGGGGTCTGCCAAGGTGGAATGCCATAGCCCACCTCTTCAGCAAGCACCGGTACTTTGATGTTTAGCCGTCGGACGTTTGAACAAACAGTATTAACTAGCGTGCGGCCACCACTGCAAAGCAGAGGCCTTGGTGCAGTGGGATCAAGGGAAGTCCGAATGATGTTAAAGTAGTGGGGAGAAAGGTGAGGATAATGCAGGCACTTAATGGTGAAGTATGTAACCACTGAGTATATTCTCACAACAAGTGGTGGAAGGTTGAGTTCAAGTTGCATGTTGACAATTCTGGTTGAGCCAGGGCAGCCCAGGATGAGTCTCATTACTGCGTTTTGGAACTTCTCAAGAGGTTGTAAGGCTGTTCTGGAAAATTGACAAAGAGCAGGAGAGAGATAATCAACAACTGATTGAATGAACGCTATGTGTATGGTTCATGCTACAGGAACAGACATCCTGGTAGCATAATTAGTGAGCCACTTGAGACATTTTAGGTGCTGCTGTGGCCGGGTCAGCAGATCCTGAATTAGCGGATGCATGCGTTGTCTTGCAGGAATGGAGGGAGAAATTCGTACAGGCGCCCCCAGATAATGGTACCTGCGCACTGAGGGATAATACAATCCCCGACAGAGAATACAGGCAATGTTCTTGCTGGATGGGAAGTGAAGATTCTACTCTTTCCTGGAGAGATAATGAGTCCACATTTGGAAGTTAACTTGTGAAACAAGTCAAAGAAACGTTGCAGATCTCCAGGGGAATTTGAATGAATGCAGATGTCATCAGCATAGGAAGTAATTGTGGTTCCGGGGATGGCAGGAAGGAGGGTGAGTAGACGATGTATGAGGACTAAGGCACCACCTTGTGGAGTACCAAGCTCAAAATCATTAGCAGTGCTGTATGCGCCCTTAAAAAGAACACGAGGGGATATCTATTAGACAGGTAACCGCGTATCCATCACAGAAGGTTTCCCTTAACTCCTAAATCCACTAGCTGGTCGAGGATGATGTCTTTGTTGGTGACATCAAATGCACTCTTTAAATCAATGAAGCCCACTACACTGGTGGGGGATAGGAGGGTGTATAGCTCCATGAGGCAGTGATGTGTCCCTCATGTGGTAAAAAGCTGTACAGTCGGAGCGAGAGCTTGTCCTGCAGCCTAAACAAGAGTTTTGTAAGAAGGTTGTGTTCCAGTACTTTACTGAAGCAGGAGGTGAGGGAAACAGGTCGAAATTTATCAGTGCCAGGTTTAGGAATAGGCACGATTGTACTGTGGGTCCAGGCTTGTGACACGTATCCCAGACGGATGCAAAGGTTGAACATCTGGAGAAGGGGATTACCGGGAACTTTCAGGAGGACACAGAGGACAGAAAAGTGATGCCATCATCACCTGCAGCCGTTACCATACCCCTGGCGAGGCCCTGTCGCAATTTATCGTCAGTTATAGCCACAACATCCTTATCGTCTGTCCTAAGTAAAGTGGAGGTGAGAAGGAGTGCACGAAAGTTTTTCTGGGTGGAGACCACGTCCTGTATGTGTGCGAGAAGGGTGAGGGCCCGTGACTGTGCAGACCAGGCATCTACAAGATCAAGTGCGTACTGTGCTGGACTGTGGTGGAG
The DNA here is from genome assembly GCF_032717465.1 of Coenobita brevimanus. NCBI lineage: Eukaryota > Metazoa > Arthropoda > Malacostraca > Decapoda > Coenobitidae > Coenobita > Coenobita brevimanus. Next base: position 36,038,277 of record NC_136966.1, read on the forward strand.
GACACTAGGGGGCTTCTTCTTGACAACCTTGTTGTTAAGGCGCAACATGGAGCCCACAGTAGTTTGATGGTTGATACTATCGGTAAGTTTATCCCACAAATCGGTACAAACGCAGTGCTGTAGGGCAACTAGATCATCCCTCGACAATCGATACCGATGGAGACTCTCGTGGGAAGGTCATCTTTCAAGGCAAACCCGTCTTCCACCGCCTTCGTCTCTGCCTGAGCGATGCAATTGACCAGTGCCGCTTAAAGTGGTGACTTTAAGAAGCTGGAAGGTTGTCTCATCATCTACAGAGCTTTCGAGGAAACGATACTGATCAGCAGAAAACCCTTTCTGTCTCATATTTTCCATTTCTTTCTCAAATTCATAGCCTAAGTTAGGCTTGGGGTCCAGATAACTTTCAATACTACCTTCCAAAGGGTCAACTCTTGATGATGGCAGAACGATTTTCTGTACTAGAGACTTAATTAGTAAAACTAAGTCATCAAGAAGTTTAGTTGGATCTGCATCATTAGACTTGAATGACTTGTTGACTCGTCTAACACCTTTCAAAACTGGGAGCTATAACTTTATGTAGGCGAGGTTCAGTGGATCATTATACATATTTTGCAGCATTTCAGCGCTGTAGCATTTTTCCCCTTGACGTGCAAAATCAAAATGGGTCTTCAACTCTAGCCATTGGTCACAGATCTTCTCTGCTGCTGTAGATACTGAAAGCCAACGAGTCTGACATGCCTGAACAATTTTTAGTGGATCATGATCATCATTTATCAGGTTATAAATCTTCTTATATGCAGATTGCCTCGAAGAAGACCTAGAAAACCAGTTGTAAGTCTAAGTTCCTCAGTAGAGCCTCTGCAGTGGCGGCAGAGACAGGCAACTGCAGCGAGTGACACACACAACGGATTAAAACAAGGTTTGGAACTTCTGTCTTTAGCTTTTCATATACACCGTTATTAATTCCAACCGTCACACTTTCATTATCTGTAACAATACCTCTAAGAATGTTTAGATCCAGCCCAAAGTCATTTAGGGTTTTCTTCAGTAAAATAACAATACCCTCTGCATTTCCTTCCTCCAGTTCAGTAAGACTTAGAAATGTGGACCCAATATTTCCTATATCTTCATCATAATGAATAATGGCAACACCCAGATACTTAGTATCACCATTATCAGTGGAGTAATCCAATAAGAGACTGTACTGATTTTCGCCAACTGGCTTTTTTAATTCAGACACGAAGTGAGGATATAAGATATTTTGTATAATACGACTACACTTAGATCTCCGTACCTGAATCTGAGCGCCAACGCTGTCTGAAAAACACCTTTTACATAATTCACGCAAATGATCGCATGTTGCAATCGAGGCATGCTCAGCAATGAATAAAGCAATCTGTCCTTCCGTAGTCTGTGCATGGGAAAACTTGCTTGCAGGTTGAAACGGTATGGTAGGTTGTCTTGCCGCTGACAAAATTTCCGCATTTTTTATGTATTTTTTGCTCTTGCTATGATCCTTCACATCACTTACTTTTGGATTTAAGACGCACTGACAGTACCTGCACTGTGGGACACTCATACCATCACCTTTTTTTTCCTGTAACCAGTCTTTCAACATAGTGTCTTGCAACCATTCCCTTCGGAACTTTTGTTGGTAGTGAGGCTTAGGCTGCTGCTTAGGCATTGTTAAGGTCACAGAAAGTTCTTTGGTCAACACGACTATAAGTACTTCATTCGTGAACGTCTAAGTGGAAACTGAATGTTCTGGACTCTCGTACTTACCGGCGAGTGCATGCTACCCGTCAACACAAAACATGCCAAAGTATCTGGGATAATTATCCCAGTCCCTCGATTGTCACCCGTGTTTTTTTCTTATCTCAACGTAAATATTTTCAGTATTCTCTGGAAAGCAATCTGAAATCAACAATCTTTCAAGGGTTTCTCGCAATGAGAATACAGTCTTGTGTGAAAACAGCGAATATGGCAACTGTGCACATACACGAGTATAAGACGAACAGGTTTCACAGTACGTACGTGTGCTGTACCTGTGAACTTTTTCATACCGCCCACCCTTACGTCGACCATGACACGTTCAAGGTTTTAAACTTTTTTTTTTAGCACTTTTTATAACAAAGTTTCAAAGGACTCTGTAAAGTAGAAATCTGCTAGAAATCCACCAGATTTTCAAAAAATCCATCAAAAATTCCACTATCCGCCAGATAAAAAAAAAATCCCGCCAAACCATGAGTAAATCCGCCAAATCTGCCGGAAAATCCGCTAGAATGGCAACACTGTGCAGCATCACGCATCAAAGGATTTTACCTTTATATAAGCATTACACTGATGTGTTCATAACATATTTATATGAATGTTCTTTTTTGGGGTTGTAATTGATTAAAAGAATTATATTATACAATTGTCCAAAGTAATCGGTTTACAATTAATAAAAAAATGTTGCTTGTCTCGGTATAGTTTGTTTACATCTTCCGTGACAGTCAGTTTCCCCTCGTATAGACTGTTTTTATTTTAAAACATCAACTGTATGATTTTAGGATCGACTGATGGACGATTTAGTTCTAATGATGTAAGAGTTCTGTTAAATTTCTTCAGAATGGAGTACTGTGAGGCTTACGATGTAGTTACAACTGCTCTTCATATTGCTTAACTTTTAAGAGGAGAACTGCCGAGGTTGCTGATGGTTTGCACAAGTTTCCAGGACTTCAAGATTATACACCTATGCCAACAGTCGATTTTTCCGACACCACAGCTCGATGGGGGTGGGTAAGGTGCTGTTCTCCTGCGAGGAGGGGGAGAAGGTAGATGCAGGTTTGATTAAGAGCACTATTGTAACGGTTTAGGGCTAATTACACTAACTTTACGAAAATCCTTTTGGGGATAAATGTGGTTTTACTTTCAGCTGCTGTCAGAGCCTTCTGTTTAGTCTGAAGGCCAGTTTTAAAAAGTGGCCTAGATAAGGAGTTTTGGGCACCGAAAATTCCAAAAGCAATGGACCCCCTTACGGGTCTTACCTATACCCTCAGCATACCTAAACATCCAGGTGCCAGTCTGGCATTGTGTCCTGAGACCCAGTAATGACCATTATCTAAATGTATGTAAAATAACCTTTTTTTGTCCCCAGATCAAGATGGCTTCTGGAGCGAGATGTAGGATCTAATAAATTTTCATGTATGTTCCAAAGTTTCCTACTATATTCCTAATTCTTTAGTATGTTTTTTATCATCAAGATTACAGAAAAATAACAATGACACACTTATTTTGGTGTTATTCGTATGAATACTATGAGCAGCTATATTTCGAAAATAATCTGAAGATAAAGACCCCTAGATAAACAAGTGCTGTACAGTTGACGTGTTATGCAAAAGTTTTCTCTGACTAAATAATTGTTAAAACATGTATTACATAATCTTCATGGTGAACCAGTTTATCAACTCTAACAGCAATACCAATACAACAGATGTCATCATCTGAGTCACTGTCTTTATCATATCTTGTGCCAAGTATTAGGAGGATTCAGGCATTAGTAATACGTCAAATCTCCTTATCATCTGAGTCACTGTCTTCATCATCTTGTGCCCAAGGATTAAGAGAATTGTGGCACACATTATCCTCACTACAACAAATGCAGGCCCTTGTGCAGCCCAAATTTTCTCATACAAGAACAGTTAGATCAAACATGAGGTTTTACAGCTACAGCTCACAAGCACAATGCAAGTAGCAGGGACTGGAAGCTTAGCCATAAGAAGTGGTACAAGGTGTCCACCATCTCCTTCTATCCAACCATACTCTTTTGGACTTGGCAATAAGGGCTTGGCTTCTAGTGCATTGTGCCATATCAAAGTCTGGTAGTGTATTCGCATGGCGTGTTGAATCATAGCATCTTGTGTTGAAGGAAGTTTTTCCGCAGCTTTAATGCAGAACAGCTGAGCGCGTAGTTCATGTACTGAGGTGAGGGTAGATTTTGACACATATATACTGACTACAAATTTCTCAACATTTTGTAGTTTCTGTGGAGAAAGCAGTCCATAACCATTTCCAGGAGATTTATTTATTTATTTATTTTTTTTTTTGTAGATCTTCCAGGCACTTTTCTTCCCTATGCCACAAAACTGACTGGTCGTGTCACATCCATATAGGGCATGGAAACTGAGAATATTGTTGTATAGGTCCAGGCCAAGTGTAGCTCTGATCTTGTGTGTGGCAACAAAACGGTACTTTTCTGAAGTTCCAACTTTGAGCCACACTTGTTTTGGAAAACTCGCACCAAAGTGTACAATAAGAGTAAGAACATCTGTGTCCTTCCTATCAACAGTCATTGTTTGAAATCCACACCTGGCAGCATCTGCACCATGTGACACCATTCTGGTGTCTGTTTCTTGATGAGATTTTAAATAGAATACATCACGACAGTTTGTGGTTACCACATCTTCATCATCTTTGAAACCTCCAGCAATGACCAGTTCATGATCCGTTTGGAGTAGTTTGCTCATATATAGTTCATCCGTGAGAAAACTGACAAGGTTGATCTTGTTTTCTGTCAAGGATATAAATTTTGGCCATTGTGAAGGTAGTGGAACATCACTTCCTTCAATTAGGCGACCGATTTGCCTCTTCTTTCCAGATCGGCTTTGTCTTGTCATTCATTTGACTGAGTCTGCTTTGTATGCAACAAAGACGACATCTATCCGTTAGCACTGATGATAAAATTTGGCCAGAACTATATTACAGAAGATATCTGATAGGTCACCGAAGGTGTGGCATCTTTTGGTTTCCCAAGTGCTTGAATCAAGAACATAGCATCAATGATATAGCAGCTATTTCCTTGGATAGCATCAAGTTCGGTCTCTACATTGTTCATCTCCCATGAGTTTAGCCTTATCTGTCTTTCGAAGTCGTCCATCTGTTGTAGCTACTGACAGAGGTACTGGGCGTATCGGGGATAGTCCGTGCTGCAAAATTTCTGACACGGCTACATTTCTTCCTGCTTCCTGTGCTACTATCAGTCACCTGAAATGGTCCCTGTTAGCGCTTACAGTTTTAGTGGTTCCATCTGTTGTTGTTGCTTGGAAAATGTACAAACTGACAAATGTTTGTGATTTCTTCTTCATGGCATCATACAATCCAACAAGAGGCTCAGGAGATAAACGCTTGGTAATGAAATCTTCAACCAACTCCTGACCACGTTTCTAAGCTCCAAGCAGATCATCCCCAATAGATGGTGGTGTCACATCCTTTCTAGAAATGCACCTCAAATCTGTCCCTATATATCATACCCAGCAATTTCCAAACTAATGAACACTGATGATGTATTGACTGGCACGTCATAGCCTTAAACATACTTGTAAACTGACACGCTAACAAACCTAATCAAGCAAGCAGATGCGAAAGTGACGCTCCGGGCGTCTAATGCTACTGGGCTCCCAACAGGTAACCTTTTGCCAAGGCAGAGAAGATATGCCAAGAAAGTATTTTATTATAGGTAGCTATTTATAGATAATGCCAGGTAAGTATTTGATTCCTCATAGATTTCCTGGAAAGATAAAGAGAAATAAAATACAAGTGATATTAAAAAAGATGTGGTAAGATGTATGTCTTTCTCCTAATTTGTGCCTATAGGCACTTATAAAACACAAGCTCTATCTCAGCTCCGGACCCATTTTCAGCCCGGCACCTGCTCTGGGGATGTTGTCTAAGGTCCATAGATGACAAAAAATAGGGGTGCCACTTTTGGAATTTTGGGTGTGTAAAACTCAAAATTCTGAGTTTGGCCTCCAGAATAGTTGTGAAGTCGGGCAGCACAATATTGCTGTGAATTTTTTTTACACTGCATGCAATGAAGCTGGATCTGAAAATAAGAGCTGATTATTGGTTGGAAGTAATTGCTAGTCCTCTGGTGCCAGACTCTCCTGCAGAAGGGCCAAGTTAATCTCCTTCATGATGATGGACTCAGTGATTCTCAGTCTCTTGCCTCTGACCTGCTGCACATACCACTATGAACGATATTTCTTGAGCCTGCTTGGACAGAAAAGTGAGGACCCAGAGGATTTGACAACATCTCATGTCACTGACATGATACTGAAATATCACTGACGTTGTCCTCCACCACAGTCACTCAAAGCACGTGCAGTACATCACCCATCAGGCAACTCAACAGCTCATCTGCCATCGGCATGACTTCGATGTCTGGACTGGTGTCCAGAGAAAAAGCTGCACCACCTACCATGTGATTGGTGGTGTACCAGCAGGGTCTGCAGCTTGTCAGTGGTGACTGAATTGACACTGGGTAAGAAGTCCAAACTGTAGCAGCTGATGCACTTAGGCAACTGGAGGTAGTTGTTGCCTGGGTAGTGACATGGCATTGAAAGAGGTCTGGATCTCTACTGAGGTAGTGACATTTGTAACTCTGCTGATGCTGGCATTGTTTCCTTTCACATAGAAGTAGTAGTTGTTGTTCCCTAGGCAGTCTGGCCGAACAGCCCCGAGTCCCTAAGGAAGGCCACGGCCGAGACCAGGCATTCCCACAGAGCTCTCAACGAGTGTTTCTTGTGTTGTTGGCGTAGGTGACTGTGTGCAATGGAATCTTCCATAATTTGCTTAATAGTATGGGGTGCTGTGTTGCATCCTGGACAGGCATCAGCGACGTAGTCATCTAGCCTCTTCTGATAACTTAAGAGGGCTTGATGATGGCCGCATATCAGCCTGGCCAGGTGGACCCTGCTCACGAGGGAGATAGGATTCAGAAGGGTGGATATCGGGAGGCCGTGCATGTAGTTGTGTGTTGTCGTTAAGTGACTGAATGGAGCAGTGAGCGATTTGAATATGGATATTCTTCTGGACGCTGGTCTGAGGAGGGCGAGGGGGGAGAGATGACAGTATTTGTGTATGATATCGTATGTTGGGTGTTGTTTTGATGTTCCTTGGTGTGTGTGGATGTGCTGCCATGTACCGTAATGGATGTTGTGAGTTTGTGGAGGCTGCAGGGAGAATTTGGTTGCCTCTCATGTCTAGATGATCCTTGACTTTGAGGACTTTGGTTTCTTGATGCACGTGGTCTGTGGGTTTAGTAGCTGTGCAGCCTGTGATTGTTTTTAGGGCCTTGTTCTGTATGGTCTGTAGAGTGTTGTAGTGTGTTTTAGTGAGATTAGGAGGCCAAGGAGGGCTTGCGTAATTCATCACTGAACGTATATATTGCTTGTATACTGTGGTGGTGGTTTCTTTGTTGTGTCCAAATGTTGTATGGGCAAGTGACCTCAAGGCACTGGGTCATGTTAATTTATCTTTAATGTTTGTGATGTGTTGTTTAAATGACATTGATGTATTGTATGTTACACCAAGGATTTTGTGTGTGTGTGTGTGTGTGTGTGTGTGTGTGTGTGTGTGTGTGTGTGTCTGTGTGTGTGTGGTAGGGGAGTGTTGTTTGTGGTTAGGCATGGAATGTGATTGTGTTCTGCTGTCCAGTTTGTGAGAAGGGCCACTGTAGATTTGGCTAGGGCTATGAGTCTGTTTTTGGTGAACCATTCGTGTAGTGTGTTGAGGTAAGGTTGGAGGATGTGTGCGGCTGTGTTTGCACTTTGGTGTGTACATGTGAGTGTTATATCGTCTGCGTAGGAAACTATGTGTATCTGTGATGTGTGGAGTGTGGGTATGTCGCGCAGGTATAGGTTAAAGAGTGTAGAGGACAATACAGATCCCTGGGGGACGCCATTTGTGAAGTTTCTGATGTTTGGAGACTAACTGGCAAATGTTACATGTGCACATCTGCCTGCTAAGTAGTTTGCCAGCCATCTTTTTGTATTATTGCGCATGTTTGTGTTGAATATTTTGTTTGTGAGGGTGTGGTGGGGGATGCCATCAAAAGCTTTGGTAATGTATAGTGTAACTAGGAGTGTTCTGTGTGGTGGCCCAGCTGAACTGATGCCATCAAAAACATTTTGTGTAAGGCTTGCAAGTGTTTCTGGAGTGTGGCGGCCTAAAACCATATTGTGATGGGGCTAGGGGGATGTGAGGTTTTACTAATTGTAATACTAATCGCTCAGTGACTTTGGAAGGGCTGTAGAGGAGTGTGATGGGACGGTGTGAGGAAGGCAACGTGGAGTCTTTGTTGGGTACCAACTTCCAGATGTTGGGTATTATGTTGTGTGAGTAGCTGTACAGTAGTTTGATATGTTGGTGAATGCTTGTATGCCTTGTGGTCCAAGATGTTTAAGGTGTTTGTTGCTTTTGTTGTCTGGTCCACAGGCAGATGAGTGCTAAAGGTTGCTAATGATTTGCTTCGTCTGGTTGTAAGTGAAAGGTGCGAAGTCTGGATCTGTGGGGAACTGTCTCTTACGTTGGATGATACATTGGCCATCGCGATGGGGGTTTACATGGTTGACATGTGAAAAGTAATTGATGAGAGTGTTTGCTTGTTGTTTGTTTGAAGGTATGGAGTCTGCTGTTGTGATGGCAGCGTGTGATTGTGTAGTGTTGCTGATGGAGAGTGTGATGCTGATTAGTGTTTTGTAGAGTTTGCTGGTGTTTGTTTTGTGATCGAGTGTTTGAAGATAATTATTCCAGTTTAGTATTTGCTGTTATGATATTTTATTATTTATTTAAGTGTTGAGTTCTTGTATTTGTTGAACGGTGTCTTGTGCACGGGGTGTTGGGGAGTGTCGTAGTGTGTCCCGTTGACTGATGAGGCCTTGAATTTCTGGTGTGAAATTGGGGTTGTGTCTCTTTCTGTTGCCTCTAGGGATGTGTCTTTTGTCTGCGCTTTGAATAGTTGTATTGAAAGTTTGCACAATGGTGTTGATGTTTGTGATGGATGTACTGTTTAATGTTTCAAAGTGTTGTTCTGTTTCAGTTGTGATGGCCTCCCAGTTGACTCTCTTGTAATTAGTGTATGTGTGTCTGTGGCCAGCTGGGGTGATTATGGTTTTGGTAGTGATGATGATTCAGAGGTGGTCAGAGCCAAGGGTTTTGACCACTCTCCAGGATGTTGTGGAGGTGAGGTTTTAGGAGCAAAAGGTGATGTCTAGGAATGATGGGAGGAGGAGGGCTTGGTGTGGGATATAGTTATGTTGATGGAGATTATTGAGTATGAAAAGATTATCTGTTTGGGATTGTAGTACCTGCTCTCTGTCTGTGTCAGGGTTGTTAACGTGCCAGACCGACGCCTTGGCGTTTAAATCACCATGCAAGATGATATAGGGCATGTTAGTGATGTGTATTTGTGGAGAGTAATTGTGTTGTACTGTGGGGGGCGACTGGGGGGGGGAATGTATGTGTTTTTTTCTTTTTATATCAGGAAGAAGGAACCAAAGGTAACAAGCCCACAAAACTGTTCCTTCCAAGAGAAAAACAAAATACAGGAGAGAGCCAAATTCAGGATCCAATCATTTCCAGATGCCTGGACACACTGAGTTTGAAAGACTGGAGATCATAGGAAGCAGGAAACACAGACAGAGGGAGACAGTTCCAGAGTTGACCTGTTGCATAAATGAAGGTCTGGGAGTAACGGTTAACTCTTGCATTAGAGACTTGGACAGAAAAGGGATGAGAGTTTGCTGCTAGACAGGTGCTACGCGCCCATTGTAGGGGTGGAGGAATGCATGCAGACAGTTCAGAGGAGCAGTGATCATTGAAGTAGCGATAGAAAAGAGATAAAGATGCAACAATGCGGCGAAGAGACAAAGGTTGAAGGGAGTCAGTAAGAGGAGGAGAGTTAATGAGGCAAAAGCCTTTGACTCCACCCTATTGAGAAGAGCTGTATGTGGGGAGCCTCCCCACACATGAGAGTTGTACTCTACACATAGGTAGATAAAACCCCTGTATATAATCAACAATTGTGCAGGGGTAAAGAAGGAACGAAGTCGGCTTAGCGCACCTAATCTCTTGGAAGCAGATTTTACTAGAGATACAATATGATCTTTCCAAGACAAGTCCCGAGTAAATGAAACTCCAAGCATGTTCAAGGATGATGCAGGATTAAGCTGAATATTATTAAACATTACTGGGTATACCTGTGGAAGATTTTGTCGGGTTGATAGGTGCAAAAACTGAGTCTTTGATGCATTAAAAACAACCATATTATTTTTACCCCAGTCAGAGATATGAGCCAAGTCAGACATTAGGTGTGCCATAGTCTCATCCCTTGTTTGTTGAAGTAACTGCTGAGATGGACGTTGTGGGAATCGAATGAAAATGTGAAGGGTGGAGTCATCAGCATATGAGTGGATAGGGTTAGATGTACAGCTTAGAAGGTCATTGATGAATAAAAGGAAGAGAGTTGGTGATAGGACAGAGCTCTGAGGAACGCCACTGTTAATAGATCTAGGAGAAGAGCGATGGCTGTCTACAACAGCGGCTATAGAACGACCAGAAAGAAAGCTGGAGATGAAGGCACAGATAGAAGGATAGAAACCGTAAGAGGGCAGTTTGGAAATTAAAGATCGAAAGCCTTAGAGATGTCAAATGCAATGGCAAAGCTTTCGCCAAAGTCCCGAAAGGAGGATGACCAGGAGTCTAAAAGATAGGTGAGAAAGATCGCCAGTGGAGCGTCCCTAATGGAACCCATACTGACGATCAGAAAGAAGGTTATAATAGGAAAGATGCTTTAAAATTTTTCTATTAAGAACAGACTCGAAAACTTTTGAGATACAGGATGGTAAAGCAATTGGACGATAGTTAGGGGGTTGGGATTGGTCACCCTTCTTTGGGACTGGCTGAATGAGAGCAAACTTCCAGTAAGAAGGAAAGGTACAAGTTGACAGACGAAGGCGAAAGAGTTTGCCTAGGCATGGTGTAAGCACAGAAGCACAGTTCTTGAGAACAACAGGAGGGACTCCATCAGGCCCATATGCCTTATTAGTATTGAGGCCTGTGACAGCAGCAAATACATCAGCTGAAGAAATTTTAATATCAGCCATGAAGAAGTCAGAGGGGGGAAGTGATGGAGGAACAGCACCGGAATCGTCTAAGGTAGAATTGGAGGAGAAAGTCTGAGTGAAGAGATCTGCTTTATCAGTAGAAGAAATAGCTACAGAGCCTATCGTTATATGTAATTTGTTACCAGTCCGTATTTTAATTGATTACATTTCTGTTGTGGTGTCATGTGGGGGAAGAAGTGACTTTGTGTGTTCACTGGTATCTGATAAGTTTATGGCTTGTCTAATGGTGGTGAAATTATGAAATATAGATGTTTTTTTGTGTTCTGTGTAGTTGTATTTCTTGTAAGATGGCAATGTGTATGTTTTTTTGTCTAATGAATTTTGTGGGTTTTTGTTTATTGGTGTTTATGCAATCTATGTTTAACTGAAGGGCATTGTTGTTTGGGAAGGTTCCTCCCACCCCCTTCTTTGCATGAGGTGGCTGCCATTGTCACATCCTAATGGTGATGGTGGTACCATGTGGGAGATGTGGCCAAGTTCCCACCAAGGTAAAACTGGCCCTAGACTGGGCAGCAGGTTAATGGGCTGGGCACGAAGCAACGAGGCTTTGATATCCCGTGCCTCCCCATCTTGCGTCCTCCAATGGCTCCAAGAGCATCTCATGCCATGCATGTTGCCTTTCATCACATTTGGGGTTGATTGATTTGATTAATTTATTACGCCCGAAGGCAACAAATCTAGAACAATGCCATGCGGCCATATGTGAGGTGAGTACAGGGGAACTCGTGCCACGCAGAACATGCTGTCGAGCTATAACAAATTAACACCCACCAAAGTGTGGATGATGCATGAGAATAACATCTAGGTTATCATCTTCAAACAAATGTTTATAAGTGTCCATTAATGTGAGTCCATGTGGTATTAAATCAGAGACAAGTGAACATTGCAGGCAATAATGGTCAAGGGTGTTGGTTCTGGGCGTGTCACAGAGCTTACAGGAGGAGAAATGAGGTGTGTTGCCTGCCCCAGACACCTGCCACACAGGTTGGTAGCCCAGTCTGAGGCGGGCACACACCACATTATGTCAACAAACCATGAGACCACTGCGATGATATCTATGGGGATGAGAAATAGTCATAATGTTGGATGGATGCACTGTGAGCCCTCTCAGCATTTCTTTGGTGGAGAATAGGGGAGTGGGCTGCTCTGAGTATTATCTGCTTGTAGCAAATGGTGGAGGCATTAGTAGCATCCACAGCGGGCAGATCCAGTCCACAGGCAGTCCTTGCAAGGAGGTCAGTGGTGTTGTTGGCTGTGAGACCAATATGAGAGGGAATCCACAGAAAGTGCACCACCAGCGAATGATCACGGGCAGTGGCCAATTGACAGAGTATCTGTGTAATAGGTTTGATATGCAGGCCTGGGAGAGGATAGGGCATGGAGGGCCAGGTGTGAGTCACAGATGATCAAGCCACTGTTGTTCATCCGTACTAATAAAGTAACTGCATCCAGGAGTCCATAAAGTTCACAATATGTAGAGATCGACGAGGTTGGCAGTCAACGGCCCAACCAGCCCCCTTGAGGTGGGTCCAGACTTGGGGAATATACAGCACAGCCAGCACTGTCATCCTCCTGCAGGGAGCCATCAGTGTAGATATGGTGGGCCGTAGGGAGGGAAGATGACAGCCTGGTGATGGTCTCCAAAGCTAGCTGTTTCTAATGCTAAGGCAGGTCAGTCTTGGAGGCCTGAGTGTATGAGATAGCAGGCACAGGGGTCTGCCAAGGTGGAATGTCATAGCCCACCTCCTCAGCAAGCACCGGTACGTTGATATTTAGCCGTCGGACATTTGAACAAACAGTATTAACTAGAGTGCAGCCACCACTGCAAAGCAGAGGCCTTGGTGCGGTGGGATCAAGGGAAGTCCGAATGATGTTAAAGTACTGGGGAGAAAGGTAATGATAATGCAGGCACTTAACGCTGAAGAATGTAACCACAGAGTATATTCTCACAACAAGTGGTGGAAGGTTGAGTTCAAGACAATTCTGGTTGAGCCAGGGCAGCCCAGGATGAGTCTCATTACTGCGTTATGGAACTTCTCAAGAGGTTGTAAGGCTGTTCTGGAAAGTTGACAAAAAGCAGGAGAGAGATAATCAACAACTGATTGAATGAACGCTATGTGTATGGTTCATGCTACAGGAACAGACATCCTGGTAGCATAATTAGTGAGCCACTTGAGACATTTTAGGTGCTGCTGTAGCTGGGTCAGCAGATCCTGAACAAGCGGATGCATGTGTTGTCTTGCAGGAATGGAGGGAGAAATTCGTACAGGCGCCCCCAGATAAAGGTACCGTTTGCACTGAGGGATAATACAATCCCTGACAAAGAATACAGGCAATGTTCTTGCTGGATGGGAAGTGAAGATTCTACTCTTTCCTGGAGAGATAATGAATCCACATTTGGAAGCCGACTTGTGAAACAAGTCAAGGAAACGTTGCAGATCTGCAGGGGAATTTGAATGAATGCAGATGTCATCAGTGTAGGAAGTAATTCTGGTTCTGGGGATGGCAGGAAGGAGGGTGAGTAGACGATGTATGAGGATATTAAACAAAAAAAGACTAAGGACACCACCTTGTGGAGTACCAAGCTCAAAATCCTTAGCAGTGCTGTATGCACCCTGAAAAAGAACACGAGAGGATCAATTAGACAGGTAACCACGTATCCATCGCAGCAGGTTTCCCTTAACTCCAAAATCCACTAGCTGGTCGAGGATGATGTCTCTGTTGGTGACATGAAATGCACTCTTTAAATTAATGAAGGCCACTACACTGGTGGGGGATAGGAGAGTGCATAGCTCCATGAGGCAGTGATGCGTCCCACATGTGGTAGAAAACTGTACAGTCGGAGCAAGAGCTTGTCCTGCAGCCTAAACAAGAGTCTTGTAAGAAGGTTGTGTTCCAGTACTTTACTGAAGCAGGAGGTGAGGGAAACAGGTCGGAATTTATCAGTGCCAGATTTAGGAATTGGCACGATTGTACTGTGGGTCCAGGCTTGTGACACGTATCTGAGATGGATGCAAAGGTTGAACAGCTGAGGAAGGGGATTACCAGGAACTTTCAAGAGGACACAGAGGACAGAAAAGTGATGCCATCATCACCTGCAGCCGTTACCCTACCCCTGGCAAGGACCTGTCGCAATTTATCGTCAGTTATAGCCACAACATCCTCATCGTCTGTCCTAAGTAAAGTGGCGGTGAGAAGGAGTGCACGAAAGTTTTTCTGGGTGGAGACCACGTCCTGTATGTGTCCGAGAAGGGTGAGGGCCCATGCCTGTGCAGACCAGGCATCTACAAGATCCTGTGCATACTATGCTGGACTGTGGTGGAGGACACTAGGGGGCTTCCTCTTGACATCCTTGTTGTTAAGGCGCCACATGGAGCCCACAGTAGTTTGATGGTTGATGCTATTGGTAAGTTTATCCCACAAATCGGTACAAACGCAGTGCTGGAGAGCAACTTGATCATCCCTCGACAATTGATACCGATGGAGACTTTTGTGGGAAGGTCATCTTTTAAAGGCAAAACCGTCTTCCACCGCCTTCCTCTCTGCCTGATCGATGCAATTGACCAGTGTCCAGGGGTGGGCATCATGATGGCGTGTAATGTGTGGCCTGCTGGCATAATGGGTGTAGAGGTCATATGTGGAGCTGACAAGTGATGAATACAACTTTTCGGGACAATGAAGGTCGAATGTGGGAATAATGTTGGTCATATAGGAGATGTATGTAGGGCAGTACTTGGGTGGGATTGCAATGTGAGTGCATTTGTGTACAGGAGGTGTAGCAGGGAGGGAATAATAAAGGCTGAGAGCATTGTGGTCAGAGAAGAGTGCAGGGATAGATGAACACCTGACCCGGGACGCCAAGAGGCCGTATGTAAGGACGTGATCTAGTGTACCTCCTCGAGAGTGTGTGACCTCACTGGTGTCCCAGCGGGTGACCTGATTATGATGAATATACTCAAGAAGTTTAGTCCCTTTATGGTTAACGGTGGCAGAAAGATCCCCCAAAGCAGGGTGTCGGGCATTATAATCCCCCATGTATATCATGCCACGGATGGTGGGAGCTGGGAGGGCAGCTGTATTCAACCTGCCTGGTGCAGAGTACACATTGCACAACCGAATTGTGCCGCTTCCAGTGGTGACTTTAAGGAGCTGGAAGGTTGTCTCATCATCTACAGAGCTTTGGAGGAAACGGTGCTGGATGGAGGAGTGGACATACGTGACAAGTCCATTCCTAACTCGATGGATGTAAGAAACATAACCACTGAGAGTGGGTGCCTCTACCCCGAGTAGCGCACGACCAGCAAAGGATTCCTAAATGACAGTGATATCCGGGTGGCGACTGTATACATATCCTTTAAGTGCAGTACGTTTAGATCAGTTTGTAACACCACAGGCATTCCAAGAGATGACATGCAGTTTTGCCATGTTACCAAACTTTGCCATGACGTTTGAGAGGACCGGATGAGGAAGTTATGGTGGCATGAGAAGTGCTACGTGGCGTGCCACGAGGGGAAGACTCCCTGGGGGGAGCATTCAATCATCCAATGGGTGTGACAGTGGAGTCCAGCTTCTCCGTAAGGATGGTGACAGTCGTAATGATGGCTTGTTGTGATTCAACCAGTGAATTTAATGTTGTCTCAAGTGTGGCTTGCTTGCTAACCAAGCCATCAATGCGGGCTTCTATTGCATCAAATCGTGCCGTAAGTGAGATAATTCGAGTCCTGAGAGTGGCAACAGAATCGCGAAGTTCAGTGACTGCAGCTGAGTCCAAACCAACAGTGGAGGCAGGGGGAGCAGCAGTGTGGAGTGGTGGTGGTGGTGATGCTAGTGGAGCCCCACCCTTAGCAATGAGGGCAGGGTTAGCCCAGCATCTAGTCCAGCCATGCCAAACATTAACCCCTTCTTGATGACATCAGGGACATTTCCAGTGCAAGGTATCTGGAGGTGGTGGGTTGGGTTGCATCAAAGCTGTATCAAAAACAGATGGAGGGGGTCGATAAGGACACGTCCGAGAATCGTGTTGGCCAGACCACCATGCACACCGTTCTAGTGCAGAACAATACCGGGAGATGTGACCAATGCCCCAGCATCGAAAGCACCATGGTTGCTCGTCCTTCATCTTGCGAAACTCACAAGATGGGAGGCAAGGAAGGAAGCTGAACGTGACAATTGGTGGTGGCGGGTGAGGAAGGCTCCAGGTGACTACCAGCCTGTTGATAGGAGTGCCATTCTGGTGGAAACGTTGGGCTGAGTAGGTACCTGGCAATTTCTTGGCCAAGTTCGGATCAATGCAGACAGGATAACGTGTAAGGAGGTAAGTAGGAAACTTGCGGGACCTCTCAGGTGAGTCTTGAATTTCCAAAGAAAAGGGTAGGAACTCTCCTTTAGTTATGCTATCTACAATGTCCCTGCGCCGTTTGGAGATGTAGACAAAACGGGAAGTGATTGCAGACATCTTGACCTCCGCTCGGGTGCGGTCAAGGCAAAAAGCACGGTTGACCTCAGACAACCATTGAAGTTTGATGTCCACAGTTGGGTTGTCTTTGAATAAAAGCTTGATGTAGTAAGCCCTGGACGCAAACGCCGGAGGCATAGAGGCAGGAAGCAACAGTGAAACTTGGGGGGATTGAACAAGCTGCAGGAGGCGAGGAGTGTTGGATCCAAGGGCAGTTGCCCTCTGCAGAGGATCAGAAGTCTCCTGCCGCTTGGAGGATTTGGTAGCAGGGGATGAATGCTCACTGTTGCTGTCCGAGGTATTATGCATGGAGCACTTGGCGGAGGAAGATGCCTGGCCTACGAGGTGAGGTGCAGCAGGTACAGATAGTGCTGGTTCTGTAGCTACTTCCCCAGCTAGCAAGACATTGCAACTACATTGTGGTAGCTGCGGCCAGTCACTCTGAGTCATCTCATCCTCGTCACTCAGCGCCAGGTCAGCTTCAAGGTCCTCAAGGGTGGCAGGGCCTTAGTACTCCATGCTGAACACCTAGGCAGGTAGCAGGATGAGTGGGACGTCAGCTTCACCAGCACGACAGAACAGACCAATGGTAGCAGGGGAGATGAAGTGACTCGTCCATGACTCACACAGGTCGTACTGCGCATGCGCAGAAACGAGAAAACCCGACCAGGGGGGCCCCATTTGCCATACTGAATTTTTCCCCCAAACTACAGGCTAAGTCCAAACACCAGAAAAACACAACCAACGGTGAAGTAAGCATCAGACCTTTATGTTGCTTCCTGCAACGACAGAAGGGTGTTGGAAGACAAGGACCAGCGGAAGAAACATGAATATGAGCCGCACACAGCAATGATTTGTTTATGTCCGGCCCTTTCGTGGCGATATCCTCACATTTGGGGCAT
This sequence comes from Coenobita brevimanus, assembly GCF_032717465.1. Lineage (NCBI taxonomy): Eukaryota > Metazoa > Arthropoda > Malacostraca > Decapoda > Coenobitidae > Coenobita > Coenobita brevimanus. The sequence goes on from NC_136966.1 coordinate 36,055,580, forward strand.
AACAGCGGTTGTTTTGCTAATCTTCGTCTTTTGCAAGCAGTCCTACATCAGGTATGGTCTATTCTACACCCACGAGCACTTGCACCTGCTACAGACAGCACCGTCAATCCTTTTTGTGTGTGTGTGTGTGTGTGTGTGTGTGTGTGTGTGTGTGTGTGTGTGTGTGTGTGTGTGTGTGTGTGTGTGTGTGTGTGTGTGTGTGTGTGTGTGTGTGTGTCCGTGAGCGTGAACCTCTCGATGATCAACACGTTTCGAGCCATCAGTGGTTTGGGAGAGGGAGCCTAGGGACGGAGAGAGCAGTCTAGGACGGGTGGGCGAATGGTGGGGGTTTGGGAGGAGGGTAGTGGGAATGAAGAGAAAAGAGTTTGAAAAGAGTAAAGAGAATAGATGGATATGAGAAAAGGTTTTTGTTATGCTGTAATATTAAATACACCTATGACTGCGTTTATATAAACATAATTATCGAATATGATATTTTGTGTCAATTTATTGTGTTAATTTACGAGGGAACTGGTTAGAACAGCACAACAACAAATCTTACACACACACACACACACACACACACACACACACACACACACACACACACACACACACACACACACACACACACACACACACACACACACACACACTGATAATAGGGAGATGGCATTAAATCACATCAGTCTAATGAAGTCTCTATCTTATACTTGCCAAATCCACGATTTTGTGTAGTTTATAAACGGTAAAACTGTATGTGGAAAAGTCAGTGGAGACTATTCATAACTATTTACCAGAGATAGATCTCTCCAAAGTTGAATGAAATAGTGCAAAGGTAGAATTAACAAAACTCAAAATATGGACTAGGAATGAATTAACAAAACGTTACCAGAACAAAAACAAACATGAAGTAATGATTAATATATGCCAATGAACCAACGTATTTAGGAGGAATAACACACTACTCGTACATATATATAGAAAACCGTACATTCGTGACATAATTTGTTTAGTAAGACTCTCTCTCTCTCTCTCTCTCTCTCTCTCTCTCTCTCTCTCTCTCTCTCTCTCTCTCTCTCTCTCTCTCTCTCTCTCTCTCTCTCTTCTATATCTAATTCTACGGTTTTCGTCATTTCTTTGCCTCTCTTTTCCGCGTCCCGCCATCGTTTGCTTGTCTTCCTAATCACTCTGGTTTGCAGCATATAAACGCCTACTAGTATGTTTCCACCGATACCCGAAGTCTGCTTGAAGCCATTCTCTCACCCAGATGATTAACTTTTCCAAAAGTTGGTGCCACAGGAATAGAGCTGTGAGACCCCACGGTGAAACATCTGGTGTGAGGGCGGGTGAAATGTGTAAACACATACTGCCCGACACTGACTGCGTTGATATGTGATAACACTGAGCCAGGGAAGCCAAGGACCGGGATTTGGAGGCACGTAATAACAAAGCACAATGTAAGCATCATCAGTTTAAGTACATTCTCCGTATTATATTAGCGTTATAAGAATTTTTTTTAAACATGGAAAAGTAAAGTACTAAGTTCACAGAACTACCGACAGAGTTCTAATTACTATCGACTTGTCACTCTCTAAATGTTTCAGCTCCATGTCACCTGCCAAGGCTCTGACAAAAAAATAGTACTTCATAATTCCCGTTGGACAGCGACCATTCCGCTGTCCAGATAACAAATGGGTGTAACCTTTGTCATGGCTGTCACCATGTATGTTCCACTCATCAGTTTCTATCCTTTGACATTTGGCTTCCTTAGCTTATATACACCTTGATTTACGCTCTTATTTTCACTTTTTCTTACCAGATATATCCATCTGCTCGTCACTCACCGATAATTTCTGCTCTCTATTTTAATCAAACTACACTTTACGAAATTCCGAACCACTTCTTCTACATCACTGTGCCATCTGAACACCCTCTCGACTACTATATAATCATCAATTTCCTTATTCCAAGTCTTTCACAAACATCGTTGTTTTTTTCTACCCAAACGACGCCCAACACAGGCTGTACTTTATACCCAAACGACGCCCAACACAGGCTGTACTTTAGAATCCCATTTCATCTCCAGCTCTAGAGAATACTGACAGCAATTTCAGGAAAATAACAATAACAACAACAACAACAATAATAATAATAATAATAATAATAATAATGATAATAATCATAATAATATCCATCCATCCACCCATCCATCATCCAATCCTACACTGCCCCATGAGGAGCGTAGGAGCCCGGGGCTAGGCAGCTGGTCACGACATTTAACATGAGAGTGACCAGCCTCACTCATCCCTGAGTGACATTACATGAAAAACCAACCATCCCTTGGATATGAACCTTCGCCGGCTCAATCCGACTGGAGCGCAATAATTACCTAATAAACTACCAGGCGCCAAAATTTGGTTATATGATTACCACCCAGCGTAGTAAATGGCTTCCTGGTGTACAGGAAACCATTTTGTTTGTCACTCAGTTAAAGACACCCACAGGCAGAAGGAAGAGGAAAGAATGAAGGAAAGAAAGACAGAAGAGAGAGTGTAAAGTTACCCGTAGGCAGAAGGACAAGGAAGGAAAGAAGGGAAG